>NC_058133.1:292606649-292657477 GCF_016433145.1 Gracilinanus agilis | reverse complement strand
CTTCCTTCCTTCCTTCCTTCCTTTCTTTCTTTCTCCCTTTCCTCCTTTCTTTTCCTCCCTCCCTTTCCTCCTTTCTTTTCCTCCCTTCCTCCCTCCCTCCATCCCTCCCTTCCTCCCTTCCTCCCTTCCTCCCTTCCTCCCTTCTTTCCTTCCTTCCTTCCTTCCTTCCTTCCTTCCTTCCTTCCTTCCTTCCTTCCTTCCTTCCTTCCTTCCTTCCTCTGTACTAAATATCCTTCTTTTATGATGTGTAAAGAAATAAACTCTGCTTTGGGAAGTACGAAGATAAAGGACACAGTTCCTGTACTGAAGGAGTTTAGTCCAGGAGTAATTAGAAAATTTGTTCAAATAAGAATCATTTCCCTTTTCCCACCCTTCCACCCCAGTACTTGGTTTAGCAATTCTGCTTCTCCCTATCTCTCTGTCTGTCTTGCAGAATGAAGAATGCCATGCAAGTATGCCATTCCTTTCTTTGAGACTGACAGATGGAATACTGCTAAGAGGCACTGCTGTGATTGTGGATATGTACCTCCCCAAAGTGTCATTTCAAATTAATAGAAAATAAATTTAGGAGGGAAAAACATTAGAAGCTTATTGCTCCCACACCTATAACAACAAAGTTCAATCCATGATTCTTAAGAGGGTTTAAAGAAATGAACACCCTCTTTTAAAAACAAAATAACATGTTAAAAAAGCACTGTTTATTGGCAATCCCATATAATATAACAGAGTTTTATATATGATGGGAAATTCTGCAGAGCATTAAAGGTGCCACTTGCTGTGTGGATGCCAGTTGAAAGAATGTGCAGAATAATTGAAATACTTCTAAAGATAAGTCCGCAAGGAAAAGAAATGAGAGAGTAGCAAGACAATGCATACAAATGCTATCTACTTAAAGCCAGAGAAGGCACTCTTCATTGAAGAACAATATGAAAACATTCTAAAGGGAGACAATCCTCCAAAGGAAATCAATTGTAATAAAATACTCTTTACAAAGAGAAAAAAAAAATAGCTGATTCAAAAATTCGGAACCTAGTTAAGAATAATCAGGCTTAGATAACCAGTAAGAGGCTGACATTCTTTTTTTCAGGTAAGAGATCAAAGCATGGACTGATATCAAGGCTCAAGGTGTGCAGGAAGAGAGAGAAGGCAGGGAAAACTACTCTGCTTGTTATTAATAGGTGTTCACAGACCCTTAGGAGGTGCCCCCAAAGGGATGAATAGTGTGGAGGTGATGATGTACAGTTGTTCTTGACACCTGTAGCCTGATTACTGAATACAGTGAGTAGCTACAAATTCAAACTATATTATTCATCAAAAAGAAGCAACATCAGTGAAATCTGAAGCCCTTTACCAGGATCTGTTTCCTTTTCCCTGAAAATACAACAGCTCAGGTTTGGGAACTGGAAGCAGAGGGATCATTTGTCCCATTAAATGAGGCCAATACAACACTGATCAGCATTTCCTCACCTTATCAAGCAAAGTTAATTAAACTGATAATCCTTTCTAGTCCTAACATAGGAATAGTCTCTAAGTATCAGGACTACTACAAAATATTTAATTGTCCTCAACTCTTCAACCTCTAACCAGTGAGTTAAAACTTTTTTTAAACCTAATCATTACTCAGAGATGTTTCAACTTCAAGGTCTCCAGTTTTTAGTAGCATAGATTTAGAGTTTTCATCAGGTAGATGGCACGGTAGATAGAATATCAAGAATTAAAGTCAGAAGATTCATCTTGCCAAGTTCAAATCTGACTTCAGACAATTAACTTTGGGAAAGTCATTTAACCCTGTTTGCATCAGTTTCCTCATCTGGAAAATGAGCAGGAGAAATAAATGACAAACCACTCCAGTGTCTTTGTCAAGAAAACCCCAAATAGGGTCATGAAGACTTAGATGAGACTAAAAAGACCAAATAACAACAAAATATTTAGCGTTGAAAGTATCCAGAGAATTTTAACATTTTGGGGGGAGAGTGTTTTCTGATAGTCTTGTGAAGGCTATGGAGCATTCCTCAGAATATTTGCTTTCTAAATCATATTTGAAGGAAAAGCTAAATTTTAGTTACATTTTGATAAAAAATAAAGCTGGATTTTTTTCCCACTCAGGTTCAAAGCAGCCCTGAAATCTAGCCATGTCAGTGGAATCCACTAAGAACCCTTGATCTGGGCCAAACATAGTCACTAATGTCTAAGACAGAGAAAACAATTTTCCTAGGATCACACAAGTCTAAGTTAGGACAGGCAGATATAATTTTAAAATGCAGGACCTTTTAAAACAAACCAAGTATTCCCATTACAACCAGCATTACAAGGTGTCATTGTATTTCCTGCTTTCATTATAACATCCTTACTTTCCCACCCCTACTGGATCTCTTCTTCATTTTCATCATGACCTCTAGACCTTCAGTAGATTAGCCTGAGGAACAAATGGCCTTGTTAGGAACTTTTACAAAGGGACGTAGTAAGTCTTTGGGGAGGTAGATGGTTAGCATATTATAAAGGGCATCCTTTTCCTCCCTAATTCACTTCGATTTCCTAGATATATGTTCCTTGTTTTCAAAGTGACAATGTACAAGTTGTGTATGACAAGTGAGATGTAGCTTCTTTTTCACCTGCTTTCCCACTCTGAGAAATAAGGCTCTGGGACCCCCAAACCCTTCACCACCTAGAGGCTGGTGTGATACAATAAACTTAGGGCATGGAATCAAGAAGACCTAGTTTTAAATTCTAGCTCTGATGCTTACAATGTGATAATGAACAAATTACTAAAACACCATGTGCCTCAGACAATTACCAAAAATTACCAAAATGACCAGTTCCCAGGAATCTGCTAGGACAAAAGTTCAAATGACTCTAGAAGGAAGGGTTCCCACAATGAAAACAAAGAGACAACAAAACAAAACAAAACAAAACTTAAATAAGAACTTTAAACCCCTCTTTAATTAGACCTTGTTGTTACTATTATTTTATGTTTATACCCAAGTTATCACTAGCAGTGTGCCACAACCTATTTAAACCCACCAAGCTGCTACTCTTTGGGTCATCAGGACCTTTCATTCTCAAGTGATTATGGTGCTACATATTTCCTAGTCATAGAGCTGGTGGGAGGAATAGGCTTTTAAAACAGGAAGAAGCTTGGGATCATTGAAAGGAACAGAGTTTCCACATGTTATAAGACTCAAACTCAAACTCTAGAAATGAGAGATGAGAAGTTAAGCACTCCATTTAGTAGTCCCTGGCTTCTTTGGGACTGATCCTTTAAAATTACTCCAACTGGAATCTTTTCCATTCTATCATAATAGTCTCTTCTTTGAGATGTTGGAAAGCATCATGTTACATTAGATGAAGCCCTAAGTTTGGCATCAGAAGGTTTAGATTCAAATCCTACCTCTGTTCATTTCTAGTTTAATGCAGAGTTTCTTGCATTGCAACATTACCCTAGGCAATCCTGGTCCCCTGGTGACCCCCCCCCCATTTACCAGCTCTCCTCTTATCCCCTTATTATACTAGCTGTTTGTCCTGGGGCAATTCATGTAGATTTTTCTGAGCCAAAAATCTTTACATAAGTACAACACAGATAGTACTTATATTACCCACTTCAAAAGAATCAAGTAAGATATCGTGTAAAGTGGTATGTAAGCTTTAACATATTACTCTATATATTGTTTCATATATGATCAATTATCAAGCGGCTATTAGAAATTCTTGTAGATCTATCAGATCCCAAGTCTGTTGGCTATGAAGCTTCCAGTTTGATTTATTAAATGTTTAAGAAAGACCTTAGTGTCTGGCAGTAAGGTTTTATACAAATTCTTTTCTCCTAAAGCTATTTTGTAGATGTTGTCATTTTTAGATTCAATATTTATTTTAATTTTTCATCATAATTAGCTGTGATGTTTAAAAATGATATTTTACCTGAAAAAAAAAAGATTTTGCTGTCTTTTTTTGCTGTCTTTTGCTGCCAGTTCTCTGATTAGAAAGGAGATTGAGTCCTAGCTGGCATTTTCTGGGCGACTTTGGCCTCCTCACTGTGATTACTGATAGAATGCACAACAAGAAATTAAATCTAATTCACCAAATAAATTTTTATAGTGATCATTATACTGAATGTATTTCCATTCTTCCACTTTTAATTTTCAGAAATCAATAGCTTGTTTTATATTGGCTTTACTCTTAAAAATTACAGAGAGTATATTCTTTTCATCATTTTATTCTTTCTTTTAATTTGATATGATTTTAAGGAAGGCTCTATCCAGTCAGTAATCTGACTCCAGACAATAAACTGACAGACCAGAACTGACATTAATGTTTTCATGTCTGATGTCAATGTATAAAGAAACCTTTATTTAAACAGTCATGTAGGCCAGTTTTAATGGCTGGTTAATTGGACGAATCTTCCAGTAGAGACACCATGTACATGCCATGTTTTCAGAGCAAATGTTGTCATTTTTTTTATTGACAGATAATGCAGAAGGACAGACATTAGGGCATGTGAATACTGACTTTTCAGTCTTTTTTTTTTCAGTGAGTGGTTGTTATTCTGTAGGCCCTTGACCTGAAAATGACATATTCCATGCTGGGGATCCTTTTAAGGATATGGGTCATTCTGTTCCCAATTTGTCAATAAGTGTTATAGCTCTTGAACTGTGGTTGACCCATCTGCCACTAGTGTTCTCTACCACACCATAAATATTTATTTTTCCAGGAATGATCGGATCAACCTGACACAAATATTGTGTAAACTAAAAGAGCTTAATGTAACTTCACCAGAAGAATAGGAATGAAGATACCGTGATGTGTATTGACAAAGCACTATCTAAGCCATAGTAACTGCACACACAGAGAGAGGCCTTATGCCCAACAACTTCAGATTTTTAGGAAAGATTCTTAACTCCTCTAAGTGTGGGGCAAGACTCAGTGCTGAGGATTCTTGCCTCACTCTATACTCTTTCTCTTGGTTATCTTATTTGCATACCTCTATGAAAATGGAACCAATAGCTGAGTTCCAGGCTTACATACATTAAGTCCAATTGTTTTCCCTTGGAGAATGGCTCCAAGGGTCACATTTATTTGACTTATTTTCTTCCATCCAGGATACTCCTGGAGAATGCAGAATATAACTAATATCTATTATTCTGTAATATGGGACAAAAGGTCCCCACAAGCACTTCGGGTGACAATATATCAATTAAACGTTAGTATTTTACTCTATACAAAATGCAGTTAGTTGGCACAGTGGATAGAGGGCTGGGGTCTAAAGTCAGGAAGACTCATCTTCTTGAGTTCAAATCTAGCATCAGACACTGACTAGCTATGTGTCCCTGGGAAAGTTACTTAAGCCTATTTGCCTCAATTTTCCAATCTATAAAATAAGCTGGAGTAGGAAATGGCAAAACTACTCCAGCATCTTTGCCAACAAAGCCCCAAAGGAGATCAAAAGAGTTGAACGTGACTGAGATGACTAAACACCAAATAGAAAATGAAAAATATTTTGCGCCCTTTACAACTCAGGGTAGGTTGTAAAGAAAATGATACCATCCTTATTCTTTTGTTTAAGTTATCCCACTTTCTGCCCTAAGTCCTACTCTCTCTCATCTTCCAGAATCGGCAACTTCCTATAATTTAAACTCTCCTCAGAAAAGAAATGCATTTCAGGTGGTAGAGATTCTTTATGCCTTAATTCTAATATGTTCCTCCTTCATCCCAGAGACTGGTTATACTCCTCTAGCCTTTGGAAACCTATGTTTTTTTTAAATAAAAACTCTTACTTTCTGTCTTAGAATCGACACTAAGTATTGGTTCCAAGGAATAAGAGTGGTAAAAAGGAAAGGAATTAGGCTTAAGTGCCTTGCTCATGGCTAGAAGTGTCTGAGGCGAGATCTGAATCAAGGACCTCTAATCTCTAAGTCTGGTTTTCAATCCACTTTGCCACCTAGCTCTCATTTTGGGAAGCTCTCTTAAGTATTTATCCTTAGAGGCATCTAGACTGCATGGTGGATAGAGCACTAGACCTGGAATCCAGCATCTTATATTTACTAGATGTGTGACAGTAGGCAAGTCAATTAATCTCTGCCTGCAAGAATTTTCTCAAGTATAAAATGAGAATAATAACGGCACCTTCATCACAGTGCTGTTGGAATTAAAGGCCAAGAACTTGGGATATAGAACACAAGCTCCTCACCTATCTAATCCCCGAGATGAATATTTTTGTACAGGTAGGTTTTACTCCTTGAATATCTTCAATGATTATTTATAATTTATAACTTTTATTTTTATAATTTATAATTTTTTATAATAAATTTATAATTTATAACTCTCTTATTTAGTCAAAACCCCATGCAACACTTGTCAACTTGTCAACAGTGTGTGTTTGAAAGGGGATTCTTAGTGAGATACAGTTCATACTAGATGACATAGGAGATTATTTCCATCTCTTAAAATCTCTGATTATTTGTATTGATTATGCCCACCCAATCTAAGGTGTCCTTCCTGATAACACCTACACCCATACCCTCAGCCCTTTATATATATTACATATGTATAAATAATATGCACACACACATATATATATTATTCCAATATGATATTACCTGTCCTCCCTGACATGGAAATGTAGGTGTTTATATATGTACATATATAACATATATGTAATATATGTGTTGATATGATTATATAATTTTTTTCATGAACAAATTCCTATAGCTCATACCTTAGGAATTTCAGAGAAATTTAATAACTTCAATAATTTTCTTGCTTTGCTTCTCCAAAATTGTTCTGAGTTTCCTTGAATGTATTTAGCCTAATAAGATATTGAACAAAGAAAAGTATTTACATAGCAAAACAAGAAAAAAAACTCACATCCAGGTGCATAAATAGTTAGGAACTCATAGAATAGTTCCAATATATATTATTTCTAAGGATGGCCTGGAGTTGCTAGAGTCTCTCGCCCAGAGTAGATTACACACATCTTATGACTGAGAAATAACAAAGGGTTATATTTGAGTTTGATCCTCCATGTTGTTGCATTGTTTCTTGGGTTTTAATTTTTCCTCTGGTCTTTTGTTCCATGGCTTTCTTTCTTAAAGTCTAAGCTCGTTTGTTACATTCATGACCACTATTTTGTTTTTTTCATCTCCCCATTGCCATAATTTCCTATTCTATCACTTCTGTTTTAGCCTTATCTTTTCTCCTGTTTCTTCCTTGGCCTTACAATTTTCTTTATCTCTTGCCAAGACTACTGTAATAACAGTACCTCATGCCCAGAATACACTCTTTCCTCCTCCCACGCTTTCAGAATCCTTTCTTTCTTCAAGACTTAATTCATATACTACCTTCTCCATGAAGCCTTCCTTGATCCCTTCCTCCCCAAATGAAAGTGTGTTCTCTCTCAAATTTTCCTGTTGCATTGGTCTGAATATTTTCTTTATCTATATTTATACTTGTCTCAATTTTCTTTTTTTCCTTTTTTTAAAATTTAGAATATTTTTCCATGGTTATATGAATCATGATTCCTCCCCCTCCCCTCCCCACTCCCAGAGCTGACAAGCAACTCCACTGGGTTATACATGCATCATTGTTCAAAACCTATTTCCATGTTATTCATATTTGCAGTAGAGTGATCTTTTAACATCAAAACCCCAACCATATCCCCACTGAACCATGTGATCAAGCAAATGTTTTTATTCTGCGTTTCTGCTCCCTCAGTTTTTTCTCTGGATGTGGATAGCATTCTTTCCCACAAGTTCCTGTGAACTGCCCTGTGTCATTGCATTGCTGCTAGTAGAGAAGTCCAATACATTCGATTGTGTCACAGTGTATCTGTCTCTGTGTACAATGTTCTCCTGTCCCAATTTTCAATAGACTTAACTGTGCTATTATTATTTTTCTTCCCCCCCAGTGACTGAGCCACTTCTTGCAACCTTTGTATACAGAACAGTTCTTTGCATATAAGTCAAAATTAATAACTTTGTTGAATAAATGAAATATGAATCTACTCTAATATCTCCTAGCAGAAATCTTATATTTCCAACTGACTCCTGGAACTTTCTACATAGATGTATAATGAGCACACCAAGACTCAACATACCAAAATTTGAATTTCCTTTAATTCTTAAATCTGCCTCTCCTCCTGATTTCCCTATTAGTTTTCTAATCAAACACTTTATTATTCAACATATATCTCCTGTGTACTACCTCCTCCTTTGAATTAATATCAAGTATCATTATATACCCTCAGGAGATCTGTGATCCTATCCAACCAGATTTTGCTTTCAATGATATAGATCATAACACATAAATAATCAAAATATATTATAACTTAATTGGGAAGATTTTGTAAATTTTTCAGATGATTACATACCAACTTTCTATTCCCTCAGCATTACAACCTAGGAATCATCCTTGACTCTTCACCATCTCTTCCTCCCTATATCCAATCTATTGCCAAAGCCTGCCAATTTCATTTCTGCATCATCTCTTAAATATATTCCCTTCTCTCTCCTGACGCAGTCAGCACTCTGGTACAAGCCCTCATGACCTCACATCTAGACTATTGAAATAGACTACTGGTAATTTTGCCTGCTTAAAGTCTCGTCACCCAACCATCAATTCAGGAAACAAAATAATTTTCTCAAAGTGTACATTTTCTTAAAGGTCCACACATGTAACTCTCATATAAAATAAATTTTGATTGCTCCCTAACCCCACCAGAATAAAATACAAAATCATCTATTTGGTGCTCAAGCTTTTTATGACCTATCCCTTTCCTATCTTTTCAGGCTTTCTCACTCTACTCTTCAATTGAGTGACATTAGCTTCCTGACTGTTACACAGAAAAGATACTCTAGTCTTAAGCTCTGGGTATTTTCTCTAGCTAACTCTCATGCCTGGAATGATCTCTTTCCTTACCTTCACCTACTGCTTTCTCTGGATTCCTTTAAATCTCAACTAAAATCTCATCTTATATTGGAAACTTTTCCCAGTCTTTTTAAAATTCTAGCTCCTTCCCATTCTTAGTTGTTTCCTATTTATATTGTATGTAGCTTGTTTGTATTTAATTTGCCTATTGTCTTTCCCCATTAGAGGAGAGGGGCTTTCTTTGGCCTTTTTTTTATTCCAGTGCTTAGCACTGTATTTGATACAGAGTAGGTAATTAATAAAGTTTATTGATTGATGAACAATTTCCATTCTTCATCTCGTGCAATACATTTTGTTGACTAAGCTACAATTTCTTTCATAGGGACTTGTGTGCATAAATTTGTCCTGAACATTACAGAAGGAGATGTTCAAGTGTCCTGTGAAATTACCTACTGAAATGATACTGTCAGCTGATTTTGGTGGGTAATGAAGCCAGTTTTTCTACCTCCATGAACTGATTCTTTGAGAACCCCACAAGAGATATTTGTCAATTAGTTGTGATTTTTAAAATGTCTTCTGATTTTATTTAGGGCAGGGGCTCTGAACCTGGAGTTCATGGATTTATATCAAGTGTTCATGAACACAGATGGCAAAAACATCTTAATTTTCACTGATAGCTAACAAAAATTTAACATGTTCCTCAACCACTTTAAAAGATGATTCTGATAAAGAATAGGTTTTACCATCTTGACAAAGTAGCAAATCATATGTATAAAAATAATTAAGATACACACACAATTTATAATGATACTATCTTGGGTTTCAACTCAACTCATTGCCCACCAGAAAATGATTTAATAATAACTACTAAAAATTGAAGTACTGTTTGCAGATGGTCTAAAAGTTTGTGATTTTTAGTACCTTTTCCCCACCTTTTTACTCTGTTATGGGTAGTATGAAAGAAGAATTGGAGTAGGACAAAGAAAAGATCAAGGGCCATTTTCTTTTCTTTTTTTTTTCCCATTTCATGAACTGCCTAGTCAAAGATTTCAATACCTAGCAACCAATTTGATGGCAATTAGTCTATTTTTAGTTGAGTTGATCCTTAGACATCAGACTATCACTGGGATCATGATTGAAGATTTTTTTCAGTTTTATAGGGATTGAAAAAGCTTGTGATCTTATGGCATGACCCTTGAGGACTCAAGGCCACCTCCTTATTGTAGTGCCACATCGGAGTAGAACATTTTTAGTGATGAATGGAGGTGGTGTGGAGCAGGAGAATGGAATTAATAAAAGGAAATTAATGCAAATAGATTTCACATTAGCAAAGACAAAATACACCCTTGAAGTAGACATCAGTATTCTTGAGGGTGTTTTTATTGTGTTGCAGCTAATTTTCTCTGTCAGGAACAGATCTTTGGAATTATAATGAAGCCAATAGAAATATTGATGTAGCACTTATCCCACCCTCTACACACAGAGGTTAGGGAAAGCTGAGTGCAGTTGGGAGTGTGGGTATCCATGGCTGAGTGAATGACAGAAAAAAACAAAGGCACCACATTTTAAGGGAGAGGTTTATAGCTGAATTGTGGCATGAAAAGTGATGCTGATGAAAAAATGAAGTGTAAGACCTTGCTAGAGTGGTGGGGTAGAATGATGTAGGGCTTTAGCTGTGAGAATACCATTCTAGAGTTGTAAAGGAAGATTAAAAAACATATTCCAATTTCATTTCACAAATAAGAAAACACAGGATCATGGGGAATAAATTACTTGTTAGAGGTCACACAGTTACCTAGTAAGTGGCTGCACCAGGATCCTAAGGCTGGCCAATAAATCTAGAGAACTTTCCCCTACGGCTTGTTACAGCTTGTGTTGGAATCTGAAAAGATGAAAAAGACACAAGCCTTGGATTAATTAACATGAGTACGTGGATGCCATAGCAAAACCAAGGTGAAACCAGCAGGCAGCTGCTCTTAGCATCTGAGAAGAACCCAGGAAGCTTGGGGAAAGACAGCCTCTGCTGTTGTGCAGTTTAAATCACATGTTCATCACTCACCTCAGGGGTAGGTGACATCTAAATAGATTTTGTTTTAAACAGAATTGATTAGGTACATATCTGATGCATGGAGCAATTTAAACCTCTCTTTGTGAATGAAATTTGGTCTGGAATGGTAATCGGTTTTGTGAACCCTCTATAAGAATACTAGCAAGATGCAGATTTTGTATCTTAAATCAGATAATGTATAGGATTTTTTCTCTTTTTACTTTCAAAGTGCTTTTATGTACAATTTCATTAGCATTATATACAAATTACTTATGCAAACTTCTACAGATGATCCCAGTGTTAGAACTGTAAGGAAGCCCAGCAGTCATCTAGTTTAAACCCCTATTTTATAAGGGAGGAAATGAAGTCCTATTCATGTTATTGGACTTGCTCAAGGTCATCACATAGGTAACAAGGGGAAAAGCGAAGATCCAAAGGCAGGTCCTCTTATTCCAAATTCTGCTCTTTTCCCATTTTACCATGCTGTATATCAAAATTTGCATAATTTGAAAATAAGATCCCATTACCAATTCATGAAATATGCGTGCATTTGTTATGAGACAAGGATTATAACCTACTGCTTAGAATGACCAAAATGTTTCTATGAACTCTAGCAGAATCTATGACATTCTACACAAGAAGATTAATAATTATATTTTTGTTTCCATTTTCAAGAGTGAAAAAGCAGCCATCCTATCAAATCAATGCTGAGGAACCACCTTGACAGATCCCACTCTTCCATCCCCTACTGAATTGACCTAACACATTGATGCCATGTACAGATTATAATTAGGGTAGAATAGGTTTACTTTTGTACGCAGGTGGGGGGGGCATCCTGTGGTTCTCTAGTTTATTGTGCCTTTACATCATGGTAATATATAGTATACTATGAAAATATTCTCATGGCCATTCAAGTTCTGGCAGCCATCCCTAAAGTCCCATAAACATTGGTCTAGTTTTCCATAGAAACATTATGTCCTAGAAGAGGAGGTAGTAGATTTTTTGGGAGTAAGACTTGATTTTAAATTCTGCCTTAGAAATTCAATTATTGTGTGACTATGGGTGAGTGACTTGTTATTGTGCCTTAGTTTCACCATATGTAAAATGAAGAGACTTGATAGTACCTAGAAAATCCTTCCAGTTTTAAGTCTTTGATCCTATTATCTACTGCTCTGGTACCCGTTCCTTGAGCATGTTTCCCTTGGTCTTTCTGTTCTTCCAAAATGATAGGGGAATTAGTGACTACTATCCAAGAAATTTGAATTTGTGTTCCTTTTATTTTTAAACCCTTACTTTCCATCTTAGACTCAATAATGTGTATTGGTTCTAAGGCAGAAGAGTGGTAAGGGCTAGGCAATGAGGGTTAGGTGACTTGTCTAGGGCCACAAAGCTGGAAGTATTTGAGCCTAAATTTGAACCCAGAATCTCCTTTCTCTGGGCCTGGCTCTCAATCCACTGAGACATCCAGCTATCCCTTTCCTCCTTTCTTAATGTAAATAAATGTAGCTAGGTAAAGTTATCTTATAACATCCTCACCCCTGCCCAACTGAGTTTGTCCCATAAATTAGAATTCCTATTTATATCTCTATTCATGCAATCAGTCTATCTGTTCATCAACAAGCATGAAGACAGAGACTCACTGAATCTACAAAACAAAGAAGTAATTCATACAATGGAAAAAACATACCTGATGTCAAATTACCACCAATGTTTCTGGCTACTTAGAAGCAAATTAAGTAATGATTTAATTGGAAGATAAAAAATTAGTGTGGTCAACTGCAATATTAACAAAATTTTCATTTTTCTAAGGCCCAATAAGATGCATTTTCAAATTGTGGATGATACTTTCAAGGCTCAAACTTAAATTCTAGCTAAGATGTTCTAACATTATCAAAGATAAGCCCTATCAAATTATAGTTTGTCTTTCAAAAATCCCTAATAAAGAGATTTCTAACTGGAGTCTCCTGATTTTCTATGGTAAATGTATTTGCCTTGTCAGACTTAGGTACAATGTCTCTTCTAACCTGTATTGACACATAAAAACTCATTTGCTGTAACAAATCCTAGACTTTTATTTATAAAAGAAGATGAAAAAGTGACCTACTGAATTAGTGGAAATTCTAATACTTTTCATGTATTCATTTAACTGGAGTACATCCAGGGATGTGCTAGAACCAGCTTGTGTCTCTTGATGAGAGCCAATGGTTAAATTTTCAATGCGAGTATTTATATCTAAGAAACTAGGTAGCAAAGTGGTTAGAGTGTTGGACCTGGAGAAAGGAAGACTCATCTTCTTGAGTTCAAATTTTGCCTCACACATGTATACCCTGGGTAACTCACTCAATCCTATTTTTCCCCAGTTTCTTTGTAAAATAAACTGAAGAATAAATGGCAAAATCACTCCAGTATATTTTCAAGAAAACCCCAAAAGAAGTCATAGAGAGTTAGACATGACTGAAAAACCACACAGCAACAACCTTTACATTAGGGAAAGTTGAAAATACTACAAATTAGGCTTATTTTATTGATTTGTATGCTCAAGAAAATAAATCGAGAAAATGGCCATAAAATAGATTAAACTTACAAGTATTATGTGTAGTGTTTTGAAACTTTTATGAGCATACCATCTCTCTCTGTTTTTCTCACTCTTCTTACTCATCAATGAATGTAAAACAGAATGGGGTGTCATTCTGTATGAAATTGTAGTTCTCCATGTCTAAAACTCATAATTTCAGCAACAACTACTCTTTAAAGCACCTACAAACTAACAATGAAGTTGCCAAATAATAATGTAGCTCTAACAAAGCACCTAAATCTACTGGTGACATATTTTTTTGCTTTCATGTATTGTTTGAGGGGCATTTTAAACGATTAAACATTTTTGTTTAATGAACTAGAAGAATTGTCCTTTTCTCTGTGAGAGTTAAATATTTGCCCTATTATTATAGCTAAGTCCCTGTTTATTAATTTCCTTATTCATCAGGCAGTTAACCTCCCTGTTTATCAATTTCCCCATCTGTAAAATGAGGGGGTTGGTCTAGATGTCATCTGAGAAATCCATTCCAGTTCCAGATTTATGTTTCAGTCTTTAGAAAAAAATGCTGGCATAGATCGAGATACTTATCTTTCCAAAATTGTATCCTGGTCATAGTTATCTGGGACTAAATTAGAGGAACTGTTTGAGGCTAGTACACAAAAACACTGAGGAAACTGATTCCAGTCAGGTGAGGTGAATTGCTTAACATCCTGGAATAGTAGGTAGAAGAGCTGAGATTAAGATTCATTTCCTCTTACTTCAAAGATAGATTCCTTTCCACTGTTCTATTTACTGCAATACAAAACAAAACAAACATGTGTTTTTAGAATAAGATGCTATTGCAGAATTTTTGAAATATGTATTTCAAACAGAGAAAAGAGCTGAAGCATCCTTGATATTCTTTGACTAAGTTATCATACTGTATTCTGTAGTTTTGTTTTGGATAGGAAGAATTTGTCAGGAACTTCTTTCCTCATCCCCATTGTCAGCCAAATTCAGATGAAATAATAAATAGAATTTCTTATATGGGAATGAAGACTTTTTATTAAGTATCTACTTCTCAAAATAATTTCTGGGAGTGGAAAAAAGAGTGTTGAGCTAATAAAATTCCACCTTTCCTAAAAAAGATTCATTTGGACACAATGCACTTCCCATATTACCAAGGCTAGAGTTAGGAGATGTAGAACTGTTTTTATAGCTTTCTGCTTCTGTTTGCTCCTTGGAAATTGTACCACAGTGAAAAGAAAAGGAATATGATTTTTACCTAAAGGGTGATACCTCAAGAGAATTGGGGGTCATAGAATAGTTTACCTGTCAGATCTATGGAAAAAAAGAAAAATTTTTGAACAAGAGATGGAAAATATTGAGATATAAAATTAATAATTTTGATTATAATTAAATTTTTACAAACAAAACCTATGTAACCAAGATTAGAAGGGAAACAATAAAGTGGGGAAATTCTATAGCAAATTTCTCTGATAAAAGTCTCATTTCTCAAATGCCTAAAGAACTGTCAAATTTTTAAAAATACAAGTCATTTCCCAATTGACAAATGGTCAAAGGCTATAAATAGGCAGTTTTCAGATGAATTTTCAGATGATTCAGCTATCAATAATCATTTAAAATGTTCTAAATCAATTCTTGATAAGAAAAATGCAAATTAAAATGATTCTGAGGTACCACACCACACCTATCAGATTGGCGAATATGATAGTAAAGTGATAAATGTCAGAGGAGATTGGGACAATAATGCATTGTTGGTGGAGCTGTGAACTGACCTAACATTTTTGGAGGGCAATTTAGAATTATATCCAAAGACTATAAAACTGTGAATAGTCTTTGATCCACTAATACTACTACTAAGACCTATGCGTATAAAAATAATTATAAGAGCACAAATCATGTTATGTGGATGTGATGGAATACTATTGCACTATAAGAGGAATCCAAATGATGAGAGAAAGCATTCCTGAAAAAGGGGATAGTCAGTTAAAAGGCAGGAGTTGGAAAATTATAAATGTAGGAAGGAATAAGTTTAGAAGGATATTAAGATAAAACAGAGGATTTCATATTTGATCTTTGAGGAACTAGGGAGCTACTGAAGTTTGTTGAGTAGTCAGTGAGGAAGGAATGATAAATCTGAGCTTTAGTAATATCACTTTGGCAGAAGAGAAGATGGACAGGAATAGTGAGAGAGACTTAAAGGCAGGAGATCAGCAATCTATAGTAAAAGTTCAGGGATGCAGTGATAAGAGCCACTTGTGTATGTGGAGAAAAGGAGGTATACAAGACAGAAGTTTCAAAAGCAAAAAATACAAGACTTGGTAACTGATTGAATATGTGGATGGAGTATAAGAAAAGAGATGAGGATGACACTGAGTGCAATAGAGAAGTGGAATACTTATAAACAAGATAAAGCTCATAGCAAATGCAGAGTAAGGAAAAATACTGATATTTAATACAGAATATTACTGATTATCACAATGGAAAGTTGTCAACGTAGCAAAACACTACAGGCATGAGTCAGCATTATGGTCTTGTCTTTAAAAGGCAGCTACTTCTGACACCTTAAAAAAAGAGCAAGCAGCAATCAACTAGAAGAACGCGCAAATGACAATTATATGAAGATTATTGAGCAAAGTATCTGTGAGAGATAGTAAAGTGATGGGCAAAAATAGTCTGCATCCTTATGAAAAATACAGTGTATTGGGGAGATGTCAGATAACTATGATGCCAAGATTAAACAGTAAAAACATTAAGGAGTTGCAATACAATGTTATATGAGGTCCAAGGGATATCAAAAAAAGACTTGGTGAAGGAGGTAGCAACTTAACTGATTTGTAAATTTTCAGTGGGCATAACCAGGTAAAAGGGCTGGGAGAACAATCTGAGCAAAATCATGGAGGTTGGAGAATACAGGGTATACATGGGGAATAGAGTAGTCTGGAGGGGAGTAAAATGAGAGAAGACTCACAGTGATTAATTTAAAAACAAACAAAGAAACAAAAATCTGGCTGTGTTCCATGTTCAGGAGGAAGGGAAATAGCAATGAAATCTCAAGTTAGGGATTTCTATCTCTCTCTTTTTTTAAACCAACAAACTAACATTTAATATATTTTTCAATTCATGAAAATGCACTCATTTTCAAATATTTATTATACTAGTTATCTATGTCGCGCCTTCCTTGTCAATAATTCGTATAATAAGGACAGATGTCTAGAATTATTAAACCATCAATGAGCACTCATTAAACTTCCACCATGTGCCTGGCACAATATTAGACACTGAAAATAGAATGATAGAAATGAAATTGTCCCTGCTCTCTAGGAGGCTTACGTACTGTTATAAGACACAGAATGTATATATAAAAGTATGTTTAATATACATACAAAATACAATAAAGCATTTACAAATAAGAGAAAAGAAATAAGCATTTATTATCGACTATGTTAAGCTAAATAAATGATAGCTATGATGGGGAAATTAAGTGGTACAGTTTATAGAGTACTGGGCTTGAAGTCAGGAAGAACAGTGTTCAAATCTTGCTTGAGACACTTAACAGCTATGTGACGCTCAGCAAATATATTTAATCTTTTTGCCTCAGTTTCCTCATCTTTCAAGTGAGCTGGAGAAATGGCAAACCACTCCACTATCTTTGCTAAGAAAATTCCAAATGAGGCGACAAAGAGGTGGCTGTGAATAAATAAATAAATTACAGTGACAATAAATAAAATCATTATGATACTGTGTACTAATCTATCCCTTCTCATGGTACTCAGTTTAGATCACATTTAAAGTATTTAAGAGAATGGAAAATATTGAAAGGAAATAGCCTCATTGTTTTTTTTAATGTTGAAAAAAATAGGGTCTACATGGATTTGATTTTAAAAAATTATTTAGTTGGAAAAAAATAGATGATTGGGAAGAAATGTAACATCTTAGATATTTATTATTAACTTTAGAAAGAACAAAACAATATTTGACTTGAATTTGCAGAAATTTAGGTAAGTCATTATGAAGATTTTACTACTTTCAACATATATCAGAAAGAGTCTATGAAAGTTCCATTGGAAGATTTATAAGAAAGGACAAGATATTATGTTCTAGGCATGGTCTAATTGCAGCCCCAACAGTCATTTGTGATGTAACCTGATGTAGTAGACAATGCATTGGTACTGGTATCATAAAAGCATCAAATGAAATCATGTAAATTTAGATATAGAAATAAATATATTGCCTTTTCTTTTATCTCCAGAGACTAGCATAATACCACAACATCTGAAATGTGTAAAATGAGGTGGTTGGACTAGAATTTCTTAACCTGAGGACTGTGAAAATGAATGGGAAAACATATATCTTTATTTTTAATCTTCAATAGAAATTTAGCATTTTCTTTGATTATTATTTAGCAAAACATTCTTCTGAGAAGGGTTCTGTAGGCTTTACCAACCTGCCAATTAGGTACATGATACCCCCCAAAAAAGGATAAGAAACCCAGGACTAGATGATATCTATAGTGTTCATTATGAATTCTATATATTAAGCATTTACATAAGACTAGGTTTGCAAAGTTATTTGCATATGTAAACTCATTTGATCCTAAAAATAACCCTCTGAGGCATTTTATAGATAAAGAAACAGGCGTAGAGAAACCAAGTGACTTTTCCACTGTCACACAGATAGCAAACACATTTAGCCAAATTCATACTCGGGTATTCTTGACACTAAGTTTCATCCTCTATCCACTGAACCATTTTACAAAACAAAACAAAAAATATCCTGTGGTCCTTGAATTTTCAGGTCAGTGTGAATCAAAAATAACAACCAAAAAAGAGTAGAGGTCTTGTTCTAATAGAACCCAAATCTGTGCTACCAACAAACCTCTCGAGAGTTCAATTAAGGACAGCCACTCAGCTAACTGAAAAGCTTTTACAACCAAAGTGGCTTGCTTTTAGTAACTCTGATGCTTCAAAATTCAAAGAAGCAAGGGTAACCGGTAAAAATTTTACCAGAATATGAATAATTCCATTGGCTGAAAATGGAGAAGAAATGAAAGGAAAAGATAAAAAAAATACTATAAAAGTGAAAAGAGCAGACAGGAACAATTCAAAAGTGTGCTTCTTTTATTTCATTCATAGCTTAAAATGTAATCATTTCTTATTGTTTTTCTTAGAGAGAATAAGCGCCTTAATAAGCATTTTGAGAGTAATGTTTGTAAGAACTAAACTTGTGTAAAAAGATGAATTATTTTTGACCATAAAGAAGGCATATGATCACTAGACAAATTACCTTTAAAAAAATCACCAAGTAGCTAATATATAGTCATAAGTTCCAGAGATATATGAGGACATTCCTAGATAATTAAGCGGAAACATTTAGATGTAGTGGTTTTTAGAAGCTATAAAACCTTGAGATATCCAGATTATTTAGATCCACATATCCAAATACTTTCTTCCAATATCCTGAAAGGGGAAAATTTTTTGTTTTCTGACTTTTATTTTTTTTCCTAAAAATGCACACTCCTAAATGCCCTCATTCTGCTTGACTTATTTCTTCTGGTTATATCATTATTCATATTGTCCTCTAAGTCTACATGTGCTCTCTTCCCCAGGATCCTTTTATTCATCACTGTCCTGGTAATCCTCTCACCACCTCAACCATGACTTTTGCATTTGTTCTGAGTCTTAACTGACTTCTCCCTCACTATCTGTCAGAACCACAATGCCTGAAGCCAAAACAAGCTCACCTTCTTCAGGACTGTTCCTTAGCCTTAGAATAATCCCCTACCTGCTAAGTTACTGATAAATCTTTATTGCTGTTCTCATCTTTATTAATCTTCTAGTCTCTTTTACCCCACCCCCAAATTTCTTCTTCTATATATTCACAGATTCTCTCAAGCTTTAATTTCACTTAGTTGGATCCCACAATAGTTTCCTCTTTTTCCTTCCATTGAACAGTTTAATGATTCATTTTCTTCAAGTGAAATCCAGCTAGCAAGAACTTAATTTCAAACAATATGGTAGGCACTGTTGCCAAGATGCTTTAGTTGTCACAGACTTTTTCCTAAAAATTAAAATCTGGTTTGGAAAGTAAAGAAATTATTAAAATACAAAGAGAGTAAATCCTCTATATTTTCCACCTACCCTAATTTGGAAGGGTCTGTAGAGATTTCTTGGTGTGGAAACTTTCTCCACTTACCTGAATAGGATGTAATAGTTAATTACTTGAGACATATGGAGATTAAATAAACTACTTGTCCAGGGCCATCCAGCTTGTTAAGTTTTAGAAGTGGGATTTGAACTCCAAAACCCAATTTGTCTCATGTACCTGCTTACAGAATGTAATGACCAATAGATGAGAACAGATAATTATGTTGAAAAAATTTAGAAACATATAACCCAATTTTGAATTTTAGCTAGGCCTTGTTACCTGCATGATGCTCAACAGCAAATTACTTAGCCTCTCTGAACCTTAATTTTCTCATCTTTAAAATGAAAAGGATGAAATAGGTTTCATCTGAAGTTCCATTCAACTCTAAATTTTTTAAGGTAGTGTAGAATAAGATTTTTTTTTAGGAAAACCTTTCCTATCTATAATAATGTATGCTGCTTTATACTGAATAAGCAGCAGAGGATACTGTGGGATTGTGGAATGTGCATAGGATGAGGCATCAAAGGTCCAGGGTTCAAATCTAGACTCAGCTAGTTTTTATCTCTATGACTAAACAAGTCATTCAATTTCTCAAAAACTTGATTTCTTCACATCTAAAAAGAGGGGCTTGGAATATATAAATTCTAAGTCCCCTTCTCACTGTAAATCTTAATATTTTTCCTAATGGAGTGCTCTTGGTACCTCTGAGTCTTTGGTGCAGCAAAAGATCTTCTGGAATTTTATATTATTCCAAAAGGTAATATAGTATGTAGATCTGTGTTAGAGAACCTATGGCACGCATACCAGAGGAAACTGTTCCCTTTCCCACCCTCCACTGCATTTGAGGACATTTCTTACATGACTCGCTCTTCTCCTCAGCAGCCCCAAGGAGCATTTCCTCCGTCCCCTGGCTAGAGTTGGCAGGGAGGGAGGTGGCTCACATGCAGAGTGAGGGTTGCAGTTTAGGCGCTTAGTCTCTAAAAGGTTTGCCATCACTGTTATAAACTAAGAACATAATGAAGTGGGTGACATTCTGTTCCCCTTTGACTCTTTAAAATAACTCAGCTTTTTTCCCCCAAAGGCTATTTTAGGGTACAGTAATTCACCTTAAATCTGAAAACTTAGTCAATGTCTTTCAAGATAACTATTTGAAAAGGTAAGGAAGTAAAAGGGTCATCTAAGAGGGAAAAGAAGAGAGGGTGACAAAGCCATTAGACCTCACAATGCCCTTTCCCATTTACAATGCCTACTGATAAAAACAGATGTTCATTAAGTGAGGTTACTGGACCAGGAGTCACCTAAAGAGAAAATTCTTTTTTATCACCCATTACACAAGGTCAGGAATGCCAACCAACTGTTCCAGAAGTCCACAGGAGAGTACTCCATGGGCCTCATACACTTGGGTTTGAATTCTACTATTAAAATATGTTATTACATGTAATTGAGAAAAGAAACTATTTTAAAGAAGAATATAAGAAAAGGCAAGTGAAGGAGAATGAAAATAACATAAAATCAAAAAGTAATGGAGCCTCAGAAGAAACTCAGAGAACAGTAAGGATGGGAAGAGAGTTGTGGTACGTTTACAAAATTTCATTTCTGCTTGTTTATAGACTTGTTCTCGCCTGCTGTCATCTGAGGCAAACCTTTATAAGAAGAGAGAGCAGCAGCACATTTCTTGATTTATCTTCCTTTGTATTTTATTTCCTTTTAAAACTTTGCATTGATATTTTTAGAATGAAAACAGTTATACTTAAGGATAAAGATGTCTCAGTCTGATGGCTTCCAAGCTGGAAACATCTTCTCAGAGTTGTGTGAGAAGTGCATCTCATCTGGAAATGATTGATTTTAAATGAATTTGTAATGAATGTTGCAGGAGCCAAAGATACTGAATACAAAGCATGCCTATTTCAAACCTTACACCTGTTCATTTATTATTTATCTTTTTAGATATTTTGCTAGTAGTTTATTGTTATTTACTGGGCTATATTTGAGAAATTATCCTCTTTAATGATAATGAATAAAAAACATTTTTAAATGGGCTATTAGCTGAAGTAAATAGTGAGAAGTGCTTATTTAGTATTTATGCCAAGTGAGTTGTCAGTAAAGTTTCTGCATCTTTATTCATGACCCAAAAGATGGATTAAAAAGGGTATTAATTAAGACAACAGTTAATATTAAGCTAGAAAGTGTTGCAACCATTATAGAGAACTGAGTAAACAAAAAAGAAACCCAAGAATCCTGCCTTTAAGATTAGCTCATGTGGTACAGTGATCCAGGAGCTAGGAAGACTTGAGTTCAAGTCTGGTCTCTGACATAATGATGACTAAAGGCAAGTCAATTAAAATTTCCACATCCTGGGAAAATCTATAAGACTATGAGTTGCATATATCATATTACTTGATGTCTTGAGTAGTTGGGGAAGAAAAAAAACATGGATCACAGGATGTCAGAAAATGATAATTAAAATTTTATCTATATGCAGTCTGGAAAAATCCATAAAAATTTAAAAAGACTGCCATTTGCAGAAAAAAATGTCAATTGGTATTGGTCAAGGGATTTTCATTACACAGGAGTTCTCTATGTCAATTAAAAAATAGTTCCAGCCTATATTATATATAATAGGTATTTAGCATAGATATACAGATACATAAATATACACATATTTCTGAAAATTCATTGGGTTGTTTTTCAATATCCTGTGGTGTTTGTAATATATTCGTTTTATGTCAATTGAAAATTTAGTCACTTTAATATTTATGAGTAGATAAGATATTTTGTTACATATATTTGTTCTATTACTCCAACTTATTTGTATGTAGGTTTATATGTATTTACACATATACATGCATATACACATGTAAACATTATACATACAATTTGTATGTATGTATTTGGAAAATCAAGAGTAACACTGGCAAAAAAAAGTAATTAGAAACAATTTTTTAAACCCTTATCTTGCATCTTAGAATCAATACTGTTTATTGATTCCAAGACAGAAGAATGGTAAGAGATAGGCAGTAGAAATTAAGTGACTTGCCTAGGGTCACTTGGCTATAACAAGATATGAGGGCAGATTTGAATCCAGGACTTCTGGTCTCTTAGTCTGGCTCTCAATCCAGTGAGCCACATCGCTGCCCCAAAAATAAATTCTTAAAAGAGATAAAATTGATTTAAAGGAATTAGAAAGGGAATGTAGGCTGAGATAAAGTGTATGTTCAAAAGTCAATCAAATTTCAAAAACTCTCAAATAGAGACACTTCATCTCAGAGTATTAAAATCTTGTCGAATAAATATTATTGAATTCAATCACCACATTTAATTATTTCTTCTTGAAGGTGGGATATAGGCAAAGTAGTGAGATAACAGAGGGTACCGAATGAATAAAAGCTGAATTAGGTTTTCTCCACTTGGCATTATTCAACCAAAACTGCTTTCTCTAAAGTTAACAATGATCTCTTAATTACCATATCTAATGGCTTTTTCTTAATCTTTATTCCTCTTTGACACAATCCCCCTCTTCTCCTTAATACTATCTTCTCTCTAAGTTTTCATGGCTTTGCCTTCTCCTAGTTCCTCTCTTTTACCTGTTGGAATCCCTCAATTTGAACCTCTTTTCATGGGATATTCATCAAGAACACAACTATTAAATTTTGGTGTCTTTTAAGGTTCTGTCCTGGGCCCTCTTCTCCTTGCATACTATTTCACTTGGTGATCTTATTTAACTCTAAGGAAAGATTTCTCCTTCACTTTTCTTCAAAGATCAAGGGTTAACAGTAAGAAATATTGATTATACTGACAGCTATAATTTTACCTGGTTTTGCCAAAATTTTGGCAAATTATTTCCCCTGTTTTGTTTTTTTTTAATTGGTGATTGGTCACCAGGATGGGAATGGTAGAGCCATACATTTAAAATTGAAGGCAATGTGCAAATAAGTCCATAAACTGCAAAGAAAATAAATTGCTAGTCTTCTTTGAAAATGAAGGAGAAACATTAGGTAACAATTATATATCAAAACTAGTTTCTGAGGGAGGGGAGGAAGAAATGAAAGAAATCTGATGTTTAATAAAATAGTGGAAGAGGTGAAAGAGGTTTTGGGGGAACTAAGGCATAGTTACTAAATTTCACTGACATCTTGACACCGTTACATGCTCACTTTTTATGAGGATCAGACAAGTAAAATACTTGATAAGCTTTACAGTGCTACCTGAATATGTAAAATTATTCATAAAAACAATCATAGGGATACTTTCAAAACTATTTATTATATAATAGTTAGGAGAAATAGTTTGGAAGTGTGAAGTGTTCTAGGAGGACTAGCACCTCTGGTATGAGGGCTTGCTGAGTCCTTTTCTGAGCTGTTTAGCCACCTTTGGGGTCCGCCTTTCACCCAACTCTTTCCTACAGTTCTGAGAAGCTGTAGCATGTAGAGAGGTCACAATTCAGTAAAACTATCTTGGCAGATGGGCTAATCTGACAGATATCCAACCTGATGGTGAATAAGGGGGATGTCTACATCAAGCATGTAAGACCCAGTGGAATAGGTGGATGAGAACAATTTGTTCCAATGTTCCAATAGTCCAATAGAAAGGGACTGAATCATGAGCTGTGGAGAGCTCAGAGCTTGGTCAGACATTGAATATGACAAGGTCATCCACTGCATCTCAGGTCATTTCCAGTCATCCTGAGTTTTGCTTTGCCACTGGACTCAGATGTCTCCAGAAGAGAGAGTGAGGCTGGCAACTTTGTGCTATTCTTCTTCACTTGAATAGAATTCATGCCCAAGTCAAGCCATCACCTTGTGATACCACTGATCCTCTTTGAAAGTGAAAGGTGAACAATATTAATTAATGATCATGTACAAAATAGATACTAAGTTCTAGAGGAGGGGAAGGAGAAATGAAGGATTCTGATGTTCAATAAAGTACCATTAAGGTCATTTAATATATTTATAAAATTTCATATGATTCCATTCTATTAAAGATATTATCTAGAGGCATTGAAATACATATCACAACTGAAAAGAGGAACTGCTAACACCACCAGCTTAAAGTATTAAATGGAATTTGAGCTGCATGACTCATGCCCAAAATCAATACATAGTGTGGATAAAACTGTGGACAATTCTTGTAAGAGTTTTCAGAATCGATATCCTATACAGGCATAATTCCCAGTCATTAGTGAGAGAGCTTTATGGGTCACCTACTAAAACATGGATTTCAGAAATTTAAAAAAAAATGGAATTCCCATTTTTAAATTAAAACAAAGCCATAAATCATCTCTGTATCATTATCATAGCAGGATGCTATATCATTATCACAGTACTCTACTTGTTCATAGACTTTCGAACTATAAATCCCAAACCACCACACAACAAACACAACACAAACCATGACACCGTTAAAGCTCAGATAACTTCTAAAAAGATTAATTAAAGACAAAACTTGAATGATTTTAAGAACTAAATTGATTCTAGAATTGTAGATAGATACAGAAAATACAATTCCAAATCAGTATCATTCAGGATCTAAGTTTGTGGCAGAGTTAGCAAGTACAATGATACCAAGCCAACCTCTCACTTAATAGGCAATAACTGAATACCAAGTGTTGAAACAATCCTCTATTGGCAGGAGTGCAGGATCTGAGAGCTGAAAGGAATTATCTGTTTTAATTTCTCAGGTAAGAAAGGAATCCTTTCTACAATACTCTTAGCAAATTGTCTTACAGAAAACTAAATATCTCCAATTTTCCAGTGACAAAGAGCTCATGATTTCATAAGGCAGGCCATTTTTATGTTTGAATAGTCTCAGTTTGTTGATTTCCCCTATATAGAAACAGAATCTGTTTCCCTTTCATTTCTACTTGTTTCTATGTCTACCCTCTGAAAATTTATCAAACAAATCAAACTATATATTTTTGTCTTCAAAAAGATTATAATCTAAATGGAAAGAAAAGGTAATCTTGAAATATAATTATAAAACCACTGCATAGAATATGAAAACTTTTACACTTAATCTTAGTCAAAAAGCTGAGAAGTGATGAATATGAAAACTTGGCAAAAGAAGAGAATTGGAAGTATATAAAACAAGGAAATGTAGAAATGCTAAACTGGCAATTATTTATGGTGGAATTAATACATAAAGTTATTAAACACTGATCTGAATCTTCCAAGGTATGTTAGCCATGAATTGTTGGAAAGAAATGGGAAAAAATTCAGGAAAAGGAAGAATGCAGATCTGCTCAAGCAGGTTTAAACTGGCTCAGAAGAGTGTTAAATGTTCACTGGGAGGACTTCAACTTCAGAAACTAGCAAAACTTAATAATCAGGGCTTAAGTTATTGTTTTATTGATTTCTTTATTTAGAAACTAATGGAGATTTTTTAAACTGTGTCATAAATACTTTAAAAGAGCTGGTTGTTAAACATTTACCATGACACCCTCACCCAGGAATGACACAAGCAAAGTTAAAAAGGAGCAAAGCAAAAAATATACAGATGATAGAATGGAAACAAGTTTATCTGAGTTAAAGGAATGTTTATATGTGGAAAATAACAGTACTTGACAGAGAGATTCCTTTTGGAAGAGTGATAAGTTGCAGAAGAGCAGATATAAAATCATAGGGGATTCAGAAAGTCAAAGCTACCATGTAATCCCAGATGGCAAAAGAGCTAACATGAGGGATAGAAGTTGATTAAGCAGGTATAACCTTTCTTCTGTAGGAGTACAGCTTTTGCTGTTACCTTCTTCTTTCTGAAGATCATTACTAGCCAAGGATCAATACCAGGAGGAGAGACAACTCTGCAGGTAATCTATTGATCCAATATCCTTTCTTTGGCACAGAATTTATTAGAGTGTCATTGCTTTGTTTTTGGTAAGCATAAAATTATCCAAAGTTTACCCATAAAACTCCCAGTATAAGAATTCCTTTCCTCCTTAGACATGTTTATTCTCTCATACTACTTCTGTGCCTGGAAAGAGTATATTCCATTTATGGATTTCACCATTGATCTCTGTTTTATTTCTGTGGGCAGTGAGGAGGAATTTTTCTATCTACTTGAAGGTGGTCAAATATGGTAACATTTCTTTTTACTTGACAATGTATACTTGCAGAAATAAGCAGTTTCTCAGATAAGAAAAGAAAACATTCAAGAAAGTTAAGAAAATGAAGGTGATCAAACTCATTTCCTAAGGAGCAGCATGATAATAATGTAAAGAGCGCATTTGTGTGACCCTGGACCATTTTTGTAATATGTGTATGCCTCAGTTTTCCCATTTATAAAACTAGAATAATAATATCACCTCCTCACTTTTTTGCTAGTCAAATGAAAAGGTTTTGTAAACTTCATGGTGCTATATAAAGTTTCACTATTATTAGTCTTTCCATACATAATATTACCTCTTATTTCCTGAGATTCAGGCCTTTAAGTAAGTTCTATGTTCATGTTTTCTCGTATACATCTCATATACTGACTCTAATTTCTCACAGATTATTTCCTTTATACCACCAGTTGAGAGAATAAGTAGACCTTCTGATAAAGCTGAGAGCTTTGCCTGTGATTCAGTTTCTTCTCCCTTATCCCTTCACATATTCGTGGGTTATATCTTCCAATCCCTTCTTTAATTCTGTCTTCTCTGGGAACTTCCCTCTCTGTTATTAAATATACTCAGGTCTCCCCAGAGTAAAGAGGGGGAGAAGTGAAATCATTCCTTGAGGGAATTTTCAATTTACAACTCAATATCTCTCCCCAACTTCACTTAGAAATTTCTGGAAAGATTGTCTATACATGCTGCCTTCACTTATTTAATTTAATTTCACATACTCTTCAACCATCAACCCTATGCAAGCTAATTTTTATTCCCATCTCTCTAAGAAATACCTTTCTGCCACATCACCTATGGCTTCCTAATTCCTAAAACAAAAATGAACCCAAAGTCCTCATCTTCCTTGATATTCCTCTAGCATTCAACACTGCAGTTGTACCATCTACCTGACATTAAATTCTTCCCTCAATATTCATTACAGTTAGATCTACTAGATCTTTTCCTGTTTGTTTGACTTTTCGTTTGCTAATTAATCATCCTTTTTTGATAAGAATCTTTCCTTGACCACCTCTTCTTTTATTCTATTTACTTCATTAATGATTTCTTTCAGATTATAATGATTAGGAAATGAAGCTCAGTGTTCTGTTTCTTGTCTGAGCTTAAGTCCTGTATCCAACTGTCTGAATCCACCGTACTTTCTTTGGATTTAGAACTATTAGGAATACTAGAATTCACCTAAGATTCTTTCCGGGCAATATGATGTAGTAGATAGAGTGTTGGACCCAGTCAAGATACCCTGTTGGCATCCTGCCTCCAATTCTTATTACATATATGACCCTAGGCAAGTCATTTAATCCTATATGTCCTTAATTTCTTCAATTGTAAATTAAAGGGGTTGTCTCATTAACTTCTAAGGTCCCTTTCAGCCCTAAAAATGTGGTCTAGTATGTCTTCTTCAATTTAGAAATATGGATATGGAAACTAATTTTACATTTAGATTACATATATTATCTATATATAAAGATATGGAAACTAAGATTCATAGACATCGAGTTCATTCAGGTTTTAAGTGCAGCACATTCTCTGGGGCTACTATTCTAAATTTCACTGACAAGTTAGGTCCTCAGTGAATGGTTACTACATATCTGCTCAGAGTTATGGGATCTGAACATTTGTCATGGTTTTCTCATAGTTCAAAAGTCCCTACCAGTGTACTTATCTCCACTGCTTAACAGCTTCAATCAATTAGCTAGCCAGACCTAATTAGCTTTCAGAAATAGGTGTTTACTCAGGTGAGATAATGAGCTGGTATAAAACATCCCCACAAACTTGGAGTGTGCTTTCACACAAGAACAAATAGAGTCCTGAGAAAAGCAATCTCAAACTTAGATTACATATAACAGAAGGAGTAATGCAGTACCTGAGGATCCTTTTGTTAGAATTCCTTTTCTCCCATTCAAGGGATCCTCAATAAGTTCCTCTTAGGCATATTGTGGTTTTCTGCCATCCACTGATTCTAAGTGTTGATTCTAAGACAGGAGTTAAGGGTTTAAAAACGAAATAAATAAAGTGGGGTGGGATGATTGATTTAATTGACTTAATTGCCTTCCCCCCCAATTTTACATAATTAAAATACTGTCATTTTTCAGTCTTTTTTTTTCAGTTGTCTCTGACTCTTCCTGACTTCATTTGGGGATTTCTTAGCAAAGATACTGTAGTGTTTTGCCATTTCGTTCTCCTCATTTTATAGATTAGGAAACTGAGGTAAAAAGGTTTAAGTGACTTGCCCAGGGTCTCACAGCTAATAAGAATCTGAGGTAAATTTTAACTTAGGAAGGTAAATCATCATCCTGATTCCAAGTCTAATACATTGTCCACCGTGCCACTGCCAGCTAGAGGCCCCTCATACATAAATAAAGAATCCAGGATTTATTTGAAACAGATCCTCTTATTAAAAACCCAGTGTCTTTTCTTCTAAAATATTATCAGACAAATATTCCACTGATACCTCAAAATCATTATGTCCAAAACTGAACTCACCATCTTTAACCCCAAACCATCATTTCTTCCTCACTTTACTATTTTTTTAATGGATGGCAACATTCTTCCATCTTCATCACTGTCCATGACTAATAACATAACAAATCCTGTCTATTTAACTTCCACAATTTACCTTGCATCAACAACCTTCTTCTTTCCACTTCACAACTATTTCTTTTTTTTTTTTTTAAACCCTTGTACTTCGGTGTATTGTCTCATAGCTGGAAGAGTGGTAAGGGTGGGCAATGGGGGTCAAGTGACTTGCCCAGGGTCACACAGCTGGGAAGTGGCTGAGGCCGGGTTTGAACCTAGGACCTCCTGTCTCTAGGCCTGACCCTCACTCCACTGAGCTACCCAGCTGCCCCCTTCACAACTATTTCTAATAGATTTTTCCTCATTTTCTCAGGAGGTATGTTGTAGCAGCCCTTAATACATTTTCCTGCCACTAGTCTCTTCCTAATTTAATCAAACAGTTTCAAATTTAGCATTCCTAATATATTTATCTCACCATTTCATTCCACTCCTAAAAAAGCCTCAGTGGCTCCCTTGAGCATATCTTCATTTGGCTTAGAAGGCACTTCATAGTGTGGCTCCCAAATTATTTTCTATCTCTCTAATTTTTTTTAATATTGCTTCCTTTCACAGCTTTCATAATCTAAAGAAAGTGGTAAACCTAATTCTTCCCTGATTTCATTGCACCTTATTTTCCCTCTAAGCATTTACATAACACATCCTAAATTACCTAAATATCTCTAACTGATGAAACCCATCCTATATGTAAAGGACAGAATCAGCCATTATTTCTTCAAGACCCTTTCCTTACTGTTCCTTCTAAAATTTACTTGGGATGCTTCCATTTTATTTGTCCCTTGTTCCTATCCCATTCTACTTTGCATTTTACTTATTCCTGTACATATAACAACATATATTTTCCTCCTTTTCTCCAATCCCATCTGAATTTCTATTCCTTGGGAATCATTTTTCATCTTTGTTTTATAGTTTTCTTCCTATACTTAATCAAAAGAAAATTTCTTGTTATACTTTTAACACTTGGGGAGGCCTGGTAGAAAGATCCTTTTATTTAAAGATTAAGGATGTAAATTTGAATTCCAGGTCTGCTATTTGTTACTTATGACTTTGAGTATCTAATATTTTTGGTCTTCAGATCCTTCATCTTTGAAGTTAGGAGGTTGAACTGTATTATAGCTGATCTTCATTCAAAGTCCTAAATCAATTAATCAATGATAATTTATTAAATGTCTACTTGTTCATAAGGAAACCTTTATAAAAGAGAAATAATAGTTGTATAAGTTTGGGGAGATGAAAATCCTTGTCCAATCTTATTTATTCCTCCAACCAACGTTTTTTTAAACATGTAGAGAACTGTACCAAGTGCTGAGAGACATTTAACTATTAGTAAACTGAAAGGGATTTTTTTCCTTATAGTTTTTCCAATTTAATGGGAGAAATATATAGATATTAGGTGATATTCAAACCCATTTGTGACCTCAACAATTTTGCTGTTCCCATCAATGATACAAATCACAATCAATCCTTACTTTCTAATCCTGAGTGATTCTTTCCCCATGGTCATTCACGAAAACATATGGAAAGACGTGGACAAGAGTTCCAAAAACTGTAAATAAATATTCACTGGCTGTTCAGATTACATCGTATTCTCTTTAACTCCTGGTGGGCATTTGAAAAAAGTGTTTGGTACAAATCTGAATGAGCCAATAGCCCCCTCAAAAATAACAAACATGTTATTTCCCCTTTACCACTCTAGTACCAATTATTTCATTATATAACCCATAACTCGAAAATTACTTAGACACAACACACCATCTTAAGGACTAGACTTTCCTCACATTTTCTTTACATCCTGAAAAAAATTTTGGAGAATTCAGATTGCACGTGTTATAACTAGTTTTCATTACATGATCATTCCATGTTCCCTTTCAGTCATGCATTTATCAGATAACACATTTTATCCCAATTCCCAATGAAAAAGTAGATGCTTACTGGTTCATAAGGAAATCTTTGCAAAAGAGAGATAATAGTTGTATAAGTTTGAGAAGATGAAAATCCTTGTCCAATCTCATCTACTCAGTCTACCAGTTATGAAAAAGAACAGATGGACAGACAGCATATGTGCTATACTGATAAACCCATGATAGCAAATGGACATAGGAAGCCCTAAAGAATATTAGGAAAGTATATGGAATGATTAAGGGTGACTCTGTTGTATCAAAAATTCCTAACTATGAAGTTCTTTCAAATTCATGTGCTTTCAGGAAACAATATTTACATCAAGAGAGTGGTTTTTAGTACTCCTGGGTCCTCTCTAGCTAATAGTTGATAAGATTGATTAAAAGATAGGCTCCTGCCATTACATCATCATACATATTTTCCATAAACTTTTGGAATGTCTCTACTTAACTTCATGTGTTTTGTTCTTGTCTGGCAGAAAGGTGATCTGAGTTCTCAAATACTATGGCAGTGAAGAGTTAACTTGATAGTGTGGTACCAAGATATAAAGGCTTCAACCAATAGTCTGATGATAATCTGTATATTTGTTTTCCAAGGAATACTTTTGCTATGCTCATTGAAAGAAGGTTACTATACAAATTCCAAAAGGCTATTCTTAAGACAAGATGGGTTACAGTGTCCATTGGTGGAGGAATTACTCTCACTGTAAATGTCATTAATTCTTGAATGAATTTAGTAAGAATGAAACTTCCCAAAGAAGCATTTCCTACTTGTGTATATTACCTATCCTCTCGTCTTTGCCCAAGATACTGCAAGAATTTTCTATATAAATTAACCCCCAATGAATTTTGAGTACTTAATACTCTGGAATGATTTTTTCATTACTTCACATTTTCTCTTTTAAAGCTTGCATCTTCACTCCTATTTTATATCAGCTCATCTTCGGAACACATGGATGATTTCGTGAAATAATTATAAGTAGAAGATTAAATATTTTGTTTTCAACAGAGATCAAGAGAATTCCCAGGTGGTATCAAAGCCAAAAGAGCTGATCCTGTTTATAGTTGTCTTGTCATTGTATATTTTTGTAATTGCTGCCAGAGGTATTTGGACAACTTTTAAATTGCTTCAAATTCTGTGAATTAAAACATGTAACTTGGCTAATGCTGACTTATGCCTGCCTTTTTGATCTTGTTGAGTGATGAGATAATTTTCCCTCTGTTATTAGAGCTGAATTTTTCTCTAAGTAGCAATGTGCCTCCTGGCAAGGTCATACATTAGCAAAAATAAGAATATAAAAATAGTGATAGTTTGGGAGGAGGATCAGAAAAAGCTAATGCTTTATATATATATATGTATATATATATATTATTTCTTTAAGGTAAAAATAGTAGAATAAAGAGCAATATAGTTGGAGCATAAAAAGTTGAATTCTAAACATAGTTATACCACTAAACTGAATTTATCCCATAGTCTTAACCTCTTTGGACTTCAGTTTTCTTTTTTTATTTTCTTTTTTTATTGATTAAATAAGAAAATGTCTCCATGGTTACGTGATTTCAGTTTTCTTATTAGTTGAATAACAAATAGAGAACTTTCAACACATACCTCAAAAGGTGGATCAATCTGTTAAATAATTTATTTTGTTTATTAATTCATTTATTAATATTACTAGCACCTATTAAGCCTACATTGTGAATAATATTATCCTAAGAACTGGGTATTTTCAAATCAAAAAGCTAAAAAGATAGGTCCCTACCACAGGAGTTTCTGGTCTTTTTTTTTTTTTTTTGGTGAGCCTTCTGTTCTATTGTGAGATGTAAGTGAATATAAGATAATTAAGAGAAAGAGAAAATTAATAACTGGGGGTATCAAGAAAGTATTCATTGGCTGTTCTTTCCAAACATTTCTTTCAAAACGACTTCAAAATAATACTTCAAATCAAATTCAGGAGAGGAAGAATTAACAGAATGTCAAAGTCAGACATTTCCCCAGGCTTATACAACTTAGGATGTTATCAGAAGTCTGTGACAATGGGGAAGAGCTTGGTCCAAAAAGTAGTGCATACAATAGTAACAACAGCAGCAGTGTTTGGAAACAACTGCAACAGCAGAAGTTTCAGGAGCTCTCAGGTCAGAGAAGGTAAACTGGTCACACATTTGGTCATAAAGAGAATTCAGGGGACCTTTTGTTGGCTCTGAGTTCTGTACCCTGTTGTATTACCCATACAGATTCCTAAGTTGCATTTTCAGGGAGAAGAGAAGCACTTCTGCTTCTGACCACAGGGTAACAGGGGCCCTAGTCACATTTACAGGATAGGAAAGAGTGCTTGTGAACTCTCACAAAAGAGTAGTGCCCAGATCTCAGTTCCAAAGCATAAATAAATATTAATACTTATAGTTGCACGAGAACATAGGTCTTGGACATAGTTGCAGGATGAATTAAAGCACTATCACTTGCCCCTATAGGAGAGGGAGGTTCCTTCCTGGGTAAAGACCAGACAACAGGTCAGAAGAGCAGTAGTCACACATCTTTTTGGATTGTATCACCTTGGAAGTATCAGAAACTTATAAACCCAAAAAACTAGCTCTGAAAACAATAGCACAAAAATCCTAAAGATTGGGAAAGTGCTCCCTGCAACTCTGGAACTGAGCTCACTTTTAACATAAAGTTGAGTCAAGAAAAAAACTTGAAAAATAAGCAAACAAGTAAAAAGTAACTAGACCATTAAAGAACTACTATATTATCAGGTAAGATTAAGACAGAAACTTAGAAGACATCAATGTCATGATAGCAATTGTCAGAGCCTCAAAGGGAAAATAGACTAATTAGAAACAAGTTCAATTAGAAGAGCTCAAAAAGTGCTCCAAAAATCAAATAGAAAGGTAGAAAAATGTGAAAAGTAATGAGCTTTATGTCATAAAATTATGAAAAGAAAATTCATAGGTTGGTGAAAGTGGCAATAAAAATGTGGAGGAAAATAACAACCTTAAATAAACAAAACAAAACAGAATTGACCTAATGGTAAAAGAGACACAAAAATATCACTTTCTTGAAAAACAAAATTAATCAAGTGGTAAAAGAACTATAAAAATTCACCGAAGACCTCTTTAAAAAGAAGTAAAAAAAGAATTCTAAAATTACAGTGAAGAAAATAATCTCTTAAAAATTAGAATGGGGAAAATGGAAGCTAATGACTCTATTTGATATTAAGAAACAATTTTAAAAGTCAAATAAATTAAAAATAGAAAAAATATTAAATATCTCATTGGAAGAACAACTAATCTTCAGGGGGAAAAAGATTGATGAGAGATGATTTTAAATTATTGGACTAGCTGAAAACCATGATAAAAAAGGTCATAGATATTTTCCCTGATAGCCTAGGACCTGAAGAATATAGAAATTAAAAGACTACACTGATCACCTCTTGAAAGAGATCCCAAAATGAAAAGTACCTTGAATGTTATAGTCAAATTCTAGAACTCCTGGGCCAAGGAAAAATAAGTATTCAAAAAGGAACAAGCTACAGTCAAGATTACACAAGATTTAGCAACTTCCATGTTAAAGATGTGAGGATTTGGAAAATTATATTCCAGAAAGCAAAGGAGGTAGGATTACAAAAAAGAATAGCCTATCCAGCAAAACAGATTATAATCCTTCAGGGGCAAACTTTTATTTTGTGTTTGTGTTGGGGTGAACAATCACTCAACCTTACTCTCGTGGAATTAGTTCAAAGAAAAAATAACACTCATAATCATTTGGGTGTGAAAAATTATCTTACCTAACAGGGAAATAAGAGGGGAAGGATAAAGGAAAGAAAAAGGAGGTATTTGATGGAAGGAAAGGTAAAATAAAGGAGAAAGTAGTAGGAATAAAAACAGACTTTTGAGAAGTGACAGGTTAGAAAAGAGAAGGATAAAAAAGAACAAAAACATAAGATGGAGGAAAATAATAATGGTAATAATTATTGTAAATTTGAATGGGAGAACTTCATCAATTAAAGGAAATCAGAAAATGGATAGAAAACAAAATCCAAAAATATACTGTCTACAAAAAAATCAAACACATGAAATAGAAAGCTACACAGAGAATAAAAATAAAGGTCTGTAACAGAATTTATGATGTTTCAATTAAAAATGAAAAAAAAGCAGAGGGTGCAATTATGATCTCAGATAAAGTAAAAGTAAAAATAAATGTACTTAAAATATATCAGCGAAGAAACTACTTCTGATAAAAGTTACCATAGAAAGAGAATTAATAACAATACTAAACACACATACACACATATATACATAAAGTTGCACAGTAAGTAGGAGGGGATAGGTAGGTTGCTCAGTGGAGAGAGAGCCAGATCAGCAGATGAGAGGTCCTGAGTATGAATCTGACCTGAAACACTTTCTATTTGTGGGACATTATGCAAGACATTTAATCTCAAATTGCTTAGTTATTATATTATTGCTTTTCTGTCTTGGAGATAACACTTAGTATTGATTCTAAGAAAGAGAGTAATAGGTTAAAAAAAACTTATAGGAAGAAAAAAGACAGTAAAATTATATTAATGCCGGACCCTCTCTCAGAGCTAGATTAATCAAAAAATAAATTAGAAGCCAGTTAAAGAGATTAATAGAATCTTTGAGAAGTTACATATGATAGACCTCTGGCATAATATGAATGGGAATAAAAAGTAGTATACCATTTTCTCAGGTGTACATGGCACCTTAAAAAAATGACCATGTATTAAAGCAGAAAAACCTCACAAAAATGCAGAAAAAAGCAGAAATAAAAGATGTTTAATTTTTAGTCCACAATGTAATGAAAATTGCATTCAATCAGTGGAGGTGGAAATATATTAAAATTACTTAGGAACTAACTTATCTAATCCTTAAGCATTAAAGAGTCAAAACAAATAACAGAAACAATAATTTCATTAGTGAAAATTATGACAATGAAATAAGGTTCCAAAATTTTAGAGATGTGACAAAAGAAGTATTAGGGAAAGATTAATATCTCAAAACAAGTACATGGATATATAAAAGAAAGAAAGAACAGGTCAATGAATTGAACAGGAAATTTAAAAAAATGATAAAAGAACAAATTAAAAATCTCCAACAAACATCAAAATGGAAAGCCTGAAGAATTGAAGGAAAGATTAATAAAATTGAAAGTAAAAAAAAATTGAACTCATATAAAACAAAACAAAAGTAGGAACTATCTTTATGGGAAAAAAATTAAAATATATAAACCATGAGTTCATTTGATTAAAAAAAATGAAAGGAGAAAACAAGGTTATAAGTATCAAGAATGAAAAGGATGAATGCATCAGCAATGAACTTGAAATTAAAACAATTACTATAAAATCATTTGTCTAATTATATGTCAATAAATATGGCAATCTAAGTGAAATGGATATATATTTACAAAAATGTAAATTGGTCAAATTAACAGAAGAAATAGAAAACTTAAGTAATCTTATCTTTAAACCAATTGGATATGTCACAAAATAGGTTGATAAGAAAATAGTACTTGGACCAGATGGATTCACCAAGGAATTCTACCAAGCAATAAAAGAAAAATGAATTTCAATATTATATAAACAATTTGGAAACATAAACCAAGAAGGAGTTCTATCAAATTACTTTCATGGCACAAATATGGTGGTGATACTTAAACCATGAAGAGCAAAAGCAGAGAAAGAAGACTATAGACCAAATTCCAAAATAAATATCGATGTAAAAAAATTTAATTAAACAGTAGCAAGATTATATTAATATATTAGAAAGATTATATACTATGATCAAATGGGATTTATAATAGGAATGCAAGACATATTTGGTATTAGGAAAACTTTTGGCATAATAGACCTTTTTGAAAACAAATTGAACGGAAATCATATTATTATCTCAATAGAGGCAAAAAAAAGTATTTTTTTTTTTACAAAACACCACCCATTCCTGTCAACCCTATAAACTAATAAATAGAGTTTCTTTAAAATTAGTAGTCTTTATCTAAAACCATCGTTTACCATTATCCCTAATAGGGATAAGCCAGAATCTTTTCCAAAGATCAAAGGTAAAGAAAGGAAGCCCATTGTCACCATTAATATTTTATATTTAGAAATGCTAGCTACAACAGTGAGACAAGAAAAATAAATTGAATAAATCAGCATAGGCAATGAGGAAATAAAGCTATCATTCTCTGCAGGTGATATTGTGGTATACTTAGAGAATACAAGAGAGTCAACTAAAAAAACTAGTTGAAACAACCACTTTGCCAAAGTTGTAGGCATAAAATAAACACATATAAATCATTAGGATATACATATATATGTATATATTAAACCAACAAAGTCCAGCATCAAGAAGTAGAAAGATAAATTCCATTAAAATAATTGCAGATAACAAAAATCCTTGGGAGTTTACTTGCCAAGATAAACACAGAAACTACATGAACATAATTATAAAATAATTTTCATTCCCCCCCTCCTCACACAAACAGATCTAAACAACCCTAGATATTGTAATTGCTTATGGGTAGACCAAGCCAATATTAAAAAAATGACAATCAACTTAAATTTACTTACTTAGTAACAATATGAATCAAACTACCAAAAATTAAGAGTAAGAAAAAAATTCCTCTGGAAAAAAAAGAATGTCAAGAATTTCAATAGAATCAATGAGAAAGTGTGAAGTAAAGCAGCTTAGTTGTCAGATTTCAAACTGCATCACAAGGGGTAATACAAAAACAATCAAATAATGACTAAGAAAAAGAGTACTGGATCAGTGGAATAGTTTAAGTACAAAACATGCAGTTTAAGTACGAAACTAAATGGCAATAGTAATTTAATATCTAACAACCCCAAAGATTCAAGCATTTGGGACAAGAACATAATATTCTATTAAAATTATTGGGAAAACTACTCAGCAGTGTGACGGAAACTAGAGAAAGACCAACAGCTAACTCATATTTAGGTCAAAATGTGTATGTTATTTACACATAAAGGTGAATGTTTATAAGCAAATTGTGGCAGCAGGGAAATTTTGAAGAATTTGTGATCAAACAAGAGATACGCTTGATTATAAGAAGTAAAATTTATGATTTTGATTATATTTTTAAAAAAGGTTTTGCATAATCAAAGTCAATGAAGCCATGACTGAAAGGAAATAGAATAATTTTACAGCATGTTTTTCTGAAAAAAAAAGTCTTATGTCTTAAATATATAGGGAACTGAGTCAAATTTGTAAAAACTGAGTTGTTCTTCCAGTTGATAAATGGTCAAAGAATACAGGTACTTTAAAGAATAAAAATAAACCCTATCTATAGTCAAATAAATAAATGCTATTCATTAAAGAAGTTTAACTATAAGAACTTCGAGGTTCAGTACTCTTGCAATAAACAATTTTTGATATTATTCTTCCAAACAAAATAATAAATATCTAAGCAACCAAAAAGAATAACATAGTTATTTTAACCCTTTATTTGTCTTTATTTGATCAGGCAAATTGTTTTTAAAAGTCCTAATATTTTTCTGTTAAAATTATTACTATATGTCAGTTGGCTAATATGATAGAAAATAAAAATGACAAATGTGGGAGGGGATATGGAAAATTGTTGATTGAGTTGTGAAGTTATCCAACCATTCTGGAAATTATTTGGATTTATTTCCAATGGACTATAAAGTTGCATATATATTGACCCAGCAATGCCACTAATATGTCTATATACCAAAGAGATGAAAGAAAATGGAAAAAAGGACCTACTGGTAGACAAATATTCATAGCAGCTCTTTTTGTGGCATTAGAGAATTGAAAATTGATAGGACACCCATAAATTTTTAAATGGCTGAACAAGTTGTTGTATATGATTGTGATGGAATACTATTGTGCTTTAAGAAAGGGTAAAGGGGCATCATTTGAGAAAAAACCTGGAAAAACTTATATGGATTGATGCAAAGTGAAGTAAGTAAAATCAGGAGAACTTTGTACACAGTAACAGCAAAATTATATGGTGACCAACTTAGAAGAATCTAGCAATTCTGATCAATCCAATAACCCATATGATTCTGAAGTACTTAGATGAAAAATTCTATTGACCTCTAGACAAAGAACCAATGGAGTCTGAGTGCACATTGAAGCATAGTTTTTTTTTACTTTTTTCTTTTTGCAACATGATTAATAAGTTTACATGATTTCACATGAATAATTGATATCATATTTCTTGTCTTCTCAATGAGTAAGGGAGAGGCAAGAGGAAAGGAGAAAATTCAGAACTCAAAGTAAAAAAAAGTTTAAATAAATAATAAAGTTTTAATATTTTTTCAGTTACACATAGAAACAATTTTTGACAATTGTTTTCTGAGACTTCTTAATTTATATTTTTTTCCTTCTCACCTCCTCCCATCCTGAGGTTGGTAAATAGTCTGATATAGGTTATATTAGTGTTGTCATGAAATACTTTAAATAATAACTTTTTAATGAAAATGAAAAAAACATTTGAATGGATTTTTTTTAACTACCCTTTGAATTCTTACTTCAGTTATCTGTAAAAATTAGAGGGTTAGAAAGAATCTAATATACAAAATTATGTCTTTTATAACCATTCGATAACTATGAAAACTGGAGAGTAACATGCCATTCCTTACCTGATTAATTTCATTCTATTTGAAGATAGAATCTGTTAGTAATGACATATTTATCATGGAAAATATAGTGGCTGGAAAGAAAATAAGAACTATACTGTCAAATAGTACTTCTTGATACTAGAGTAGTGAAATAAAAACTAATATCTATCCCTGATATTTAGTCAAATACTGTACCAATTGTGGTCAGAGATAGGACATACTTGAGCAAATTCGATCAGTGAAAATATATATTCAACAATTGGTGAATCAGACTAATTTTCCTCCTGTAATTTCTCTAAAATTAGGCATTTGTTTGTTCTTGAATTCTCTGTAAAGCCTGAGCAATGAGAGCTTAATCTGAGGTAAAATAGTTTAAATCCATTACTTAGTCATTAGAAAGAATTGAACTATCTTGATTTTCTATACATGTCTAATAGTATTATGTATGTCACTTAAAAGTTCATGTACTCTTATGAAACACAATTTCTGATGTTCTTTTTCTTCCAACCAAAATAACATCAAGTGTCTGAGCAACCAAAATGTCCACTTAAGTAATTTATCTCCTGCTTTGCCCATATTTGACAATGCAAAATATTTAAAATCCAAATAGTTTTGTTGAGAGTGAATCATATATGTCAATATGTGAGTCCCCTATGATTATTTTTTCATGTTAATTTTTTGTGCTTCTCTTGAGATTTATTTTTGAAAGTCAAATTTAATATTCAGGAATACTTGAAGTTTTGTATTATTAAATGTTCACACACACACACACACCTGAAGTATAAACTCAATTTTGGTATATCAGTTATTCTTAGTTGTATTCCTAGCTCCTTTGCCTTCCATAATATCATGTTCTAGGTAATATGCTCTCAGTCTCTATCTTTCTTTTTTTTTACCTCTCCATTTTTCTGCCTCCATGTCTCTGTATGTTTATCTCTCTGTAGCTATCTCTTTCTGCTTTTGTTTCTTTTCCTCTTTCTTCTTTGAAAGTGTCTACCTTTCCTTTCTCTACTTCAGATGGAAGTAATACTCCATGGAAAATCTTTCTCTCAACCTTTCCTTTTGATTTCCATACTATTCATCTCATGTTAACTTAATATGTAAGAAAATGATTTCATTTCCCTCCCTTTTTATTACATACCTAGTATAGTTCCCTTTATCTTTTTTGTCCTTCTTAGACTGTGAAAATGAACTAGGAAACACCCCAGGCCCTCTGTCTGTCCAATTTAATCTTCTATATGACCCTTGAAGATAATATAATTCTAAGTGGTTACTTGTTTATTCTCCTATTATAATATAAATAATTCATCCTTGCAAAATCTCTTTCATAAAAAAATGTTGTAGTATTGGTTCCAAGGCAGAAAAGCGGTAAGGCCTAGAAAATGAGAGTTAAGTGACTTGCCCAAAATCACACAGCTAGGAAATATCTCAGGGCAGATGTAAACTCAGAACCTCCTGTCTTTAGGCTTGACTTTCAATATACTTAACTGTCCCCACTAGTCTCTTCTAATTGATCAAAAGCAAGTAGCCTTCTTAATTTCATTAGTTTCTTGAATTTCAGTTTCACAATGTCTGCACTCAGTTTTGGCCTTGCTCTATGGAAAGTTTAGAAATGCTCTATTTCATTAACCATCCATTTCCTCCTTTTTGGGTTTTGGTGAATAGGTTATTCTTGATTATACATTTTTATTATTTCCCTTTCTCTCTTCTCCTTTATTTTTTTGCAACTTGCAAGTTATATATTATCTTGACTATGCCTCATTGGTACTCAGATTCTTCCATTTGACTTGCTTATTATATCTTTTTTTCCTGAAATCTTTGGATTTTGATTATGAGATTCTTTGGAATTTACATTTTAAGTTTTCTTTCAATGAATAGTTGGAAGTTTCTTTCTATTTTTACTTTGCCTTCTGGGTATAAAAGAACTGGAAGCTTTTAATTTAAAATTTTTTAAAATATGACATCCAAGATTTGTTTTGGACAAGTGATTCTTACATTATTGCTCATTTACAGACTTGTTACTTCTTATACTCTAAACCATCTATTTTCTTATGTTTATTTTTGCAAATTTTGTTTTAAAATTTTTTGACTCAGAATCATTCTCTAGTGGGTCCATTCTAATTTAAAATGGTTTCAAATCTTAGGTGGTGTTTCTCACTACCAAGATATCAAGATATGAATTCCATTTTCTTCTCTTTCCTTCCTAACTACTCCATTTTTGCATCTTTCGTTATGTATTCCAGCAATTCATCATCCTTTTAACTAAAACATTGTTTTCTCTCAGGTACTACTGTAGCTCTTGAGGAGTTAGTTTGTTTTTTAGGTTTTCTATATGGGATTCTCTCAGTGCACAATATTTCTTTTTTGCTTATGGAATATTTCTTTATCTTCTCATATTTTTAACCTAAGTGACTTAATTAATGACTTCTCTCTTCTCATATCTCAAACCTCTGTATCTGGATTGTTCTTCAGTGACACCTGTACTTTAATATAGTTTGGCCATGCTTGATCCTTAAGCTTGTTAGTAAATATTTTATCAGGCATTGTCTGGCTTTGCATTTTTCTGTGAGGGGATCCAAGGTTAGGAAACATAGGGTGTTGTTATTCATTGTTTTTGTTTGTCCTTTGTTTCAAAGAGGCCCAGGGTCTCCACAAGTTAAACTCTCTATTTGAGAATGGATTTAAATGAGGGAGTTGCATAAAATCATCAGCCTCACTTTCTTCCAAAGTAATCAAAATCCAGTGATAAGACAAAAGTTAGGATGAGGCAGGTGATAGTCTGGGATTAAGTGGATGACCTTGAAGTCATTGATGTCTGACCAAGCTATAAGTGGGCCACATCTCATGGTTCAACCACCTTCTTGGTTTTTGGAGCACATTGTTCTTATTCACCCATTCTGCTGGGGGAAGTTGTCACACATTTGGGATAGACATCCCCCTAAATCGCCATTAGTTTTGAGGCCTATCAGTTACCCTCAACCTAGTTTAGCCTACCTGTGAGATAGTTTTACTGGGGTATGGCCACAGTACAGACTATATCTTCTTGGAGCTACAGGTGAGAATTGGGTGAAAAGTAGACATCAAGGATGGTTGAGTAGCTCTAAAAAATGGCTCAGCAATCACTTAAATCAAGGGTGCTAGACTTAGCCTTACATTAAGGTGTAGGCTGGATGAATAATATTCTAATCCAATGATCTACCAAAGGTGCTTTTCTTGAATTATCCCTTGCCATGATTTAGCCTTTTGGGCCAAACTGCAATGAGCATAGCTTTAGGCTTGTCTCATTCTATAAGAGTGAACAGATTTGTACTTTGCCTCCCCTGGATCCTGCAGACCTTCTGTAGGAATAAATTAGGGGTAGTCTGGTTTTCTAGGGTTAGTTGAAAGAAGGAAATTTTGAGATAATTCCTGCGAAAATATTCTGGGTAAGAAAGGAATTGTGGATCTACAACTGGAAATAACTGAACTTCACTTCCTTCTTGGATTTTGACCAAGCTAGAGGGAGGTTTTATCTCTCTGCCTACAATTCCCATCAAGCTGAAGGAGGGTTTTTCCTCTTAGAGATTTTCTCTGGAGGGTCAGGATTTCATGGAGAAGTCCTTGGCATCCAGGTAGAGGATTTACTTGGAAGGAAACAATTTCCCTGAGTCTAAGTTTCATCTGCCCAGTGGTGCAGCTGCCATAATTCCTTTTGGTAAAGGTAATCCAAAGCTTTCCATCTATAACTTTGGTTACTTAGTACAGCAGCCAAACCCAGGATTTTCCCCTTTCTTTCTTATTATTAGTAGTAAGTTTAGATTAAGTCAGGTAGCATTGGAGTGGTTTCTTAGATAGCATAGGGAGGATCAAGTAGGGCCCATAGAAGAAAATAGGACTTTATAGAAGAGTTCAAAGACATTCCTCTTTAATTTTCTTTACTTTTCTTCCCTCTTGGTATATGTTTAGATATTTTTTGAGATATTACAGAACATTCTAAAAAGTCAACAAAATTACAGAGAGATATTTTTAAATGATAAAATATTTACCTAAAACAAAAAATAAGCATTATATGCACTAGGAAAGGACTAGAAGCTTTCACAATAAATACAGGAATAAGTAAGGATGCTTATTTTTCCTACTATAATTACAGTTTATAAGATTTCTTCCACACATTTTTCAATAACCAGTTTTAATAGGCCAGGTTGGAGTTGGTTTAATTACATGCCATACCTTTTGTTCTCATTTTCATTCTTTCCTTTAGCTTCATACTAACTTTGAAATTTATTGTAATGAATCATTTGTCTGATCATCTGTATGATTAAAATTATATTTATATCACTGATGAATTGCTCCCTATCCATTTTTGTGATGTGATTTGGTGTTCATGAAAACCAAAGATTTCTGATTCTTTTCAAGTTATTCATTCATGATATATAGGTATTAGGCTTTTGTGTAATTTACAAGTCTTTGTAGTCTTCATTATTTATACCTGATGCATTTTTTCCCAAAATACTTTTGTCATTAGTGTTACTTTTGTGGCTGATCTCACCTTTCCATTGAAATCATTGAATCTCAAAGTATATATAGGTTTCATTTGGAGTATCTGAAGTTTTTTGTAAGAATTATTTATTACTCAACTGTTGTGATATATGTTAATATACACACAACTCTTATTTTCCTCATAGATTTGATAATAAGAGCAGCTAAGAAGCACTGTGAATAGATAAAGCACCTGGTCTAGAGTCAGGAAGACCTGAGTAAAAATCCAGACATGCTTCCAATACATTCTAACTGGGTGACCCTGAGTAAGTCACTTACTCCTTTCTGCTTCAGTTTCCTCATGCACAAAATAAGTTGGATCAGGAAATAGGAAACTACTCCAGTAACTTTGCCAAGGAAACCCCAAATGGAGTCAGGAACCATACAACTGAAATGACTAAATACACACAAATTTAAGATTACCAAGGGTTCTATAAAATTATCTTTCATGTTGCCTTAGTTATAGGATAAAACAATCTCTACCATTTCCTTTATTTGCTTCTTAAAGAAAATTTACAAGCCATCCTTTTTTTCATGGATGTCTGTAGTCTGAAACTTCGTTGTGTCCACCATAGATTTTTAACAAGTCCAATCTACTTATTGCTCTTCCATTTCTACTATTATTGATTTAGGCTATGCAACTAGTCTTTTTTTCAATTATTATCTCTCTCTCAGAGAGAGAGAGAGAGAGAGAGAGAGAGAGAGAAAGAGAGAGAGAGACAGAGAGAGAGAGAGAGAGAGAGAGAGAGAGAGAGAGAGAGAGAGAGAAAGAGAGAGAGAGACAGAGAGAGAGAGAGAGAGAGAGAGAGAGAGAGAAAGAGAGAGAGAGACAGAGAGAGAGAGACAGAGAGAGAGAGAGAGAGACAGAGAGAGAGAGAGAGAGAGATCTAAAGCATATGCCACAACTCTAATCATTTTTATCTTTGTGTCCCCAGCCTCTAACCTGGATCTGGTTCATGGCAGACAATTAACTAATGGTTGTAAAACAAAAGAATAAATGAATATATACTAATTGATTGCAAGGGGAAAAATGAAATAGTAAAAAATTTGGGAGATATAACAAAGATAATTGATAAAATCCAAAATGATTGAAGTAAGATGGACTATTCAAAGTCTAAAACTTACTCAGTCATTCAAGAAAGATGATTAATGCTCTAGGGTAGGTAGTATTGGGTTCCAGAGGAAAATATACTTACATTATTAGTCAGAGGATAAGGGTTTAAATCCTAGCCCTTAGGAACTATACTGCCTGTATTGCCCTGGGCAAATCATTTAACCTCCTAGACTCCTAGATCCTTATCTGTAAGAGGTGGAGCACATGATCTCTATCTTTTCCTACTCTACTCTGTTCCTATGAATTTGGTCAAGAAGAGACTTTTGGGGGCAGCTGGGTAGCTCAGTGGAGTGAGAGTCAGGCCTAGAGACAGGAGGTCCTAGGTTCAAACCCGGCCTCAGCCACTTCCCAGCTGTGTGACCCTGGGCAGGTCACTTGACCCCCATTGCCTACCCTTACCACTCTTCCACCTATGAGACAATACACCGAAGTACAAGGGTTAAAAACAAAAAAACAACAACAACAACAAGAAGAGACTTTTATGACCATCCATACTACATTATGTGTCTGTGCATGGCATATGTGTATTTGTGTGTGTAATTTATTTAATGAATCACAAAACCAGTAGAAATTCAATAAACATTTTTATAGGTTTTGACTCTTGATTGACTTAAAAATTCATAATATGAGAATTTCAATTCATTCAAATAAATAGAAGAGCTTTTGCAATTTGAATGTAACTTTTGCATGTTGTCACTTAGAGTTGAAGATTTTTTTCCTAGCTTTAAACCTTTTAGGAACCATATTTTAATAGAGTTCAAAAGCTTTGCCTTATTTTATTGTTTATGTTTTTTAAAAATAAAACCAATATTATTATTTCAATAAGCAAATTAGACACAAAAGTATTTATATATCTATGAATTGTTGTGATTTCTTAATTTTCTCATAGCCATATTATTGTTATTGCTGTTGTTGATATAATGTATACCTGGAAAATTACTTTGGTATTTAGGAAGGAGGTATGAAATAACTGAACCAAAATTTAGAATCAATATCTGAAACATGTAATCAAGAGCTAATTTATATGAGGTAATTGGGCTAAAATTCCAGTTTAAAATCTATGAAACTAATGTATTCTCAAACCCTTTTCCTGTAAAAAAAATTTCCCCACTGGAAAAGCCTACAAAGACCTAGAATTGAATTACCTCTCATCTCCATTCCACATTGAAGTGTACTTGGGTGATTTTAGTATATATACACTTAATGAAATTACATGTATAATATAACTTACATTTATTGAATTGAAATGGTGTTAATTTTGGTAGAAAAGGGATATGAAATGGCATATATTTGTAATATGATCCTACTTCCTCTCTGATTTATTTGTCTGTGAATTGAATAGACTCAAGAGCATTCATTCATCTGGAGAAACAAAGTTTCCAAAGAAAGGAACTCAGAGACCATCTAATCTAATTTAATCTAATCGAATACCCCTCAATTTTACAGATAAAGAAACTAAGGAACAGAGAGATTTCTAATATCATTCAAGTAGTTAATAGCAGTTACACCATGAGCTAAGGTCTTCTAAGACTGAGTGTAGTTCACTTTCCATTTATCATGCTCATTTTTAGAAAATGTTCATCTTTTGAAACTATATTTGAAACTATAAATCCTATTAGCCTATGAACAAGAGCCAGTCCCTGACTTTACTATATGTCAGCTCATAATATTATTTTTACATTACGTAGCCTCTTTTGGTAACCTAATTCCATGGCTCAAATACAAAGTTTTGAGATGACCAACATATCAGTCACATGTAATCGCTTAAATCCAATTCACAAATTTAATGAGAATTTATTATTTCCCCATTCTCAGAGGCAGTGTAGGTGAGTGAACAAAAAATTGGTAACCTCTGAGGATACTGGACTTGAAGTCTTGCCTCTGGCATATATTGACTTTGTGACCCTAAGAAATTATTTAAGCTTTCTGTCCCTCGGGTAAGTCTTTAAAATCATAAAGTGCAGAATCATTGCTGATAATTAATTGATAGAAGGAATATAGATGTGAACAAACCTGTTAATGACACAGATTGATTGGACTATTTATGTTAATTAGTGTCAGTATCATGAAGCCATTTAAAAGAAGTACCCAATTTGGTAGGTCTAAAACTGAACAAAGAGAAGCTAATATTTTCATATTCCTTTTAAAGTTTGCACAGAACTTTACCTATATTTTCTCTTTTGATCCACACAAAACCCTGTGATTTACATGCTTATATTAACTCCATTTTATAGATCTGGAAACTGAAACTCTTGAAAAGTAAAGTGATTTCTCTAGAGATGCACAGTTACAAAGTGTCTTGGGCAAGATCAAACCAAGATTTCCCTGATTCCAAGTCCAAAACCTCATCCACTGTGCCACCCATCTACTTCATAAATAATTCTTAAAGAAAAATATTGATAGCCCCTCTCTCTCTATCATTCAGGGAAACATTTTAGTTGTTTAATTTTCAATAACCAATATAGGTAGTATGGTTCAATAAAGTATGCCTTAGTTTTCAAGTCAGAAGATTTTCATGTTAATCCTAGATTTTCTACTTAGAGGTTATGAAATCCTGGGGAAATCACTTAATTCCCTTTCTGGACTTCAAATTCCTCATCTGTAAATCAGGTTTTTGAATTAGGTGAACTTGTCTACTCCTTGTATCTCTAACTATATTATATTGATTCCCAGAAATATATTGAGACACTTTATCAAAAACTATTCAATGCAGGTTTGATGTAATCTAAATATCTTCAAATATATTTTTAAAGTTATTTTATCCAGTTTTTGCCTCACTGGAGACTAAGAACAACTGGTTCACTCTTCTCTTAACAACTCTTCATGTACTTGAAGATTGTTATTAAGTTTATCCTCAACACATTCTACCATTTTTCTTCCTTTCTTTTCTACATTGAGGCCATTTTATCCCCACATTCTTTCTCCCCACCCGCCTCCACTCAAGGGTGCTGATATTTTAGATTCTTCTTGCAAATCAATGACCTGGTAGTGTTTGTTGTTGTGGTTGTTGTTGTTGTTGTTCCCTTTACTAACTCTCCCACCTCTCCCTAGTTACAGTGCTTTGTCATTTCATTCATTGTTTTGTCTTTCTACCATTTACCATGAAAATGAGTGTCTAGATAATTATCACTTTCAAAGTCCTTTTTGGGCATTTTTTTTTAAACTGGGGGAAAGTGATGGCTTTCTTTGTAGCAAGAAACTATGACTCTGGTCTAAATTGTTCTCGTCAATCTTTTATATGAATCATTTAAAGGTTATTTCTCTAAAAAATCTAATTTTATCTTTTCATATGTGTGATTTTCAATAAGAGACATGCTGGGTTTTTGTTAATGTCGGAAACAAATATTAAAGAGAAAACTGGAAACATTCCTTAATAACAAGTACAATGTATACAAGTAGGCTTCATGTGTCATTCAGTACATTTATGCCTCATTACTGAGGAATCCCAATAGCTATAATTCCAGCTCACTGAATGCAAATTCAAGAATGTGATGAAAAAGTTTCCTATAATTACTCAAAGCTTCCCTCATACAAACTCATTTCAATAGCATTTTACACATTATACTTATAAGTACAAGAAAATATTCAGTACTAAATTAGGTCACAGATTGAAAATATGCAACTTTTTTTAAACAGTAGGCAACCAGGAAAAATATGCCCTAAAAGCTTTGGGGCTTTCAAAAAATTATTTGTTGTACAATAAAATGAATCATGACTCTCTTTTGAAAGGGAATCATATATCTTGTTACCTAGCAACATGTACTAGTTCTTCCTATTAGAATTTTAAAATAAACTTGCAAACAATGTATCTCTATAATAATGTGGTATGCATGTTAAAGATATTGAGGAAAAATAGAGCCTGATCTCATTAAGCCAACTTTCTGAATTCCCATCCCATTTGTTGCGATTTATCAAAATCTGAGTTAGAAAAGAAATCTTCCCATGGTTCATTCAGTTCAATTTTACATGTTCATTAGGAGCAAGGTGAACTGGGATAAATGAGAATCATCTCTAAGTCTTTTTTATATAAACTCTTTTTAGCCTTTTCAACAATTTCATCTTTTTCATTCATATTACTTTTCATCAGAATTGCTGATAGAGAAGTTCAATTATTTATTTTTTTATCCTTTTTCCTTGCTTTGCTGACTCTTGATTTGGAGGTACTAATGTACCAAGAATAGGACACAAGACAATAAAGAAGAAATGCCAAGGGCAAAGGTTTTATGTAAACTAAATAATACCTCCTTAATAGTCAACTAAGTAACTTTATTACTTATCACCCTCCTCCCCAAAACATCTGTGTGAATTAAGACTATATTGCTTTGTTTTAACCTGGAGCACTCTATTACCATTTTGGTGGCTGCCATGCTAGGCATGATGTCTCATGGTTTAAACTATGCTCTAAGAGAACAATGAGCCATTTTTTTTTTTGTATAAGAGCTTGAGCCCTCAGCAATGCTAGTGAGACTAGTAGTTACAAATGTTAGCCCAGAGAGGTATTACATTTGCAAAGTCATCCTGAAGCCACTGACTCAGCATGAATATGGTATTTGTACCATTATATGGTATATTTAGGTCAATCAGTAAGTACTAATATCCCCAAACTGATAAAGATGGTGAAACAGGAATTTGATTGTTATTTAGGAATGAATGAGAATAAAAAAGACATTTCCCTAATACTGATAGGAAGATGATCCAAAGTCTGAAAAGGAAGTAAGATTTGGGGAACCAGAGTCACAACATGGATGATCTAAAACACAGAATATAATTGCTATGAAAGTGAATGCCAGAATAGTTCCCAAATCTTCTTGGTTGAATTGTGAAGCTTGAAGATACAAAATCGAGCAACTTAATTGCTTGAGTCTAATTACAAAAGACAATTAGTTTAACTATAGTTAAATGCCACTGACCAGTTCTGGAAAAAGATGGCTTATGAAATAAAATTTCCACAAAGAACTTTGAAAATGTTCACATTCAAAAGCTAAGTAAATGTGTTCCAAAATGAAATTAGGTCTAATTTAGTCAATGATGGCCAGATGTATCTCAAGTTTTATGAAATCTCGTGCAGCATTTTATGGTAACACCTTCCTTTCAAGGGTAAAATATTTACAAATGGGCACTAGATTAAAAACCAGGATAGGTGCCCATCTGTCAGCAATGGATTAGAAAAAGCCCGTTCAAGGCCCTATTGCTTCTTTAGCTTCCAAAAAGAAGATTAAAGCAATTTCTTTTTAAAAATTACATCATAGAAATATTAGTATGGACAAATTCTTGGAGGAGAATGCCTGTTCTTAAGTATAATCTCAATACTGAATTTAAGGGAGAGGCAATGCATTCCAGTATTCTTTGAGTCAGAAAAACTTAGCTGAGTATATATATATATATATATATATATATATATATATATATATATATATATAT
>NC_058133.1:292565765-292606304 GCF_016433145.1 Gracilinanus agilis | reverse complement strand
TATATATATATATATATATATATATATATATATATATATATATATATATATTTATGGCCTGAGGTCAGAAACTACTGGCAGTGTGAAACAGGAAAACTAATTTAGCATCTCTGAGTCTCAATTTCCTCATACCTAAAAGTGAGGTGATGATAAAATTCTGATAACATTCATTTCACAGGCCTCTTATATGAAGATCAAATATAGTCATGTAATAATGCCTAGCATTTATATATTAAGTTTTGCAAAATGCTCTTTAAAACATTATCTGATTTGATCCTCACACCAACCCAGTTGGATAGGTGCTCTCATTATCTCATTTGAGGAAACTGAAACTGACAGAGGTTAAATGACTTGCCTAGGAACTCTTCCAGAGACAGATAGCTAGTAATTGTCTGAGACAGGATTTGGACTTAGGGTTTCATGACTTCAAAGTGCTTCAGAAATTTTAGGTGTTGTAAAGTCCTTTTTAAAAAGTAGCTCCATGTTTTCAACAATATTGTTCAGTTTCTGTTCTGATGTTTCCTACAATTCCAGATTAGGTGAATTCTGATTCTGTGATGTAAATATTACTACTAATAATCATCAATATTCCCAATTGAATAAATAACTTTATAGAGTCTATCTTAGGTCAGACTCCTCATAAAACTTTTCTCTTTTCTGTGGTAAAATAAGACTTCAATTTTTAGAGCAATCGCTCAATTCTTTATACAAAATAACTAAGTAATTGTGATGCAATATGTATGGAAAGATGCATTTTGGAAGGAAAATTGTTCAAAGGACATACAGTTAAGAGAAAGAAAATTGATGTTCATCTATAAAGCTTAAGCCTGCAAATGAGAAAATGTATGGAGCATAGAACAATATTGCTGGATCTCATGAATGTTGAATTTAGCTTATTTATATCAGTCTAAATTCTGGCACATCTTTATTTAAAAACAAAACAAAATGTGTTTAAAATAATGGACATGAAAAGGAAGGCATATTTTTGTCTGTTTTTGAAAATTCAATAAAAACATTGATAATTTTTTTCAATTTTTGAACTTTTTAAATTATTAAGCAATAACTTAAAAATTATCAAAGGGAAGATATCTGTTACATTTACCAACATTAATTACTTTGCCTCTTAAAATCTAAAATAAAACTAATGTAACCAATTAGAAGGGAAGGAATAAGTTGGGAAAAATTTTGCAGTTTCTCAATAAAGATGCCATATCTAAAATATATAGAGAACTTTGACAAATATATAAAAATAAAAGCCAATTTCCAATTGGTAAAGTGTCATAAATATGAACAGTTTTTGGACAAAGAAATCAAAGCTTTATATAAGTATATGAAAAAATGCTCTAAGTCAACATTGATTAGAGAGATACAAATCAAAACGACTCTGAGATATTAACTCTGAGATATCATCTGACACCTATCAGATTATCTAAAATGATAAAATGGCAAAATGACAAATGTTGTAGGGGATATAGAAAGATGGGAACATTGTTAGTGGAACTGTGAACTTATCCAACCATTCCAGAGAGCTGTCCAGACTTATTCTCAAAGAGTTATGAAACTGTATATACCTTTTGATCCATCCATACCACTATTAAGTTTATTTCCTAAGGTCATCAGGGGAAAAGGAAAGGAATCTATATGATTTAAAATATTTTTAACACCTCTCTTTGTGGGCGCCAAAAATTAGAAATTGAAGGGATTCTCATCAGTTAAGGAATGGCTAAACAAGTTGTAGCATAAGACTGTTATGGAATGCTATTGAATCATAAGAAATGATAAACAGATTAATTTTGGGAAATTATGGAAAGTAGCATGAACCATGAAGAGAAAAATGATCAGAACAAAAAACCTGTCACATACAGCAACATAAATATTGTTTGAAGAGTGACATATGTATGTCCATCCCTAGAAAGAGAACTGATAAAAAATAAGTAAGACATAGTTTTATACCTATGTATATACTTTTGTGTCAAATGATGCCATCTCTACTGGGAGGAGGAGGAGAGAGAAGGAATTAACTTGGGCTTTTAATATAATAAAAAAAATTAAAAAAAAAAACTTATGACCAAACTGTCTCTCTTTAGGTTTTCTTCTATTCTTTAGGTTCTCTTCCATTCATTTCTTTTATTCTTCTACATTCTTTCTATCTAGGAAATTCCCCTATTCATAACTCCAATTTCTCAATGAAGCCTCTTCTCTTTCCATTAAATCAAGTTAATTCTATGATTGCCTGGTCTCTCTATCTCTTTGTCTCTGCTTTTTTCTCTTAATATTCCTTTTTCTTTCTCTCTTCCATTTTGCTTCCTTCCACTTCCTTTCCCCCTCTCTTATTGTTGCTTCTTCTTTCTCCCCTTTCAGATATATATAATACATTCTCACTCTATCTTAGATGAAACTCACCATCTCATCATGCTTCTCCCCTTCATAGCCACAATTCTTCATTTTCACTAGCTAAATCAATCTCGTAGTAAAACAGTTTTCATTTCCCCAATCTGCTGAAAGTTTTTTTTAAAGTCATATCGAATCCCTTGACACTAAATACAATTTTTTTCAATTCTTATTCTGCTTGATCTTTCTCTGTTGCTCACTCTTGCCTTCTTGATACTCTCAATTTTCTTGGCTTCAAAAATACCACAAAACTACCACCATTCCTCTGTATCCATTCTTTCTCTATATCTTTATTTCCTCCTGAAATCATGTTTCCCAAGATTTTGTCACTGCATTCCTAAGGCTTCAACTACACCATCTATGGATATCTCTCAAATCTATACCTCTAGATCTGATCTTTTTACTAGGTACTATATCCATACTCTATATCCACTATCCACTATATCAGTGGTTCCCAAACGTTTTTGGCCTACCACCCCTTTTCCAGAAAAAATATTACTTAGCCCCCTGGAAATTAATTTTTAAAAATTTTAGTAGCAATTAATAGGAAAGATAAATGCACCTGTGGCCATCACCGCCTCCCTGGAATGCTGCAGCACCTACCAGGGGGCGGTAGTACCCACTTTGGGAATCACTGCATTATATCCACAACTCTAACCATCTATAGAACATATCCACCTGGACTTTCTGCCAACACCTCAAAATCAATATGTACAAATCAAAATTATTTCCCCCAAAATGTTCTTCCTTCTCCTGAAGTTATTATTTCTTTCAGTCTTACCACCATTTACCCTATTTTATCAAAGTCTGTGACTCTTCTTACTCCCCTTGAGTGTGTAGTTAACTAATATGTCCTATAATCTCTTCCTCTCCCACATTTCCTGCATTTGCTTTCAACTCTTTATTCTCACCACCACCATCAGATTACAGATCACCATTAGAAGAGTCTCTTTACAAGTCTTCCTGTTTTTAACCCTTAATCTTCTTCAACATATATTGCAGAGACATTGTCATGTCAGTCTTTGTGCCAAACACTTAGGATAATAGGATCATAGATTTAGAGCTGGAAGGGATCTTTAAGGGCATCTAATCTAGAGATTAATTGACTTTCTCAGGCTTATATGGCTGGTGACAAAAAAGATATCAATTAATTAACAAGATTTGTTACCATGTGTCAGACATTGTGCTAAGCATTGCATATAGAAAGAAAAATCTAAAGTAGGCCCTGTGCTAAGCAGTATACATTAAAAGGGAGTAAATAGCATATATAAATTGGCACATATAAATTAAATTTAGAGTATTATATATATCATCACCTCTTACTCCAGATCCAGTATACTTCAAATTTTTTAAACCCTTACCTTCTGTCTTGTCCAAGGCAGGAAAGTGATAAGAGAGAAGCAATTAGGGGTAAGTGACTTGTCCAAGGTCACATATATAGTGTCTAAAGTCAGCTTTGAACTCTGGACTTCCAGTCTGCAAACCAGCTGCTCCCAAATCCAGTGTACTGATGTATATAACATGGAGACTTCTTGGGATGACATTCAGTGGCCTTCACAATCTGTCCTACTCCTCCATTTCCAATTTATCTTCTATTCTTCTCTACTAATGTATTATACTACTTCAATGTTATGCTGGTATGTGGCATCTGCTCCATATTTGCACAGATTTTCCTATTTCTATGTTTTTGACCATCTTTATTTTTTTTACTATGAATTCCACCAGCACCAACACACAATTGTGGATTTCCTAATTAGTCTTTAAAACTCATCTCAAATGGAGCCTCCCTGTTAAGTCTTCTCTGATGCCCTCAAATTGTTAATAGCTTTTGCTACCTTGAAGTGTTACAGACTTGTCTTTGTGTACTTAAGAAGTAGAATTAGCTTATCTTTTTAAGGTGATAAAAATATTTATCCTTGTATGTGTGCATATGTGCATATTCATATGTGTATTCATACATATTTTCTTCCTTTCCCTTTAGAAGGGAGATAGAGGAAGTGAAAGAACAGTCAGATAGAAGGTGATTGCTAGCTATAACACAAGCAGAATCCAAGAGACCTTCTAGCCTTCTTTCACAAGACTTCTGCCATACTTCATATTGTGGGCAAACTAAATTACCATCTATCCCTAATCTCATTATGCTCTTTATTACATTGGCCACACTACATTCTTCCCCTTATCTTCAGCTATTTACCTCTGACTTCCAGGCTAAGTGTTGAGGCAGCACAGTTCAGTGGTGAGTGAACTGGTTCTGCTGTGAAAAGATTTGGGTTCCAACTGCACATCTGCCTCTTTCTACTTCTTTGACTGTACAAGTCACTAACCAACCTTGAGTCTCAGTTTCCTCAACTGTAAACTGAGAAAGGTAGTCTAGGTGAACTCTGAAATCTTTTTCAACTAGAGATACATAATGTTGTGGGGGAAAAGAAATTCATTCCCCCTGGGACTTCCCCTAATTTCCCCAACCTTCAATTGCTGTCCAAGACATAAATAATTTCTTTTCCAACAATTTTTTTCAGAGAACTTTTCCTGAACCTAGCTTTTACACTATTATCTATTATCCCGGTGAATAGATCATAAAATGTCAGCATTATCAGAGACCTTGAAGATCACTAGTAACACCTTGACCAGAGAAGAAATTCTTCAACAACTCCTTCCCTTAAATGAGCTATCCAGACTGGAATATAAGTTCCAGTTATATGGGGAACTCATTACCTCCCAAGACAGACCATTCTACTTTTTTAACAGGTCGAATATTTTCATTTTCATTATTGTTTTTTGATATTTTTTTATTTCATTGATATATTTTGTTTTCATATCACTTTCATTCTTAATCAGCCATTCCTGTCAACAAATTTTTTAGAAAAGAAAAAAAAAAGATAATTCAACAAAACTAAACAATACATCAGCTCACATTGGTCAATAAAGCAATGTAAACATCAATAATCACCTACTTCTGAAAGGAATAAAAGCAGCTATATGTTTATAACTCTTCTGTGAGTAAATATAATTTATCTTGGCTATCATAAGTGCCCAGTTTTCAATTTGGGGTATTTTTGAGCAACTCTAGTTCTTTTTTTTTTTTTTTAATTTTTATTTAATTAATTAATTTAGAACATTTTCCTATGGTTACAGGATTCTTGTTCTTTCTCTCCACTCCCCCATCCCCTTCCATAGCCAACACACAATTCCACTGGCTTTTACATGTGTCATTGATCCAGACCTATTTCCATATTACTGATAATTATACTAGGGTGATCGCTTAGAGTCTACATGCCCAATCATATCCCCAACAACCCATGTGATCAAGCAGATGTTTTTCTTCAGTGTTTCTACTCCCACAGTTCTTCCTCTGAATGTGAATAGTGTTCTTTCTCATAAGTCCCTCAGAATTGCCCTGGATCATTGCATTGCTGCTAGTAGAGAAGTCGATTACATTCAATTGTGCCACAGTGTATCAGTCTATCAGTCTCTGTGTATAATGTTCTCCTGGTTCTGCTCCTTTCGCTCTGCATCAATTCCTGGAGGTCTTTCCAGTTCACATGGAATTCCTCCAGTTCGTTATTCCTTTGAGCATAATAGTATTCCATCACCAACAATACCACAATTTGTTCAGTCATTCCCCAATTGAAGGACATTCTCTCATTTTCCAACTTTTTGTCACCACAAAGAGCACGGCTATAAATATTTTTGTACAAGTCTTTTTCCTTATGATCCCTTTGGGGTACAAACCCAGCAGTGGTATGGCTGGATAAAAAGGGCAGACAATCTTTTGGTGTCCTTCGTGCGTAGTTCCAAATTGCCATCCAGAATGGTTAGATCAGTTCACAATTCCACCAGCAATGCATTAATGTCCCAATTTTACCACCTCCCCTCTAGCACTTCTTACTTTCCTTTGAGCAGCTCTAGTTCTTAAGAATTTTTTTAAAATGAAAAGAACTCAATGCTTATGATATGGTCCTATGCAAGGTTAGTTTAATCAAACTAATTGCCTTCCTTATTCTAAACTTTATAACCTTCTAAGATAAAATAAGTATTTTTTGGATTCTATATCACAATAATGAGACATTTTGAGTTTTTAGTCCATTAAAACTCACAGATTATTATTACAAAAATTGTTTCTGGCAATATCTTCTATTAGTAGAAAATAAATAATAAGTAAATCTAAAAGAATATTTATTACCACTAATTTAGATAGACTTTATTTTATTAGATTTTTCTGCTTTGGTTAGGACCTGTGAGGGCCACTCTGGATATGATTCTATCATAAAATGTATTAATTATTTTCTTTTCCTAATGTCATTAGGAAATTTGTTAATGTTCCATCAAGGACTTCAACCAAGTCACTGAAAAAATGTTGAAAAGAATACGAATAAGAACAGAGCTTTATGGCATTTCACTAAAGATTTTCCAGTTATGAAGATATCAGTATATTAATCATGTGTGGGACATGGATGTTTAATCAGTTCTAAATCAACCCAACTCTCCTATCATCTAACCAACATTTCATCCCCTAGGCTTTTTAAAGTTACTAATGTATACTTTTTGTATACTAATGTATAATTTTTCTCTCCCTGCTTTACAATTTTGCTAGTAAGCTCCTTGAGAAGGACTGTGTCATAGCTATATTTTGCATCCCCAAGGTATATGATAGTGCCCTAAGAAGATATGTTTGATAAATATTTATTTAACTGAGTTGAATGTAACAGAAGGCTTTCTGGTTCACTAATGGTGAATTTAGAACTTCAAAATATTTTAATGAATTAGATCTAATGTATCGACATGGGAAATTCCAAAGTGAGCACTGGAGTATTGTGGAGGAAAGACATAAATTTCCTGAAATACCACATAGTATTTAGACATACCTAGCCCAAGAACACCCATGTAGGCTTAACTGAGACAAGAAAATTCTAATATTAAGTTAGAATTAGGTGTCACCCAGATTGGGATTGAAAACAATTTTTGTTTTCTTCTAATTTGATTATCTGAGGTATTATATTTGAATACATATATTTTCTTCTTTCTAATGAATAAAACAAAATTTAATTTTCAATATCTGATGCTTGTTAAGAAGGAAAGGAAGTATTTTTGGTTGTCTTGCTTGTACCACTTCTCCCCAATCCACTGCCTAACTAAGCTAGAAGCACAAGGAAGGCAAGGACTGTATCTTTGAAAAAATTTCCATGTCCTAAAGCACTAGAAACAACAAAATCAATTAAAAACATTTTGAATTTGATTACTGAATTGAACAACTCCTGACTTATTTGAGAGTCATCAGTTTTATGCATATAAAACACAGAAAGAATAGTGGTAATAGATATATACATGTTAATACAAAAGGTCAAGGTCTGAGCCTGATTAAATATTTACCACCTAAAATGTACAAGACAAAAAAACATACGTCAGTTTAAAAGGATATACCTAAATTCTGGAATGATTATTAAGTTTCTTCTACCTTCTCTTGGTCTATATCAGTGATGGGCAAACTAAGGCCTGCAGGCCAGATAAGGCCCCCTGAAATGTTCTATCTGCAGCACAACATTATTCCTAATCTCATGAATATAATAAGTAGGATACGTTACAATGAAACTTCAAAAGAGTTGCCTTAGAAATAGACTGACAGATGAGCATTTTCTTTCCTTTGATCCCCTCTTTAAAAAGTTTGCCCATCACTGGTCTATATTATTGACATGTCATTACTGAGTTTAGCTATTGAATTTTTATGAATGGAGGACTAAAAGGATCATAGCAATGAGTACAAGCATCTTGCAAAAAGTAGTTTTAGCAAAAGACATTTTCCATCAATTAAATGATTATTTGTTTTGTGCTCAGGAATCTATCTCAAGAAATAAACTATAAATTTTTTAGACTTTCATTAAGTTTGAGGGTCAACTAAATAGAATACATCAATTAGTCCCTTCAGTTACTTAATTACATTAACATTTCTTATCACCTACTATGTGTAAGGCATGGTCCTCAGTCCTAATGATAAACTGATGAAAATAACACATTCCCTGCTCTCAAATAGCCTGTAATCTATCAGGCAGGAAAGACTCTGGTGGTCTTATATGCCTATTAATTGTGTACAATACATGTACACAAATCAATTAATCAATGCCTGTGCTAGTCAAGATTTGAAGTAAGAAAATGAATGATCAAATGGAAAGATGGTAAAAATGAGAAGAGTGGTTTGGTACCTGGAGAGTGGTCAGTGGGAAAGGGATATATATTTCTGACACCCTGAATCAGGCTAAAAAATATTACTTTATAACCTTCAAGGAATTCTGTCAGTTGCCATGCAGACAAATATAAACTTACACACACTGTCCAACCAACTTTAGAGTTTACAATCTAATAAGCACAAACATTAAAATTAATATAAAAATAAGTCCTTTTATCCAAATACTGCATAACTCTAAAATGGGAAGGGCTTAAACCTCACCCTTGTCTTTCCTCTCTGCTATTGAGATGTTATAGTTATTGAATTGGGCTAAGTGATTTTGTCTGAAGGAGGTTCAGGCATGGGAGAGAAGAGGCCATAACTTAGAATGAAAGCTAAAATAGTCAGGGCTATGAAGCCATGAGTGGCAGGAAATAGTTAACAGCAGTAGGCAATTAGTGTGCTGACCATAAGCCAAGAGTTGAAAGCAACTCTCTATCAGACTTGTTTCCTTTACATCAAACACTTCTACTCTGTGGGGTCTCATATTCCAGAGTTAAGGAGCCACTGCTAGAGTGACTTCTATGAAAGAGAAATCTGCCTAGGAAAGAATAAAATAATCCTGGGAAAAGGGTGTAATTGACTCTTTATTTTATACCTACATTCATAGCTTGAATTTATACATGGTGGAGACAATTGCTTCTCTTCAGAAAGAGTGGAAACGATTCATCTGGTGATTTACCAAAGACTGATCAATTTTGTCTCTACAACTTCTCTTACATGAATTTCCTCTTTTCTGTTATTATTGCTACCATCTTATACTGCCTGCCAGGATTCCTGTCAAACCCTTCTAATTGGCATCTTCATCTGCAGTCTATCTCCACACCAATCTTTCCTTCCTGTTACTGTCTGATCAATCTTCATTTCTCATAGATATGATCATGCCACCCATCTGCTCAAAAATCCCTAGTGGTTTCCCATTACTTGCTTTTGAAGTCCAATATTTCCTCCTTGGTATTAAACCTTCCAAATAAATTCAACGAGCTTTCACTGCTTGTCTGCTATGGGTATGACAGAAGAGGCACTGTAGATAAGGAGCTATCCTTAAAATAGGGAAAACCTAGGTTCAGATCCTTACTGATGGATTCTGGATATGTAACAATAGGAAAATTGCTTATTTTTTCAGTACTTGAAGGGAGTCTCTAAGACAAAAAATTGCAGATTAGTTATCAACCTGCAATGTTATAAGAATTTTCCTCTGTGCAAGTTCCTTACACCAATGAAATTATGTCCATTTTAGGGGGAGATGGGAACATTGTTAGGCATGCATTATGTGCCTTGCACTGTGCTAAGCACTTTACAAATATTTTCTCATTTGATCCTATAACAATACTATGAGGTAGATGCTATTATATATCACTATCTTAAAATTGAGGAAACAGATGCAGAGGGTGGTCAAGACATGTACTTAGGAAGTTACAATCAGTAACTGTCTAGAGTCAGATTTGAATTGAGCTTTCCTTGACTCTAGTTTCAAGGCCCTCTATCCACCATACCACCTACTTGCCTCAGTTTAAAGGAAATACAATATGTAATCCCTATATGGGTGCAGGGGCTACAGACAAAAATCAAGAGACTGCCCTGAAGGAGCTTATATTTTACTAAGGGAAGGATAGAGTGTTGAGAAACAGATAAATCAAATATAAGAACAATTGTAAATGAAGAGAGCATTAACCATTGTAGAAATAATGGAAGGCATCCCAGGGGAAGTGTTGCTTGAGTTAAGATTTGATGGAAACTAAGGATTCCAAAAAACAAGATTAGAAAAGATTACATTCTTTGCTTGTGAGACAGTTTATGAAAAAGTACAAAAGTAGCAGATGTAATACCCAGTTTGGGGAGGACCATTTAAGCCAATTTGGCTTGAATATAAAATCCACTAAGAGGAGAAAGATGAACTAAGTATGGAAAACACGATATGAATCATTCTATGAAGGGCCTTAAATGCCAGGTTCAGGAACTTGTTTTATCCTAGAAACAGTAGAAAACCAATACAAATTCTTGAGTAAGGGAGTGGAATGGCCTGTCTTTTTGCTTTAAAGGGGATTATTTTGTTTTCTATATGGAGGAAGTGTAATAGAAAAGAATCCATTTTGGAGACTGTAACTAAAGCTGAATTTATCAGCACCACTGGGGTCATTCATTGTTACTCGTGATAGTATGTATCATTCTGTATTTGAAGCAAAGTTTTCTGGTCACTCATTTTGCCATATCATTTGATCAAAAGTCTCTTGCTTTTTAGATAATTTGTATTTTTTTCAGACTGGTAAAAGTAAATCCATGTCTTGGGGCTTGTGAATTATGATTTTGACTGGATGATGACCCACATTGTTTCTTGGGATAGAACTTTCTGTGTTCCTATATACTAAAAGGGTTTGTAAGCTAACTATATTTTAGTGTTCAAGAATAACTTTTAAATATTTTTCATGTAAATAAAAATATCAGTTGGATCAACATGAGGGTTCTCATAGTATTTCATATTTACATCCTTTGTATCACTATTATCTCTTCTTTCCATCTTATAGTTTTGATTATTTGCCAAGGTTTGGATCATAAAGTTCAATGTAACTAGGAAAAATATGCATGCTATAAATTTGTAAATGAGGGTAATCTTTATTGGCTTTTTAGGAATCTATGAGTCACCACAACCCTTCTAAGTGAAATTGAAATAATGCAATGGCCTTCTAGGCTTTTCCTATAAATCAGCATATGCAAATTGATAAAAACAAAGATAAGAAGCAGTTTGGTGCATAAAAGAAGAGTTTTAGTAGCAGTTATGAAACATAGTGACCATATGTCACTAACATGACATTTAATATTTCAGATCCCTGGTTTTTACATCCATAAATCCAAGCCAACAATATATATCCAGTGGCTATTTTACAAACTTTTTTAGGTAAAGATAATGTAAATCATAAAGCACTGTTTAAATTTGAGTTGTTTTCATTACTATAACCCCCTTTTCATCCCTATCCAATGAAGTTAACTAGTATGATTATTATTATTTTGTTTTGAATACCAAAACTTAACAAATGTCTATCAAATTATACCAGGAATTATAAGAGAAAGAGAAATAAACAAAAATATTTTTCTCCAGCTATTTCTTCAGTCAAGTGTTCATTGCAGTTCTTTGCAATGGCAAAATTGCTTTTGGAAACCATTTGCCTTCATTAGGACTGATACAGATTTTTCAAAAGACAGAGTATCTTCAAGATGTTATTCATAAGGAAAAAAAAGGATAATTCATTGAATTCATGAATTCTGAGTTAAAGCAATAAATTATTAAATTTGGGGTCTTCAACTTCATTTTTAATACTGCAGCAATATAATTTAGGTGCAAAGATGGCAGGAAACTGTCATATATTCTTATGAGACATTAAAAATGAAGAAATGATTGTTGAGCATTTAGAGAAAGATAACATTTTCTAATTATTTTTGTGCTTCCAGTTTGGACTATTGAACCAAAAGAAGTGAAATAGAAAAGAATAATTATTTTGATGAGGGCAGTGATCAGCATCTATTTTAACATTTCTAATCTTCCCCTAACTTCCTTTTTCCTATATGTAAGCTAATAAACAGAAAATATATTAGATGCATATAAATAATCTTAAATGATTGCTTGGTTACTAGATAAACTTGGTAGCTTGCTTTATTTGCATATTTTGACTGTCACCATGCTCAGTGCAAGTTTCTTTTTCATTACAATAAATTTTAATTTTTTCCAGATTACAATATATTTTTTCAATATTCACTTTCTGATATTTTGTGATCCATGTCCTCCCTCTCCCTCCCTAAGAAAGCAGGTACTATAATAGAGGTTGTATAGGTATTATCATACAATACATATTTCCACCACATTCATCATGTTGTGAAACAAGATGCATATTATTTATACTACAGAAAAATATATGAGGGAAATAAAGAATCATTTGTTTAACTTTAGATTTGTACTTTGTCTATACCTTCTATGAAGGTGGTTGAAGTTCTCTAATCAATAGTAACTTGGAGCATTATTTAATATGAATGTAGATAGTTTTAAATTATTTATATGAGAATTACTTGCCATGATACTTTATCCATATACTTTGACCATTTGTCTATTGGGAAATGCATTGTATTCTTATAAATATGACCCAGTTCTCTATATATTTGAGAAGTAAAGCCTTTCTCACCATAAATATTTTTCCTGGGTTGCTGTTTGTCTTTTAATCCTGGTTGTATTACTTTTATTTGTGCAGAAAAAAATTCTAATTTAATATGGAAAATGTTATGTATTTTTTTTTACACCCTTGTACTTCAGTGTATTGTCTCATAGGTGGAAGATTGGTAAGGGTGGGCAATGGGGGTCAAGTGACTTGCCCAGGGTCACACAGCTGGGAAGTGGCTGAGGCCGGGTTTGAACCTAGGACCTCCCGTCTCTAGGCCTGACTCTCACTCCACTGAGCTACCCAGCTGCCCCAAATGTTATGTATTTTATATTTCATAATGTATCTATATTTTATTTTGACCTAAATTCTTCCCTTATCCATAGATTTGACAGGAAAACTATTTTCTCTTCCCCTTACTTGTTTATGGTATCACCTTTTATTTCTTTAAAAAATCTATTAAATTCCTTACCTTTAATCTTAGAATCTATACTATGTATTGCTTCCAAGGCAGAAGAGTGGTTAAGGCTAGGCATTGGAGGTTAAGTGATTTGCCCAGGGTCACACAGCTAGGAAGTGTTCAGATAACTCAGGATTTCCCAACCATTTTGACTTTATCTTGTTATTTGGCATGAGGTTTTAGTTTATGTCTAATTTCTGATATACTATTTTCCAATTTTCTAGCAGTTTTTGTCATGTAGTGCCAATGTAAGCTCCTTAGAAGATAAAAGACAATTATGGATTAAATCTTAATGAATAAGACCTTCTCAAAATGAGTTTGTTTGATTTTGTCTTTGGGGCCCCTGAAAAAACGAGTAACAGTAGCTAATTTAGTTAGCAGAATGGATTCTAGTAGATGGAGTAATTCTTCTTTGCTGGCCTCTAGGAGTGAACTTCTCTTCCTTAATATTTCTGACTTCATTTTAGCTTATTTTGTGGAGACATCTTGAGAGCAGAGCAAGTTCAACAATTGTGGAATGCTCTTGTTTGCAGTCTTCTTGTCAAGAATCATTAGTGAAAGAATCATATTGGAGCTACATATATTCTTTCTCTTAGGCTAAAAAGGAAATTTTTGCTAGACAGTTGTCTTTCTTCTTTCATGTTCTGTGCATATCAAAGACCAGAAACCATAAAATGAACTTTAAAACGCCAAGAGATGGCAGAAGATGCTGCCAGAGTAGAGTGTTCTGGACAAGCACAAGGAAAGGTGATATATTTGTCCAGATAGCCTTAGAAAGGAACTCATGAACAATGTTCCTGACATCCAACATCTTGTATATAATGAGGTGATTTTGTTTTATTGTGTTTTATAATCTCAGAATCTAGATTTCTGCTAGAGAAAGGAGATTTGTTGAGAAGGCCTCCATTGTGAATTGCCCAGAAGGGAGCTCATGAACAATGTTCCTGACATCCAACATCTTGTGTATAATGGAGTGATTTTGTTTTTATTATGTTTTACAATCTCAGAATCTAGACTTCTGGCTAGAGAGGGAAGATTTGTTGTCAAGTCTACTACTGAGATTTGCCTGAATAGGAATTTCAAGTTTTGGGGAAGAAATCTAGCCTGAGAAGGGTATTTCCCATGAAGTATTACTCTTAGAGAGGAGTATCACACACATCACTCTAGCAGATGGAGAAGTAAAGGGAATACTATCATAACATGGGTGAAAAACCATTCTGGATCATGTTGCCCCAACATTAAAATGAATTATTTAGAAATTGTAAGTCTAATGAGGAAAAAGTTGCTTGGTTATCGTATGAAAAGAGTGTTTGCCTTCTGGAAAGAATATAAACGACAAGATGGACAAATTGTGGGGACCAGATTAAAATCTACCAAAAAGAGAGGGATTCACCAGAATGTAAGAGTACTGCCTTGCTCGCAATTCTGTGTTTAAAAAGGAGGCCAAAAGACAATGCAGATTTGGAAGAATTCTAAATCCTTTAAGTGAAAATGGGTCCTAGTAAAAAAGGATAAAATAGCATTTGTTCTTTCTTGGCTAAAGTGAGTGCTTTATGTGTTTTTTACTTATATGGGTCTCCTGTAAGTATTCAGGATGTTCTACATTTCTTGAAAGATAAAATAAAAGTCAACCTTTACCTGATATGCATTTGTGTCCTTTAGTTATTGTATAGGACCTAGGGACCCTGTTATCTGGATTTGTAGAACTATAAATATGAATGATTGAGGTGGTGCTATATTTGCAGATTTACCAGGGGATCCTTTGAGTAAGAACTAAGTAGATAAAGATGATTCAAATTCTTTGAAGGTCCTGTGCATTTTAAAATGCACTAACCCTGAGAGACTACCTCTCCCAGGATCCTCTACCCTAACTTCCTCAGACACCTCCCATTTCCTTTGTGGGAGGTGTCTGAGGAAGGTATCAGAGAAAGGGAGAGCATGCGTTTTGGCACCTTTTTCCCGGGGTGCCTTTTTCGCAGAAGCACCTTTTCGCCTTTTCCCAGTACCGGAGGAGAACCCTTTTCCCTGGAGAGCCTTGGTAATCTACCTCCTAGCTTCCCCAGACCTTTTCCCTTTCCTAACCTAAATAAACCCGGTTTATTAATATCCCTGTCATCTAGCTTGGTTTCTGTTGAGCTCCGAAGGGCTCGGTCAGTTTCCCCACAGGGGCTGAGGACCGGCTACCCCAGATATCTTCCTTCCCTTCCTCTGGCTTCCCTACTTTCCTTTTCCCTTCCTCCCGTCCATCCTCATCCTCCTACCACCCACATCACAATCTTTAGAACTAGTCTTCAATCTGTATGAGCTAGGGTTTGGGGAGACTATGGGAAAAGTGTTAAATCAAGAGAAATCCAACATGGTATGTAACTGTGTTGACTGAATTTGGCAAAAGAAACCAGGGTAAAGTGCACAGCTGGAGATGTGGATGGAGGGTCCATTCAATTCACATCAATCCAAATTCAATCCACACAGTTACAGGTATTACTGAAAGGATGCTCAAGAAGAAGTTTGGAGCTGTAGAGTTGAATCTCAGCTCTACTAAATGGCATTGGACAGCTTTCTGTGCTTCAGTTTCTTCACATGTACAATAAGGAGATAGAACAAGATCATATACTATGTTTTAGCCCCAGAACTCAGTTCTTTTTTTTGGGGGGGGAATGGATTGATTTAATCAATTTGAGGGAATTTTCAGTGTTGAAATTTCCTCTGTTTTATGCAGATCAATATTTTTTTCTTTGAATTATAGTTCCCAGTTGGAAAGGTGGCTCCAGTTCTGAGAGATTAAGTAATATGCCCAGGATCATACATCTAATTCTCTATTATCAAGTCTCAGATGAAAGTCTTCCTAACATTGTTCTCTATTTCCCAAAATTTTGTTATAGAGAAATAATAAAAGGGATTGCACCAGTCATAAAAATTAAGTCAGAGCAATGATATGACTTTAAAGGTATAAAACTCTTAAAAGTATCTCAGAAATAAAAAGTTCGAGTTTTCTAAATGGGGCAAGTTGCTACAATGGTTTTGAAATTGAGGTATAGAATGACAGTTGTAGACAAGAGCCGAGATTTTTTTCCCCTAAAAGAGAGTAGCATTAGGAGTCAAATCTAAGGTTTCCTCTTATATACATCCTTAAGGAGGAAAAAAATATAGTACCGTGAAAAAAAAGAAAAACCAAACACACTTGGAAATTGAAAGTAAAATAATGAATTTGCACACCTTCCAATATTGTAGACACTGGGGTCTTCCTATAACACATTTTAGAATAGAGCAGTATTCAATAGAAGATAGATCCATCCTACACCCTAACAAAGGAGGCTTCAGTACCAAAGTCCTTTTACTGAGAGATTGAAACTGCTTTGAAGTGGAATTTACTACTCAAGATTCAGCTGAGTATCTCTGGGTAACATTCATTTTTGTCAACAATGTGACCTTTGACAATCTTGATATGTTTAGCTGGTGAGGTTTTATTTCCTGAGGGGCCCATTTAGAAAATGAATCCTTTGAGCCTGTGGGGTAGGTGTAGCTAATAATGTAGCTGACAACAGAGCTCTCTCAATGAATGAATGCCAGAATTTACATCAAAATAAACTGCTGGTCCCCATTAGTGACAGCCTTCTAGGGAAAAGGGGGAAAATCACTATGCACTAAGAAAGTTGGCATTTAAACATTGATCTCCAGGTCAATCTTTTAGAGGTTTAGGAGGACCAGTCACAAATTTGGTGAGTGAGAGAATACATAGGAAAACAACCAGAATGGGGAAGAGTCTCAAATTTATGTCTTATGAGGATAGGTTTCCCCACTAAGAATATGACATTTTTCCAACTGTTGGTTTTTCATAATATTTATATTCTAGTGCAAGACCAAAACATAACATTTTCATGTAAATTATGACTAGTCAAAAATGTTTTAAAATATAAGTAGATATTTTAAGATAGGAACCAAAAGGGACATAAATTTTCATCTACTCCAACCCCCTTATTATACAAGTGAGAATGCTAACGCCTAGAAAAGCCAAGTAATTTGTTCAATTTCATACATTTAGGAAGTAGTGTATCTGGGTTTTAAACCTGGCTCTTCTGATTCTAAATTTAATGTGCATTTAACTACAAGGCCATACTCCTCAGAGTTATAATCACTGAAAATCTTCTGTTGGCATTTAAATCTTTGGAAGACACATTTCAATGCTCTACATGCCAGAAATCAATAATAATAATAGCTAGAATTTATATTAAGGCAGGTTTTTGGCACAGTGGAAAGAACATTGGACCTGACGTCAGGAAGACCTCAGTGGAAATCCAACTTCAGACACTTGCCAGTTGGACAAGTCACTTAACTCTCTGCTTCAGTTTCCCCTCCTGTCAAAATGATCTGGAAAAGGAATGGAAAACCCTTCTAATATCTTGCCAAGATAACCCCAAATGAAAGTCACACAGAATTGGACATGATTGAAATGATTGAACAAGAACAAAAGCATTTTTTATATTATTTTAAGGTATGCAATGCACTTTACAAATATTGAGATCTCACTTGATACTACCAACCAGTCTGGGAGGTTAATGCTATTATTATCTTCATTTTATTCCCAGGGTGCTCAGGTCACTGAAGTAGGCAGAGGCTATGTAATTTTCCCAATGTTTCACAACTAGCAGGCAAGAAATGACATAGGATTCTCCTGACTCAAGGGCCATCACCTAGATCCCTCTATAGCGGAGCTTATATATATTTACATATCTGTGATTGGTGATTTTCAAATGCATTCCTTGAAAACCATCTTAGAACTAAGAATAAAATTAATAATGTATACTTACAGGGGACTTCCTGGTTAAGATGGTGTCAGAGTAAAAAGCAGCTGCTTAACCTCTCCTAACCGAAACATACAGGACTCCTCAAGAAGACATAAAAACAAATCCAGTGGAAGGAAGGGACCCCACAACAGGGCACAGCATTGTAGGTACGTGGAATTGGGGCATTTCCATGCTGTAAATGGGTGAGATAGTTCTCACTAAAATGAGCTGAGCAACCCCCTCCTCCACTCTACACCACCTACAGTGCCAAAGCCAGCACACAAGAGTTAGAGCAAGTTTGGGGCACTCATTAAGTCCTTGGCAGCTACCTGGGGTCACCAGGGCCTGCTCCTGAGAGCAGTAAGACTTAAGACCCCAAGAGGCTAAAGAATGGGCGGACTTTGAACACAGACCCTGAGCGCAGGCACAAGTGTGGGTGTGGATGCAAGAGCAGACACGGATCCTGAGCGCAGGCGAGGACTCGGATCCTGAGTGCAGGCATGGACCTTGAGTGGGGACCCAGTCCAGAGGGGTGCACGACTGTGGAAGCAGCACCCTGAGACTGTTAAAGGAGCCTCGGGCAGAGGAACAAGTAAGTGGACCACTAGGAGGCTTGACCCTGAGAACAACCAGACCTGAGACCTGAAGAGCCTAAAGAGCTCAGACAGACCCTGAGTGTGAGGATAAACCTGAGAGGGCACGGGCTAACAATGGCAAGCCAGAGACAAGAACCCCAAAAGAGAAAGATCATCAAGAAGAAATCCGTAACACTTGACAACTTTTACACAGATAAAATCTAGACAACAGAGCAAACAGCAGAGGAGAACAAACAAGTAATCATATCCAAACCTTCCCAAAATAATGAAAACTGGCCATAAGCTATTGAAGAGTTCAAATCTGAGATGATTAGAAAGATGGAAGAGATTTGGTGAGAGAAGTGGGAAATAGCTCAAAAGGAAATTAACAGGTTAGAAGACAGAAACTCCCAATTGGAGAAAGATGCCCCAAAATCAAACAAAATGGTAAGCAAATTTGAAACCAAAATCTGGCAAGAAAATAACATTTGAAAAGGCAGAATTTCACAATTGGAAAGTGAGGCAAGTAAATTGAAGACCAGAAATGACGAGATTGAAAAGGAAAAGCAAAAGATAATAGCCGAAAACCAGTCCCTAAAGGCTAGAACTGAGCAATTAGAAGCTAATGATCTCTCAAGTCAGGAAGAACAAATAAAAGAAAGTCAAAAGACTGATAAAATAGAAGGAAACATGAAATATCTCAATGAGAAAGTGACAGACCAAGACAACAGGTCTAGAAGAGACAATCTGACAATCATTGGTCTTCCTGAAAAAGCAGATATTAATAGAAATTTGGATTCTATACTAAAAGAAATTATTCAGCAAAATTGCCCTGAAGTTTTACAACAAGAGGGCAATATAGACATTGAAAGGATCCATAGATCACCCTCTACACTAGACCCAAAAAAGACAACCCCCAGGAATATAATAGCCAAATTCAAGAACTTCCAAGTAAAAGCAAAATTTTACAAGAAGCCAGAAAGAGACAATTCAGATATAAAGGAGCACCAAATAGGATCACACAGGCTCTGGCAGCCTCCACGCTAAAAGACCTCAAGGCTTGGAATATGATATTCAGAAAGGCAAGAGAACTGGGACTACAACCAAGGATCACCTACCCATCAAAACTGACTATATACTTCCAGGGGAAAGTTTGGGCATTAAACAAGATAGAAGGTTTCCAAGTATTTGCACAGAAAAGACCAGGACTAAAGGGAAAGTTCAATATCCAACCACAAAAATCAAGAGAAACATATAAAGGTAAATAAGAAACAGAGGGGAAAGAGAGAAACCTCGTATTTTTTAAATTTGCCTCTTTAAGGGCTTCAATGTGATCTAATTATTTGTATTCCTATGTGGGGAAATGTTATGTATAATTCTCTGTAAGGAACTCTATTCACTATTATAATATTCACTATTATAGTAATTAGAAGAATTATTCATAGGGAGAGGTTGGAATACTAAAAGGTCTAAGATGATATCGGAGTGGGAAAGAGTGGGGTGAATAGTAGAGGACACCAAGAGAAACTTGAATGAATAAGAAAAATAGGATATTCTATTACACAACAAAGAGGGCATGGGAAGGGGAAGGGAAGAATACTATTATAAGAAGAAGAGAAAGACAGCATTAAGAGGTAATAGTTAAACCTTACTCTCAGTGTAATTAACCTTGAGAGGTAAGAGTAGCTATATCCATTGGGATATAAAACTCTATCTAACCCTACTGAGAAAGTCAGAAGGGATAAACCAAGTGGAGCAGGGGAGTGAGGAGGTCAAAAAAGGGAGGGGTGAAGAAGGGGGAGGAAATTCATTAGACCTTAAAAATAAAAAGGGGGGAATAATAAGGGAGGGGGTAGAAAGGGAATTAAATCAAGGGAGGGGACAAGGGTTACTGGCATAAAGCAAACCACTGGTTTAAAAGGAAATGGTGTAAGAAGAAGGTGTAGAACTAGGAGAGGATACCAAAATGTCAGCGAATACACAACTGATAATTATAACTGAATGTGAATGGGATGAACTTGCCCATAAAAAAGGAAACAAATAGCAGAGTGGATTAGAAATCAAAATCCTACCATATGTTGTCTACAAGAAACACATATGAGGCAGGTGGACATACACAGTTTTAAAGTAAAGGGCTTGAGCAAAATCCTTTGGGCCTCAAATGAGAAAAAGAAGGCAGGAGTGGCAATTATGATTTCTGACAAAGCCAAAGTAAAAATAGATATGATTAAAAAAAGATAGGGAAGGTCATTACATCCTGATTAAAGGCAGTATAGACAATGAGGAAATAACATTGCTCAATATGTATGCACCAAATGGCATAGCAACGAGATTTGTAAAGGAGAAACTGGCAGATCTCAAGAAGGAAATAGATAGTAAAACCATACTAGTGGGAGATCTAAATATTCCTCTTTCAGATCTAGATAAATCAAACCAAAAAATAAATAAGAAAGAGGTAAGAGAGATAAATGAAGTCCTAGAAAAATTAGATTTAATAGATATGTGGAGAAAAATAAATAGGGACAAAAAGGAATGCACCTTCTTTTCAGCTGCACATGGTACATTCACAAAGATTGACCATGTAATAGGGCATAGAAACATTGCAAACAAATGCAAAAGAGCAGAAATAATAAATGTAATCTTCTCAGATCATAATGCAATAAAAATAATAATTATTAAGGGCACCTGGACAGGCAAATCAAAAACTAATTGGAAATTAAATAATATGATTCTCCAAAACCAGCTAGTCAAAGAAGAAATCATAGAAAAAATCAACAATTTCATTGAAGAGAATGACAATGATGAGACATCCTACCAAACTCTGTGGGATGCAGCCAGACAGTACTTAGGGGGAAATTTATATCCTTGAGTGCATATATTAACAAATTAGGGAGGGCAGAGATTAATGAATTGGGTATGCAACTTAAGAAGTTAGAAAGTGAACAAATCAAAAATCCCCAGATGAAAACTAAATTAGAAATACTAAAAATCAAGGGAGAAATTAATAAAATTGAAAGGAAAAGAACTATTGAATTAATAAATAAGACTAGAAGCTGGTGTTTTGAAAAAACAGATAAAATAGACAAAGTACTGGTCAATGTAATAAAAAAAGGAAAGAAGAAAACCAAATCGACAGTATCAAAGATGAAAAGGGAGACCTCACCTCTAATGAAGGGAAAATTAAGGCAATCATTAAAAACTATTTTGTCCAATTATATGGCAATAAATATAGCAATCTAGGAGATATGGATGAATATTTACAAAAATACAAATTTCCTAGATTAACAGCAGAAGAAATAGAATACCTAAATAATCCCATGTCAGAAAAAGAAATTGAACAAGCCATCAAAGAACTCCCTAAGAAAAAATCACCAGGGCCTGATGGATTCACAAGTGAATTCTATCAGATATTCAAAGAGCAACTAATCCAATACTATACAAATTATTTGATATAATAAGCAAAGAATGAGTCCTACCAAATTCCTTTTATGACACAAATATGGTACTGATCCCAAAGCCAGGTAGATCAAAAACAGAAAGAAAACTACAGACCAATCTCCCTAATAAACATAGATGTAAAAATCTTAAATAGAATACTAGCAAAGAGCCTCCAGCAAGTGATCAAGAGGATCATCCACCATGATCAGGTGGGATTTATACCAGGAATGCAAGGATGGTTCAACATTAGGAAAACCATCCACATAATTGACCATATCAACAATCTAACAAACAAAAATCACATGATTATCTCAATAGATGCTGAAAAAGCCTTTGACAAAATATAGCACCCATTCCTATTGAAAACCCTAGAAAGTACAGGAATAGAAGGACCTTTCCTAAAAATAATAAACAGTATATATCTAAAAATATCAACAAGCATCATATGCAATGGGGATAAATTAGAAGCCTTTCCAATAAGATCAGGAGTGAAACAAGGATGCCCATTATCACCTCTACTATTCAACATAGTACTAGAAACACTAGCAGTAGCAATAAGAGAAGAAAAAGAAGTTGAAGGTATTAAAATAGGCAAGGAGGAGACTAAACTATCACTCTTTGCAGATGATATGATGGTCTACTTAAAAAATCCTAGAGAATCAACTAAAAAGCTAGTAGATATAACCAACAACTTTAGAAACATTGCAGGATACAAAATAAATGCACACAAATCATCAGCATTTCTATATATATCCAACACCTCACAGCAGCAAGAGGTAGAAAGAGAAACACCATTTAAAATCACCCTAGACAATATAAAATATTTAGGAATCTATCTACCAAAACAAACACAGCAATTATATGAAAACAACTACAAAACACTTTCCAAACAATTAAAACTAGATCTAAACAATTGGAAAAACATTGATTGCTCATGGGTAGGAGGAGCTAACATAATAAAAATGACCATTCTACCCAAATCAATTTACCTATTTAGCTCCATACCTATCAAACTACCAAAAACTTTTTTACTGAATTAGGAAAAACTATAACATATTTCATCTGAAATAACAAAAGATAAAGAATATCAAGGGAAATAATGAAAAAATGTGAAAGAAGGGAGCCTAGCAGTATCAAATATTAAAGTATACTATAAAGCAGCAGTCATCAAAACAATGTGGTACTGGCTAAGAGACACAAGGGAGGATCAGTGGAATAGACTTGGGGTAAGTGACATCAGCAAGACAGTGTATGATAAACCCAAAGAGCCCAACTTTTGGGACAAAAATCCACTATTTGATAAAAACTGTTGGGAAATTTGGAATACAATATGGGAGAGATTAGGTTTAGATCAACATCTCACACCCGGCACCAAGATAAATTCAGGATGGGTGAATGATTTGAATATAAAAAGGGAAACTATAAATAAGTTAAGGGAACATAGAATAGTTTACTTGTCAGATCTCTGGGAAAGGAAAGATTTTAAAACCAAGCACAAGTTAGAGAAAATTACAAAATGTAAAATAAATGATTTTGATTATATTAAACTAAAAAGCTTTTGTACAAACAAAAACAATGTAGCCCAAATCAGAAGGGAAACAACAAATTGGGAAAAAATCTTTATAATAAAAAACTCTGACAGGGGTTTAATTACTCAAATATAGAAGGAGTATTTAAACCAATGGTATAAAAAATCGAGCCATTCCCCAATTGATAAATGGACAAGAGACATGAATAGGCAATTTTCAGATAAAGAAATCAAAAGTATCAATAAGTCCATGAGAAAGTGTTCCAAATCTCTAATAATTAGAGAAATGCAAATCACAACAACTCTGAGGTATCACCTCACACCTAGCAGATTGGCTAAAATGAAAGAAGGGGAGAGTGATGAATGCTGGAGAGGATGTGGCAAAACTGAGACATTAATGCATTGCTGGTGGAGTTGTGAACTGATCCAACCATTCTGGCTGGCAATTTGGAACTATGCTCAAAGGGCTATAAATGTATGCTTGCCCTTTGATCCAGCCATACCATTGTTGGGTTTGTACCCTAAAGAGATCATAGATAAACAGACCTGTATGAAAATATTTATAGCTGCGCTTTTTGTGGTGGCAAAAAACTGGAAAAGGAGGGTATGTCCTTCAGTTGGGGAATGTCTGAACAAATTGTGGTATATTCTGGTAATGGAATACTATTGTGCTCAAAGGAATAATAAACTGGTGGAATTCCATGTTAACTGGAAAGACCTCCAGGAACTGATGCAGAGTGAAAGGAGCAGAGCCAGAAGAACACTGTACACAGAGACTGACATACTATGGTAAAATCAAATGTAATGGACTTCTGTACTAGCAGCAATGCAATGACACAGTACAATTCTGAGGTACTTATGGAAAAGAACTCTACCCACATTCAGAGGAAGGACTACAAGGGAGGAAACATATAAGAAAAACAACTGCTTGAACACATGGGTTGAGGCGGACATAATTGGAGATGTAGACTTGAAACTACCACACCAATGCAACTATCAACAATTTGGAAATAGGTCTTGATCAATGACACATGTTAAAACTAGTAGAAATACGCATCAGCCATGGTGGGGGGAGCTCGGGGGGTGAAGGGGAAAGTAAGAGCATGAATTATGTAACCATGTTAACTTTTCTAAAAAATAAATATTAATAAATGTTAAAAAATAATAATATATATTTACAGCCAAGCCTCTTATCTAAGATTTCATCCTTTGAGTTTTAGTGATTGGTAAAAAAAGATTGATAAATATGATGGTAGATGAATAGGACTACTCACAAATGACTAAGGAAGTATAATAAATATCAAAATATTCACCAATATTAAAGGTTTTGTCTTTTTTTTAACCCTTCCCTTCCATCTTAAAATAATACTGTATTGGTTCCAAAGCAGAGGAGCTGTAAGAGCTAAGCAATGGGGGTTAAGTGACTTGCCCAGGGACAGAGCTAGGAAATGTCTGAGGTCATATTTTTCTGCAGAACTCTCTAGGTCAATTAATGTTATGTTTTGAATTGATGATTGTACACGTTTCCTAACTGTATATATTTCCTGCATTTTTATGTTTTACTTCTTCCATTTTGGTTGAAGCTGTATAAATAAGGAGAAAATTATAATGGGTAGGAACCCTCTGTTTGTATTGCTTTGTTTCAATAAATAGTATATTTAGTTCTCTGTGAAAAAAAATCAAATAAAAAAATTAAAAAAATTTTAAAAAACCCAAATCTTTGAGTCACCCAGCTTTCCCTTAGCATCTTATATATGCCTGTGTCTTATACTCCATATCACCACCATCTTCATCTTTATCATCATTATTTGGTAATGATAGTGATTATGATGTGCATATATGTTGAGGGAAGTCTGGATATGTGATTTCCCCATTCTGAGAGAACTTCTCCCAAATTCAGAACAGCAACTCCTGTTTAAGCTGGTTTAGGCCATTGAAGAATTAAATAATGTGTGTAAAGTCTAGGCAGTACAGATCAGAGGCAGGACTTCAACCCAAATTTTCCCAATCCAAAGGTTCTCTATCCAAATGTTAGAGTCCCTCTTCTGTCTTGTACATAATAAGGGTTTTATAAATATTTTATTATGGTTGTTGACATTGCTTCTATGAAAGAAGCTGATGTGTTATTATATTAGGAGGAATATGGCACAACAGAGCTGAAAATAAAGCCCTTCTAGGAAAGGAACAATAAAGAACAAATATGTTTATGCCAAACAATCTCTCAATTTTTTGTATAGACCTCCCACACACACAGACACACAGACACACACACACATACACACAAACATGTGTACTTATGAAAACACTCTTTGCAAAAACCTAGCTAAAAGTGACTTGATTTTAGCTGAATCACTAAGGGCATTTCATTCCCAATTCTTATCCAAAACCACACCCAAGGAATGGTAAATTTTAGCTTGAGTTTAATTGAATAGATTTAAGTAGGAAATTAGGACTTTAAAAAAAAATTCTTTGCAGGTATAGATTCACTGCCCCAATCCTCCCCACCACTATTATTAGTAAATAAATACTATTTATTTTTCTTCTCTCTCTCTCTCTCTCTCTCTCTCTCTCTCTCTCTCTCTCTCTCTCTCTCTCTCTCTCTCTCTCTCTTTCTGTCTTTTTTCTCTCTCACACACATATACACACACATAAAAGCATAATTGGGTTTCAGCTCTAAGCCTCCTTTGTTTACTAATAGTTTGAACTTGGACAAAACATAACTTTTCTGGTCTCAATTATATTGGTAAAATAAAGGAGTTGGATTTGATGGTCTTTCTGTTCTAAACTGAGGCTTCTAGATCTACTGAGTATGGAAGATTATGGCAATATCATTATTTTTATTGGCAAGATCTAAAGTTCTATTATGCTTGATAGGTGCCAGAGGCAAGAAAAGTAAATTCAAGGGGAGAAGGAGGTAAGACAGATGAGCTAGTGAAAATTGAAAGAGTCAAGAGGAAAAGACAAGCAACAGAATGGGGAGGCGGGGGGAGAAGATGGGGTTAGCAGGGGTGGAAGGCAGAGGCAGAGACAGAGACAGAAAAGGGGAGGTAGATAACTAGAAATTTCAGGGAGTGGTGAGTGCCAACAATTGCCTCAGGAGCTACCCAGAGGATAATTTTCCCTTCTAAGTGATATTGTTCAAATAATAGTTAAAGTCTAATCCATAAGCATTTGTTAGGCATCTACACTAAGTGCCTAGTACTTTCCCAATCACTGTGGTTCATAAAAGGACACCTGCCCTCATAGAGCTCATGATCTAATTATGGAGGGATAAGATGCTACTCCATGAAAGAATTACATAAAAACTCAAAACTATATTCTATGGTAATTAAGAATTATAATAGATGCAAATATGAATAACAGAAATATGTTTTGAACAATGATACGGTGGAACTTCTTGTCAGCTTTGGGAGAGGGGAGTGGAGGGACTATGAATCATGTAACCATGGAAAAAAATTCTAAATAAAAAATTTAAAAAAAGAATTATAGTAGAGTTGTGACTGAAGTTTTAAATGATCCAGATTAAAGAAAAGAATGATTATTATGGTTAGGAAAGTCAGGAAGGCTTCATGAAAAATGTGTAATTTGAAATAACTATAGGATATATTTAAAATTATGATAAGATATAATGATGAATATGATTACATTTATCATAATAGTTCTCATGCATAAATTATTTTGAGTTTTCTCATTTGAGTATTATCTCATTAGTGTCAGCTTGGTGGATCAGTAGATGGAACACAGAGTCAAAAGGATGAGTTTAAAATTGGCCTCAGAAACTTACTAGCTGTATGATCCTGGGTAAGTCACTTAGCATATTTGCCTCAATTTCCTTAACTGTAAAATCGAGATAGGAATAGCACCTACTTCATAGAGTTACTATAAGGACCAAGCAAATAGTATCTAAAAATACTTAGAACAATGTGTGGCATATAGTAGGTATTTAATAAATGCTTGTGTCCCCCCTTCCATTGAACCTCACAACAATGCAGCCATGTGACTAAAAGTACTATTTTAAAGATGAGAAAAGCGAAGCTTAAAGGAGGAGGCTAATAAAATACGGAGAAAGGATTTTGGAGGGAGAAGTAAAATGAGAGCAAAGAGTTTGGAATGGGCACATGGTATACCAAAGACAAGATAATCTTAACTAGATGAACACATTCATATTGAGGGTAAATGAAAAAAAAAAGTTGAGTGAGTAGAATTTTAGGCTAGATAAAAATATTCAAACTTGATCCTATAAAAACAGTTATTAGTTTCAAATATTCTTCATCAAAAAATCAATCAATAAACATGTATTAGTTGCCTACTATGTTCTAGACAATATGCTAGGAGCTAACGATTCAAATATAGAAAAAATAGTTTCTGCCCTCAAAGGACTTATATTCTACCAGGGATGAACTATATATATATATATATATATGTATATATATATACATATATATATATATATACATATATATATATGTGTATATATATTTTAAATTCTTATCTTTCATATTAGGATCAATACTATATAGAGGTAAGGGCTAGGCAATGGAGATCAAGTAACTGTTACAAATGTCACAGAGTTGAGAAATGTCTGAGGTCATATTTGAACCCAGGCCTTCAATCTCCAGAATGGCTCTAACCATTGTGTTCCCTAGTTGCCCCCAGACAATATATTCTTGAAAAAATATGTTCAAGATATATATGAAAAAATTCATAGTGATGGGAAAAGGAATGAGCCACTGGGAAAGTTTTATTTTTTAATAAATAGCACTTTAGCTTAAGAAGGAATTAGGGTTTCCAAGTGGTGGAAATGAGGAAGAAAGGCATTCTAAGTTAAAGGCATTGCAAAGCTGTCTCCTTTATGGGATTGCCTGTGCAAAGGCATAAGAAATTGAATGTTATATTAGGAGGATCAGAAAGCAGACCAGTTCGACTGTAGCATAGGATTCATTAGCAAAGTAATATGTAATGATTCATACTTGAGAGAAGACTTAAAATGCCAAAGTGAGGAGTTTTTATTTTAGCCTAAAGGCAATGGGAGCCAATGAAGCTTCATGAACAGAGGAGTGACATGGTCACATTTGCTCTTTAAGAAAATCATTTGAGGAGCTTTTTGGAGAATGGAAAAGAGAAGGCAGTGGCTAGGTTCAGAGAATTGGGAAACAGAGAAATCATAGAGGTGGCTATTCCAATAGTTTATGAGAAAGATTATAAGGTAGGAGATCTTTGAATAAAAACAAAAGAGTGGAATATGTTGATGAGATGGAATTGAAAAAGATTTCATAATAGATTGGGTACATGGAGTGAGAGAAAGTAGAGAGGTGAAAATAATTATGAAGTTGTCCATCTTTTAAGCAGGATATAGCAAAATTGAAATGGGTTGAAATAATTTAGAAACATATTAATAAGCATGGGAAAGAGTAGAAAGGTTAATGCATTTGGAATCAGAGGACCATAGTCTAAATTCTAGTTCTTTTTACTACCTGCATGAGCCTGAGCAGGTTAATTGACTTCATAATATCTCAGCTTCTAAATCTCTAAAACGAGGAGCTTGTATGACATGCATCTAAATTCCCTTCCATCTCTAAATCTATGGATATAAAAAAATAAAATCCAATGCAGAGAGAGAATGCATAGTTTAGTGGAAAGAGTACTACAATTAGAGCTCCTCAGTTTTAAATCTCTCTTCTGATAAGACTTGTGAGATCCTAAGCAAATCCTTTAATTCTCAAGACCTTATTTCCTTAGGTGCAAAGTGAAGAAGTAGGACTAGACTCATTCTATTGTCCATTTAAGTCCAAATCTATAATCTTTGATCTAACAGAGTATCTGAAAATCTGGTAGATAAATGATATTGACTAGCTTTTCTTTAAATACAATAAAGAAAAAAAGAATAAATGTCTTAAATTACAGAACAATTGTTGTTTACCTTACTTAAACATTACAGCAGGTTATTGGGAAAGATCCTGGGAATATTTTTCCTAAAGATCTTTAGGAAATACAATAGATGTGCATTTATTTTAGATGGTTTGTTTCGCAATCCTGAGAAAGGATTCAGTGGAAGATTATTTAAGGCCCTAAGGTAGACTGGTTAGACAAAGCTATTTTCCCTAGAGAAACATGGGAGTGGGGGAGGGACCCACAGAGTGGAAGAGCCAGAGTGACTGATGAATCCATAAATGTAGACCCTAGGCAACAAAACAATTCTACCAACCCTTCTGCTTATCCTTATCAGGCTTACTTAAGATTGGTTCATTCTTAGAGTGCCTTGGGTTAGCTTTTTCCTTAATTGGTACATTTATAAAAGATTTCAGCTCTTTTATGCTCCCAAATATTAGAAGAATGCTCTCAGTCTATAATCTTGGGCAACCTAGGAAACGACCCCTTCCCAGAGCAACTGGTTCTAAGTGGTCCTAGGTGGTTAGGAAAGTTGGTTTGTTAGAGATTAGGTTACTTTGGTGGACAAAAGGTGCTGGAGCCTTTTAAAAAACAACTTTATATAGGATAAAACTGACCATAGTCCTCACTTTTCAGTACCATAACAATATTGGGATCTATATATACACACACATTTGTATATCTGTATATGTATAAATATATATATATATATATATACATATATCCATTAATCTTTTTGTGTGTACAATTGATAATTAGAGCATGTAATATTAATAATCAACAGTTAAATGAGTGACTATGAGATTGCCTTTTTTCCTAAAATCCTGAATTACAATGGCTACAAATTCCTTTCCAAATTCTAATCAGTCCTTAGAGTCAGTGATTCCAATCTCTACTGTCACTTAGAAGGGACAGTGAAATGAAGAGTTAAATTTTTCCAAGCAAGATATTCAGAAAATTTTCTGACATTTTAATATAAATGGAATATTTTTCAACCTGGAGAAGCTCATGGTCTTACACAAAAATCTATAAAAATTAATGACATGGCCAGTTGAATAAGGGGGGAATGTAGTTCAGTAGAAAAACCACTAGGCCTTCAATCAAAGAACCAGAGTTCAAATCCCATTTTGACACTGGCTGAGTGATTGATTACACATACACGCACATGCACACACAAATATAAATTAAATGTTTCCCAATTAGATAAATATGAAATATTAAAAATTCATTAAAAAAACTTTGAGTTCCAAATTATCTCTTTCCCACTACATTGAGAAGGTAAGCAAAAAACAAAATGAAATCATGCAAAATGTATTCCCATATTTTATTTGACTGAGTCATCTTGAAGAAACTAACATTCCTAGATGTCTCACCAGTACAGCAAATTGTTTTCTAAACAAAGCTTATTATTTTTCCTTCTAAATTAGTTCCAAGGTCTGATTTCATAATTTCCATCAATAACATCAATATTTATTTAGTCTTTCATGTTAAAACATTGGGGTTGTCTTTAATTCTTCCTTCTTCACCTCTCATATGCATTTGATAGAAAGTTCTATTGATTTTCCATTCTCAATATCTCTAGCATCCATGTCCATTGCTCTCTCTTTCCACTGCCTCTAACACTATATTGCCACCTGCCTAGACTATACTGCAATAGTAGTCTTTCTATCAGATTTTTCTGATTTAGTCTCTCCACTTGCTAAACCATCCTTTCCACTACAAATGCTTCCCTTTCATACATAAAGTATTCTCGTAAGTCATGCCATTTCTTTTGTTCAAAAATCTTGTGTGTGTGTGTGTGTGTGTGTGTGTGTGTGTGTGTGTGTGTGTGTGTGTGTGTATACAAGCCTTCGTGACTATAAGCTTTTTGAGAGCAGGATTATTTGGCCTCCCCCTTCAAATTCCCAAAACAAGTAGATATGTAAAAAATACAAATTATGAGATAGTTTGTGTCTAAGAAGCTTATAATTTCTTAGTCACTTTACTATAGATGACTCTAATGAAGGAAAAAAAGAATGTTGACTTTGTCCGGAATGTTTATGTAGAGTTGTCCTTAGAACATCATTACCACTTCATATCAAAAGAAGAAATCTACTTGACTGCACTAGGGAATCATCATCTGTTTTGGTTCTCTGAGGTTCTTGGTGTTGATCTGGCAACTCCTTGTTAACTTCAAAGATCTGACATCACCCAACACATTGATCTGAATGTGGGACTTGGGCACTTAGTCTTTTTGAAGGAGGAAGGAAAGGCTTAGGACTGTTGTTTTTTAGTATTTCTTCACATTTTTGTTTATTTTGTTTTTTTTTTAACATTTCCCTCTTTTTCCTGGCTCAGTACTACCCATGGCAGGAGGACTATCTATTTGGATAAATGGTGAAAGGTTCTCTAGAAGATCATTAAGATGCTGCAACCATGTGCTGAGACAGCAGTTTTCTGACATAGCTTTCCCTTGCCTGACATAGCTTCCTCCCCACATATTTCTCTACAACTTCCTTTGGCCAAAGTTTTCCTATTGACTTCCCTAGTAAGGCTTCCTATCCAACATGAAACTTGATTGATCTCAGGTTTTCAGATAGAGCTTGCGGTCTTAGGTCCATATAAAAGGCCAAGCCATAGGGATTCTGTGCCTCTCATATGTGGTGACTGCCTGACACTATGAGAATCACTATGTCTTAATACCTGACTAAGAAGATGCAAGAAACAAAGGGGTCCATATTCAGAGAAACTAAGATATTCTTGTTGCACATCCTTGCAATGTGAGGGCACAGAAAACTTCCTGTCTTAAAGGTTCAATGATTTACAAGTACCTTATTCCATTCCATCATCAAATCTGAACTAAGAAAGTGTAGTTTTAGAGTCATGCAAACAACAGATGTTTATATAAAGAGAGCATTTGTAAAAACAAAATATATATAATACCCACCACCACTACTACTGGAATCATCCAGCGCTGCTCTTGTAACTCATTTCTTGAAGAGAGCAAAGCATGTTTGGAAGCACCTATATCATCTTGCAAATTTATACCAAGATAAGGTCAAAATGGTTACCTGATTTAGACATAAAGCATGATGTCATAAGCAAATTAGGGGAGCATAGAAGAATTTACTTGTCAAAGCTATGGATAAGGGAAGAATTTAGGACCAAACAAGAGACAGAACATCATAGGATTTTAAATCATTTTTTTTGCACAGACAAAACCAATATAACCAAGATTAAAAGGGAAACAAATAACTGGGCAGGGGGAAATTCACAGCAAGTTGTAATGAAAAAAATTCTCTGTGGTCTCTATTTTAAAAATTTAAGCTAATTTAGTCACCTCAATATTTCTAACCATCTAGTGGACTCCCTCCACCATCTGAAAAAAAGTGACCAAATTGAGTGAGGCAGAAGGAGGGACCCAAGAAAGAGAAGCATAAGCAGGAGTAACTAAACAGCTAGGCTAGGTGAGTAAACAAGAACTCTTAAGTAATGAACTCAATTAGCTACAGACACCATGGTGGTCCAGCCACAAGGTAAGGAAGAAAAGGATGTGTTGGTATCCTCCTGAGGCTCACTTCTTACTATGATGAAGTGGTAATGTAGGAGCTGAAGTCTTTGTGGCTACTTCCTACATGTCTCTTTTCTAGTATATCCACGGGAGGGACTAGTTGATAATATCAGAAGGGATATATATATATATATATTTGCTTTCATGACAGGATGTTGCTCTTTTTGCTCAAACCAGAACCAGATGAACATTGTACATTCTAACAGCAATATTACATGATAAACAATTGTGAAGGGCTTATTTATTCTTAGCAGTACAATGATCTAAGATAATTCTGAAGGACAGATGATGAAAAATTCCATCTGCCTCCAAAGAAAGAACTGAGTCTGAATACAGACAAAAATATGCTATATTTAGCTTTCTTTCTTACTTTTTCTACATTTTTAAAGTTATCTTCCATTAAATGACTAAATGGAAAAATATTTTACAGTAATGCACATATAAAATCTGTATCAGATTCCTTGTCATCTCAGGGAGGCTGAGGAATTGGAAGGGTAGAATTTGGCTCACATTTTTAAAAAATCCTAAGATTAAAAATTGGCTTTACTTATAAATGAGAAAAATATTATTAAAAAAGGTAAAAATAGGTAATATACCTCAACCCAATTATCTGTGTTTTCCAATTGACAAATGGTTGAGATGTGAATAGGCAGTTTTCAGAGGATGAAATTCATGCTATCAATCACCATATTTAAAATTCTCAGTCACCAAAAATTAGATAAATACAAAGTAAAACAACTCTCAATTACAATCTGACACCAATTCCGTTGGCTAAGAAGACAAAAAATGAAAATGACAAATGCTGCAAAGACCATGAGAAAACAGGTACACTAACATACTGCTGGTGGAGCTGTGAACCAGTGCAACAATGCTGGAAAGGTATTTGGAACTATGTCTAAAATCTATTAAATCATACATACTCTTTGAGCTCACAACACCATTACTGTTTATATACCCATATAGATGAAAGAAAGAGAAAAAGTATTCACATATGCAAAAGTATTTAGGGAAGCTCCTACTGAGGTGCCAAAGAATTAGAAACTAGAGAAATGCCCATTATTTGGGGAGTGACTAAACAAGGTTTGAATATGATGGAATATTATGGTCCTGTAAGAAATAATGAAGAAGGTAGTTTCAGAAAAACCTGAAAAGACTCCTAAGTTCACAAACAAAATGTAGTAAGCAGAATCAGAACATTTTAGCGCACAACAACAATATTATAAAGATAATGAACTTGTAGGACTTAACAACTCTGATGAATACAATGACCAACCATAATTCCAAAGAACTCATGATGGATGAAATGCGCTATTCACCTTCATATAGAGATCTGATGTGTTCAGAGTACAAATAGAAAATGTTCTCTTTTTCTTCCTTTTTGGAAATAAATAATGCAGGAAATTGTTTTTCATGAAAATATAAATTTGTAATGGGTTTTGTTTTCCTTTCATCTTCAATAGAAGGGAAAGCAGAGGAGGGAGGGAGAGAATTTGAAAGAAAAAATGAAATTGAATTTAAAAACTTATCTGTGGAATTCTATTAATGCTAATCATATGGCTTGTTTTGGCAAATTAAACAAAGTTTTAGATTTCTTTAGCATTTCAAGAATCAGAGATTTTATCAGCATGGGTACTCTACACTAGTGAAAAACCTTAATATTTTCATATAGATTTCTTCTTTTTATTCTATTATCTTTCCTGGTATTGGTATCTTTTTTTTAAATATAGTCATCACAAATTAATATATATATATCTCCAACTCCTCTACCAAGAGAGCCATTGTGGAGAGGGATAATAAAGAAAAAGAAAAAGGAGGAAAAAAATTAGCTCAAGGTGTACCAACCCGATAATATTTAATAAACCTGACAGGATAGTTAATATTCTGTACTCATTGTTCCCTATCTAATGAAAAGGAGTTAATTTTTCTTTTATTATCTTTAGGAATAAGTTTGGTTATTACAATTATGACACTTTTGTTATTTCCATTTAAACTTCTGCCAAATGTAAATATATTATCTTCCTGATACTGCTTATTTCATTCTGTATCAGTTCATATGTGTTCTCATGATTCACTACATTAATCTTATTCATTGTTTTTCAATGAAGTAATACTCCATTACATTTACATTATATAGCTATTCCCCAAGAGAAGTTAGAAAACATGAAAAACAAATTGGCGCATCTTCATCATATTCTATGAGCAAGAAATGTCTTTATACAGGCAGCCAACATTCTTCTGATGATCCTTTCTGAAAATCAATCAAATTGGTCCACACTTGACAAGCAATGGGTCACTGGAAACCTATTCTAAATGTTTCCAGCTCGTGATAGGACCTACCAGAGCAAGTGCTCATCACACAGTCTATAAATTCAAGGTGACTTTCTTTCCAGGATAAGACACTGAATTTGGGCTTAATGCCAGAAATAGAGCCTGAGTTTTTGAGAAATAAAAAGGAATATTCAGTTTCACTCACATAAAAACAAATAATGTAATGTTTTTGTATTCTATAGTTAACACATAATTATGTTGTCTCAGACATGCTTACTAGGTTGTATTACCTTTTAGAAGCATTGCTATTTCATCAGCTCTTGATGAATGATGACTAATATAATTACCTACAATCTGACACTTTTCTCTGAATATAGGGTAGAATGTGTGGACATGTAAAATAAAGGTTAGACTATATTATCTCTATGGGCTTTTTCTACCTCTCAATTTTGAAAGGTAGCCCTTGTAGTCTATTTAACAACAACAAAAAAGGATAACACTTACAGGAGCTACAGATCCTAAAATATCTCCCCCATCAGTTTCTCTCAAAATTCCACAATAAATTTGGCCTTTGAGGTCATTTCTAAAGATATGTATATTTTAGCTGGTAAAACCTAATAGCTCTTGGCATTGCTTGAAAATTAGTACCATATCCCTTCTCAAATATTAACAATGACAGTTACTCCAATGAATATTCATTCATATGGCAGTATCGAAAAGTTCTTCACTAAAGATTTGCTCAACTCCTCCAGTTGCTCTCCCATTTAATGCCCTTTTTTCAAATGTCATTCCAAGAACAAAATGTAATCTGCCAGATATAGTCTACCCAGAGAGGATTATAGTGGGACTGTTGCTTTCCTCTTTCTCAATACTTCCTTTCTACATGTAGCCTGTGATTTCCTTGCCTTAGCTTCTTGACTATAGAAAATCCAAAGATCCTTTTGGCAAAAATAATTATCTTTAATAACAATATATAATAATAATTATAATAATAATTTCAAAATAATACTTTATAATAATCACAAAATAATACAATAAAATAATAATTATTATTAATAATAGGAATCTACTTATATTATTTAAGCAGATTTCTGGAATCCCAATTTAAGATTTCATATTTTTAATAGTAAACATTTGTTTTTTTAAACAAGATTTCTGAGCTTTGAGGATATGGGATAGAAGAAATGAGTAAATTTCAGTGATGGAGAACTAAGGAAAGTTTCAATAGTCCTAGTATAATCTTGCCTGTTATGGTGGACATAGGGGAAGAAAATTAGAAAGTCCAGGGACATGTGATTGTATAATTGTATAATCACTATTCACTGATGGTGGTAGTGGATTTACAAAGTTCCACTTATGGCCTTGGGCAAATATCCTTTCTGGGCCTCTATACAATTAGGAAGTTTGAATAGAGGAACCGTGAGGCCTTATACTTATAGCTTTTCTGGAAGAATGCTGTAGGAAAAGATAGTTAAGTTGAATGACTTAAGCTGAATAAGAAAGAAAAGGAATCTTTAAGTTTATATAAAAAGGATAGGACTCATGAAGAAAACCAGACATTTAAAGTGAGGAGTAAAGTTTTTGGGAAAAAAACCAGTAAGAAATGAAGGCAAAAATTCTCCAGGTATACATTTTACTTCTACCTTCCCTGAAAAGAACTTGCAAATGGAATAAGATTAAGAAATGACAATTGACAGCTTCTTTCAAGGAAGTGAAAAGAGAGCAAAAGAAATAGAAATAGAAGACAAGGAAGTAGTTCCAGCGAACTGGACACAGGCTTTGGAAGATCGCAAAATTCAATTAACTCAAGAACTTCAGGAACTCAAAAAGTTAAGCAATTTTGTGCAAAAAATAAGTTTCTTTAATACTTAAGAAATTTAAACATTAAGGTATGGCTTTTGTTGTTGAGTTGTTGAGGTGTTTTGTCTTATCTCTTTAGCACACAAATTACTGGAGGGCAGTTACTACTTCATTTTTTGTCTTTTTAGTCACAGAGCCTATTAGGTGGCCAACATTTATTTAGCACATTTAGAGGGAGCTGGGTACTCTGAGGAAAAAGTATCTATTTGTCTTTCAAAGAATGATAAAGTAGAACCATGAGAACTAGACCTTGCTGAGACCTTGCACTTCAAGCTTCTCTTACTGAATGTTACAGGAAAAGATGCTACAGTTTTTAATTCTAGTTTCTTTGAAAAAAAAGTCTGCAGGAGGAACAGAATAAATAACTAAGGGCTTAAGAAAAAGACTCAGCAAGAATGTAGATGAAGATATTTTTTCTCATCAGAAGAAAAGAGCAATGCTTGTTCAATCTCTGGTCAATGATACCAAGGAAGTTCTTGACTGACTTAGTAATATCTGTAGAAAAGCTTATTCCTTCCTTAAATATGTATCCAAGATATGGTAGAGAACCTCATAGAACTTAACAGATGACTAACTCCCATTTCTGGTGATTCATATGGGCATTTCTACCAGAAGGTACCTAGAAAGTATTGGCAATGATTATGTAGTTTCAGGCAAGAAAATAAAGATAATAGGGGCATAAATTGTTTCCTTACTGTCTATGAAAGGAATATATATATATATATATACATATATATATGTGTGTGTGTGTATGTATACACACACACAAGTAAAACATCTGCATAATTTTGTTGCTAAAAATAGGATTTATATTTCTGAACTCAAGGTTAAAATATAGGACAGGCAGATTCCTGGCCAGGGATGGAGTTCACATATCAGGAACTAAAAGGAATTTATTTGTACATTGTATTTTAAGGCTTATCAAAATGCTTTAAATTGAAAACAAAGGAAGAGAAAAAAAATCCCAAGACATTCACCAAGGTAAATTCTATGGAAATAAATATAATGACAGAAGAACAATAGAACAATATCATTTCAGATGTTCAGAAACTCATGGAAATAAAATTTGAGGAATTTCCCTCTTAATTTTCACTGAGATTTGGTGGGATGAATCAATAACTAGGATGTAACTATGGTTGCATACCTTATTCAGTCAGAGTATGTATGATACATAAAAGCCTGGTGTATATGGTATACTAAAATATTAAAAATAGTCCCATGATGAAATCCAGAAACCCCAGAGAAAAAACATGACAAAGAACATTTTCGTGAAACTCAGTGGAAAGAAAAATAGAAGTGATTTTGTCATTAGAGAATCTTATAGATCACTTGGAAAAAAATAAGGAGATTGATAAAGATTTTGGGGGAATAGGTCCCGCAGTTGACATAGAGCCATGGCGTATAGTGATGGGAAAATTCAATTGTCCATAAAGCCAATGGAGGATGCTCTTTACTTAAAGCAGTGATTCCCAAAGTGGGTGCTACCACCCCCTGGTGGGTACTGCAGCAATATGGTGATGGCCACACTTTTTTTTGTATTACATTCTATTCCGAGTTCAATAAATAGTTTCATAATTTCCAAGGGGTGCTAAGTAATATTTTTTCTGGAAAGGGGGTGGTAGACCAAAAAAGTTTGGGAACCACTGACCTAAAGCAAAACAGTTAATATTCTTATTGAACAATTCTTCCTTCAGCAGAGAGAGAAACAACCTTAATGACTGAGGCAGAATTCAAAAATATTGTGGCAGAGAAGAGCATAAGATTGGATGTAATTAAATGACATTCAATTGGGATAATGGTAAGATCTTACTCGTAGATTCAGAAAAGCCAATATGGATTTGTTCACATAATGCATGATATAGTAATCTAATTTAATTACAGATTTTCTAAATTGGAAGATCAGAGAAATGACATGTGTCACACCTTTTTAAAAAATTAATATAGCCTGGTTTTTAATAGAATTAGACCAATTTAGACCTAAATATAAAACTATATTCAAAGATTTCAATATGGAATAAGGTCTCTAGTGGAGAGCCTTGGGGCTCTGACTTTAACCTAATTCTTCAATATTTTCATTCATTTGAATGAAAGAATAATGGCATGCTTAACAAAATTTTCAGGGAAAAGATTAGAATATATAGCTAATACACTAGATTACCAAATCATGAGAATAATTTGGTATGATAAAAAGTAGGTGAAATTGAAATAGAGATAATGAAAATTCTTATGTTTAGATTCAAAATTATAAAAATAAAACAGTCTGGGCAATGGCCCATGCAATTCAAAATTGGGTGGCAGGAGAGGTTTTACCATGTAAAGGACCACCTCAAGATGACTCACTAGTGTAAGTTAACATCTCAAAGATAACATAATATTTCATTTCAAAAATTCAAAAATGTGTGGTTATTTGGAAGTAGATACTACCTCCATGACACAGATTGCAACCACTCTGTCACATATGACCTTCAACAATTGCTGTGGAATAAAAATCCGTCATCCTGTGGCCAATCTGGTGATGAGGCTCTTTGATTTAGAAGACATTCTTATAACACCTTAACAGATATATCCAGAATAAGGAAAGCAAGAGGTGAACATAATCTACTTTGGTCAAATAGCATTTGGATGGTACATTTAGTTCTGAGTATGAGCCTTTATAAGGAACATTAACAAACTAGAACCTACTGAAGAGGAAACATGAGCAAGAACAATCTAGTGAAAGTATGGGAAAAGCACAGTATCTCGCATCAAAGGACCTGAGTTTGAATGCTACCTTTGCTACTTCTTCACGCTGTGGACAAGATTGAATCATTTAACCTCTCTAGAGGCTCAGTTTTCTCATTTGTAAAAAGAAGGGGTTGGATTAGGTGATCTGAAAGGTTTAGTGCTCAATTTATTGTCCTACAACAAGAACTGATCGAAAATACTGACATTTCTTTAGCCAAACAAGAAGACTGAAGCAAAATATCTCTTGAAATAGAAGAATTCTTACATAGAGTATGTTTATTCTATTTAACTCTATAGAAAATAACAAAGAAAAGTGTAGAAGTTGCAGGGAAATAGGACTACTCAAAGTAAAGAAGGGATCACTAATTAGAGTTCCCTATAATTAAATGTATTATGTTGGAAGGAAGAGAGTTCATTATGTCAGATTTCCAAACAAAGGATCAATGACTATTTTTGGATGTATTAGGCAACTCAAGCTTCAGGTTAGTAGTAAATTAGATGACCTTTAAGATTACTGCCAAGATTCTCTGATTTGAAGGTCTCTCTGCTTCCAAAACTCCCCTTTCCCTTTATAATCAATTATGAATGTAACCACCAAACTAATTTTCCTAAACTTCATCTTTCACCATGTTACACCCCTATGAAAAATATCAAATAGTTTTCTATTTCTATTTCTATTCTAAATTGACTATAGAAATAAAGTCCAA
>NC_058133.1:292504328-292563487 GCF_016433145.1 Gracilinanus agilis | reverse complement strand
TCTCTCTCTCTCTCTCTCTCTCTCTCTCTCTCTCTCTCTCTCTCTCTCTCTCTCTCTCTCTCTCTCCACTAGTTTTTTCAGCACCCAGGTTTGTGGACAGTGCTCTCTTTCTATTTCTCCAGAAATTTGCAACAGGCAGAGTTACTATACCATGCATTTCCTAAGCCTTGAAATAAAAACTTGCCCAATCATACAAACATACCACAAAAGGGTAAGAAATAAAGATATCATTGTTTTCCCTCAGCCATTGAGAAGAATCAGAGAGGAGGGTGAAGTGAGTGAAAAATCATTTTTAATGTAAGTATTAAAAACAACAAGGGAAGGAGTTGGCTTAATAACATCAAAATTCCTTTCAACTTTACTTGTATCCTCAACATAGTAAATTCTCATTGAAGATCATTCATATTCCTCAGTGGCTAAGTTTTAGTAAGGAGATAGCCCAGATATTCAATGAAAGCTGTTCATTGACAATAGCTGCACAAGGATATAGGTGAATACTGGGAAGTCATTATCACATCATGGATATTTTAGAGCTTGGGAGAGTATGGGGGACTCCATTAACTCTTTATTTTATGATGTGTACAATGATCAAGTGTAATCACTACACCTGAAACTTTGTGATTCTGAAAGTAAGTGAAAGGAAGGTGGGGAGCAGCACAAACAGCAGTTTAGTTATATAGTTCAAACTATGCCAATGTCCATAGGCATTAGTGCTGCCAATAATTCCATCCTGGCTGGATAGATATTAAAATTTGTTTGTGCCTTAAATTACTCTATACATATATGCATGCGTGCATATATATGTATGTATGTTTATGTGTATGCATTAAAAAGAGAAATTGTTCAGCGTAGAGACATACTGAGGGCATGCCCATATACTCCTAGGTGTTTTGATATATCTTATAAAATAATAAACCTGTTCATTCTCTCTAGAGTATCAGTCTATCCCTACCTTTGCCCATGAAATGCTTCTCAATCTACGGTAGCCCACTTAAGGACAGAGAGCAACATGAGATTAATACTGAAAACTTGCTGATAGTTTACTGTTCTCCTCAATCTCAGTTTATTCCTAGCCTTTAGCTTCCAACACACCCAACAGTTCTCTCTAGCCTACCTGCCCTTCTGTATTCCTTCCATTTCCTAATATATATTCAGGGCAATATATATCTAATCCACCACATTCCCTTGATTAAGTTCTAATTAAACCTCCCTCCACCCACCCCTACCCTGGACATTTGAAACAGCATTCCAATGCACATCTATAGCTCTCTGCACATTTTTCTTTAATTTCATTTTTTAATTCTTACCAGCCCCACCCCAATCTCACCTACAGACCAAAGGTTTTCCTCTTTGAAAAGAAGAGTATTGTGTGTTCCCACAGATCACAAACACACTCTACCTCCCAGCCCTCACTCCCACCTACACCTGAACAAAAGAACAAGAGGCAGGAAAATTGACGTTTAGCTGGCTGCCTCATTTCCAAACACCAGGGTCTTCATCCTTTCTGGCTCCTGTATCCTCAACAATAACTAACACGAATCCAGCACAATATAAAATCTGGCCATCGGACGATCTCTGCAATGGAGGGATCAGACTTTTTCTCAGATGCCACCCCATCACCCTTTTCTTACTCTTTTCTGGTCCACTCATTGAGGAAGATGTTTCCTGCTATTTTCTTATCTCCCGCCTTCCACCCTCCCCCCACCCCCAAATCCCCCATTACTCCGTCTGGGCAGCTGCTGCTAAGAGCTAGAAAAGGGCAATCTGCCTTTCCTGGAACCGCTCTGTGACTTTAGAAGCCCAAGTGAGCCCTTTCCTTAAGAGGGCAGGTCTGGGCTGCAAGTAGCACACAGCTTTGATACTCAACTGAGCTGGAGAAGCACCCAGCTTCAATAATAATAAGCCTTTTAGTTTCCTTCTCTAAACAAGTTCCAAACCTTTAGCTAGGGAGTCACCTCTCTTAGTCCCCAGAGAATTTCTTGTCGGGTGGAGTGCAATGAGGAGGGAAAGGATGAGAGATGAAGAAGGAATGATATCCCTTTGCACAGCAATGAAAAGGCAAGATTTCAGTGCAATGCCCTCTGGTTAGTCAAACAGGAAACTTTTTTTCACCAAGCTGGAGAAAGCCCGCACTGACCAAAGCCATTAACACTCAGACCTCTTTGTGTCTATTCCCCAGGCGATCACAGTGGTGTAAAGGGACCTTGCCCAACCTCGGGCAGAGAGAAGGTGACAGTCCTTTGGAGAGCTGCCCGAGGGGGACACTCACCCAGGACATTGCCAATGAGCGCCACGATGAATACGATGATATAGCCAGCAATCAGAACCCATTCATATTCTTTGGGGTGTAAGTATTCTCTCCACACGTAGCGCAGCAATTCCTCATCGTCATAGAGCGAGAGATTCCCTAAAGGCTCCCGAGTCCTGTTGAGCTCTGGACAAGATGACCAGTTCCGACAAGGCGGGGAAGCCTCCAGTTTGGGACCAGACATCACGGGCTCCGGGTCCGAGGGTTCTCAGTGCTGCAAGCTCCGATTCCTCTTCGCCACCTGCTCCATGGGCGCTCCGGGTTCGCGGCGGGGGGGCGGGGGGGCGCAAGGCAGGGGGAGGCTGAGGGAGGGAAGAGAAGGGAAGCAAATGACGTGAAAACTTCCCGAGCCAATGCCACTCAGAGACTTTGCCTAGGGAACTTCTCCTCCCGCCACCCGCCTCTGCCTCTGCTGCGTTGGTTTTCCAGACAGGTTTGCGCTGGAGCACGGAGGCAGCAGAGGGAACAAGGAGCCAGCATTCAAGGCTGCAGCAGTGACACTAGGAGGAGGAGAACGCAAGTACAGCAGAGCCTGAAGCAGACCATTCCAGCACTGAATCCTCAGTCCCCCAGCCTCCAGCAGTCTCCCTTGTGGAGAGGGGAGGGGTAGGAAGGGCACCAGGAAAACTAAAGGGAAGGGAGAGGCAATTGAAGAGATCCGAATCTAATTCTCTTTAAGAATTTTAACAGGTACCTTACTCTTCCCCGTACTCTCACGTAGCTGTTTCTGCACGCACTTACATCTCCAGATGTTTGTGGCCATGGTAAGCCTGTAGATGTAAGATTAGCCCGTGCTTTAGGTCAGTTTCATAACCAATCCATTAGGTACAGCATAAACATTCTGCCACAGGCTTCCTCCAACCCGATGATCTAAGACACACTTAAGGCAAACATTTGAAAAACAGACATGCTTGAGTTTCCCAACTTAGCACTTGCCTAAAGCCCGAGTGTTTTTTGTTTGTTTTTTGCTTTTCTTCTCCCTGGTAGATGAAACTATTTCGGTATCAGAGAACTTATTTAAGATGAATTTATGTTTTGCAAAGGTATGTCATGTGAAATCTAAATGATCTTTGAAGGACATTAAGGGGTCATAAAAATGATCATAGCTTTGTTTTGTCATCTTAAAGAGATGATCTATATTGCATTCAACCTGAAGGCGGCTCTCAAAATGATATATTAGAATGAGCAAAGAATTCTCAATGGTGAATTCAAATATTAACCTGATTTATCTCCTCACTGAAATAATGGTAGCATGACAGATGCAACTGTCATTCAGGTAGGGCAATGGAAGAATTTTCAATGATAGATAGAACTTCCTTTGACAGGTTAAGTGTTTTCTGATTTGGCAGAACATACTTTTATGAGCTTTTCACATTTACTACGCCAAAGTGTATGCTCATGTCTTCATAATGAAGAACAAGGAAAATGATTTAGACTACTACAATCTTTTAGCTGAAAGGGACCTTACTATTTAATCTGCTTTCTGAAACAATGAAAGAATGACCTTACAATTTATCTTAGAAGCAGTTGGTCAAAATTCAACTCAATTCAATTTTCCAAATATTCAAATGCTTCTAGTAATGGAGAGGTCATTATTATTATGCCAGCCCCCTCATTTTTTTGAAAATTCATCAAAATGTCCTTTATAGTGAGATGAAATTTTATTTTTTTCACATCCCACTCAAGAATGCTACTTTTTGCAATATAGTGTAGTGTAAAGCACTTTAAACTTGTACTCTCTAAGTGCCTGAGTTCAAATCCCAGTTCTTCAATTTAATATCTCTGGAACCTTGAGTAATTCATTTAACATCTCTGTCATGACTTCCCTTTTGTGTAAAGTGAATGAATTGGTTTATCTTCACTTGTGGCTGCGCAGAGTCTAGTCCACCTTTATATGATAGACTTTTTAAGTATTTGAAGACAACTATAGTTTTTGTCTCCTCACAATTTTTATCTTTTCTGTGTTTAATATGTTTAGTTCATTCAAACATCCTGATTACCTTCCTTTAGACATGTTCCAGTTCATCAATTTTCTTCTCAAGAATCAAAAAGTATTCTTATTAGTCAGAGTATAGAAGGACTGTCATGGACAATATTCTGAACACTGTACTTTTACTAATGCAGCCTAGAAAAACTTCATCTTTATGTAGGCAGATAGTCTTTTTCATAATGTAGTAATCATGTGGTAATATCATAGGATCAAAAAAGTTAAATGGCATGTCTAGTCATGCTTCTGACTATTATAAGGAAATAAAGAAATGAGCAGGAGCTGCTGGAAAGGCAGAGAAGCAGGAAGATTCCAGAATTCTAGGGAAGTGACAGTGTGAGTTTTCTTCTGGGAGCAGTTGAAATCTAGAGAGGTTGAGAGAGTGTATGAACTCCTTGGGTGGACCATGTGAGTTTGACCATTTCTCCCTTTCTTGTGGCTGTCCTTCTGAAATAACTGTGTGCCTGTGTTCCTGTGTGTGTATCCGGTTGCTTCTGATTGACAGATATTCCTACAGAACTGCCAGAGACATCTAAAGCCATCCGTCAGTGAGATCCTTTCCCTTTGAGCCCTTGTTCCTGCTTACTTTCCAACCTTTCCAAATCTATACACTAAGGGGGGGGGGGATTTGGTTAGTGAGGCGTATGTATTGTAGGAACTGGGACTTTTAGGTAGAGGTTATTGATAGAGCTGATACCAACTTTAAGAAGATAACAACTAGAGTTGGTGGGAGGTTTATTTATAGTTTTTAGTCAGATCATCCCAATTCCCTTCCCTTCCTTCCCTTACCTTAAATAAACCCTGTTTAATATCATTTGGGTATCCCATTAGATTTATCCTGTTGGCCTCCCCAAACCTTGAAATACTTCTGATTACTGGACCTAACAATCATTCCTTCACTATCTGAAATCCCCTATACCATCAAGTATCTTTTAGATACATATTTCATGACTCAGGAAACTGACATTTCAGGGGTATTCTGGAAATGTTCAACATTTATTTCTCTGGATTTATGCACTATGGACTTTAAAATATAATCTGGGGGCTTGCCTGCCTCCCTGCCCTGGCTGTGAGTGGGTCTTAAGGGCTGTCTCAAGTGATGCCACCAACCCCAGAGGGCACTAGGTAGTGGTTGAGGGATGCCTACTACTTTGCCACCAACAGGAATGACTTCCAGAGGATTTGATTATTAATTTGGGGCTAGCCAGGAACATAAGTGACATTGACTTGATGGCACCCCAGCCAGGCCTGGAGCACAGCTGATGAAACTAGTGACTTCATTTCTAAAACTACATTTGGCAATCTGAGTGCAGTTTCTTAGAAGCTATGTCCAACCTGCAGTTATGATCTGGACATTGACCACCAGATGATCTGCTTTAACCAGTTACCACAGCTCTGATTCAGACTCGCTGCATTCCTTTCTGTACACTAGATCTTTCTTCCTCAGTCAGCCTGTGATCAGCCATAGTTCAGTCTCTACTTAAGCATGGTGTGATGTATATTGCCTTTGCTCCATCTCATATACTTATTTTGTATATCTTTGGAGGCTGGACAGATGCCAGGCAGTGAGTGTGTTGCAAGTGGCATTTCTGTTCTCTTCCTTTATACAAAGATTTTTTTTTACCTCCCCCCCCAAACATTTGAAATAGATAGTCAACTAAAAAAATAATGATCTGTAGACAACAAAAAAAATAATAAATTAATCCCTCATTTGTAACATTTATGATTTATGAGGTATAAATATTTACACTAAAATTTTAACAATTGGTTCAAGCAAGGTGAGTCCAGCATACTATTGAATTTAATTCATTTGCCAAAGGCCACACATATATGAAAGGGAGGATTTGGCATTCTAACTCAGGTAGTAGAACACCCCCACATCTTGCATTTTTTCCTTTGAAACCATGCTATCTCCCCCATTTGGTACCTAAGTATTTGATTTTTGAACCTACATATTTTACATATTTGTTGTTATTGCATCATATCAGTCCTATTTTTTTAAAAATCCTTACCTTCCATCTTGGAGTCAATAGTGTGTATTGGCTCCAAGGCAGAAGAGTGGTAAGGGTAGGCAATAGGGGTTAAGTGATTTGCCCAGGGTCACACAGCTGGGAAGTATCTGAGGTCAGATTTGACCTCCCGTCTCTAGGTCTGGCTCTCAATCCACTGAGCTACCCAGCTGCGTGCCCCCTTGTCTAATTTTTCATGACCTCATTTGGAGTTTTCTTAATAAGAGATACTGGAGGGATTTGCCATTTCCTTCTCTAGCTCATTTTATAGATAAAGGAACTGAGGTAAACAGGGTTAATTGACTTACCCAGGGTCACACAAGTGTCTGGGTAAATGTCTGAGGCCAAATTTGAACTTAGTTCTTCCTTACTTCAGGCCCCGTGCTCTAGCCACTGTACCAACTAGTTATCCCAATCTTATATTAAACACTGCCTTTAGATTTGGTTCTTTTTCAATCTTGAAATTTTGCCAGTTTTTTAATTATGATTCTGCTTTCCTATATATTATCTACTCCTCCATATTAGATTAATACTCAAATTTGCTAAGCATATCTCCTATAGTAATCGAAGTCATTGATGGAAATGTTATACTATTTTGCCCCCTGTGGACAGTACTATATTTACTTGATTTCTTTTATAGCAATACTTTCTCCTTCTTTGAAAACATAAAAATAAGTTGTTTCAACTTCTCTGCATTGATAAAATTGATTCATTTATTTTGGGGTTTTTTGGGTCAATATGCATGTCATTTTTGTCTTTTTTATGTCAGTTCCCTTCAATAAAGCATCACAATTTATTAAAGTGATAAAAATAAATAAGAGGAAAATCAAACCTGTTTAGATGTTTTTTTCCTGATTGATACTTCATACCACAACTCATAGATTTAGTGCTAGAGGGTAACCTGGCTGCTATAGAACCCAACCCAGTCATTTGCAGTAAAGCAAGGTACAGAGTGATGAAATACCTTGGCCCAAGTAGTAAGGTAGTAGGTGTCTGAGCTGCGATTTTACATAGAAACTGTTATGTTGATCTTAACAGAGATGTTTGGGAAGCTGAAGAGATGGCCTGAAACTAGAAACCTGCAGGACTTACTCCTCCCACACACACACAGGCTAGAGTGAGTAGGGTGGGGTAGGTACTCCTTACTCTCACCCCTCCCACCAAGCAGTTGGAAATCAGTTGGAAATGGAGGCAGGACTGATGTCTTCTGGCAAGGCACAGCAAGGCAAATCTCTAATGATACTTACTTTCTCAACTTATATGTCCCACAGGTTTGACTGAGGGACAGTAGGAGAAGCTTGATGTCTTGTAGTTATCAGGGACAGACAAATCTAACTTGTATGGGCCAGACAGCTGAAGGAAATTTACCTGAAGTTGGATGTAAGTATTCCCAGAATAATAAAAAGGCACTGCTCCCAAAAGATGAAGGTTTCACTGATAAAAAAGGAAGGGGAAGGTAGGGAGGTTTTTCAGGGATTAGGATAATATCTGGGAAGCCCTGAACTGTTAGATAGAAACACCTTCCCCCCCCCCCCCCCGGAGGGAGTGGCAGACTTGTCCTCAAAGCTTATAATTATCACTTCAAATATCTAAATAACTAAATAATAATTGTACTGTTGCTAGAAAGGTCTAATTCAGCTAAATAGGCAAATTGCAAAGGAGAACCAAAATGGCTATTGCCATAGATGGCCTCCAAAGCAATCCCAAAACCGGGAACAGCAAGCAGAGATATCTGCTCACCTCAGCCCCCAGGAACCAACTGTCTAACTGCTTTCAAACTGTCCCCTCATTCAGAGTTCTCCAGTGGGGGTCCCCTAGAATTCTGGGTGAGATTTGACCCTGTATCTTGCAGGAATTCCACCCTGCCATTTTCCATGTTGCAGTCCTCCTGACTCCTAGTTAAGCACTTTATCCATTATTTCATGCTACTTCTCTGCATTTTTTTGATCACTAATTTTAATTAGACATACAATATTCCATATATAACAATCTGCTATGTAATTATCTATCAATCCCCTCCCTCCCTTTTTTACAGGAATATTAAATTTGGCAAAACTATTTCTAGCTTTGTAATAGAACATGAAGACAATTTCTCAGTAACTCTCTTTATATAGTCCTTAAACGCAATCCATCAAATTTAAGCACCTTTTAAAAGACTTTTCCATTCCTTCCTCATGTGTTTCTTATTTACCAAATCCTTTACCACAGACACAGGGAAGGGCGTCACACAATATTATGGAGAAAAAAAGAAAGAAAGAAAGAACCATAGCTAAAATAGCTTTTCCTCGTTTAAAAAATGTGATTTTATGCATGTCATTGATTCTATTATAATTATTAGAATCTTAAGCTAATTAAAATGTGTTTTTAAAACAAAAATAAAAAGGTGTTACTCCCTTAAAACTGACTACGGAGAGATTTTTAACTTTTTTTCCTTAAAATTTTAGACCATTCCTTTGATTTTAACACTTGTGTTTGGGGTATAAATTTAGCAGAAATTCAGGCATATGGAAGGAAAGAAAAATTTAACTTTAGGACAAGAATCTATGCAGCTGAAGCAATCAGAAATCCCAGAATTTTTAGGATACTCTTAGGCTTAACTTTCTTCAACTCATCTCTGTTCCTTTGTTTTTTAGAGTTGTGCACCCCCCAAAATTTTCAAGTGAAAACAGTTTCCAATAATTTTCAAAAAATATTGAGTCTCAAATTCTCTCCCTTCCTCTCTTCCTCCCAACTCTCCACTTCCTCTTGAAATGGTAAGCATTCTCATATAAATTTTACATGTGCAATCATGTAAAACATTTTCCCCAAATTAATCCTTTTGTGGAAGGAAGCTCAAATGGAAAAACAAGAAAGTGAAAAAGTTCACTTTGGTCTGGATTCAGTAAGTTCTTTTTCTCTGTAATTAGATGGCATTTTTTATCATGAATCCTTTAGGATGGTTTCAGATCGCTGCATTGCTGAGAATAGCTGTTATTCTCAGCTGTTCATTGTAAAGTCTTCTTGTCTGTACAGTGTTCTCTTGGTACTCTTATTTCACTCTGCTTCCGTTCAAATGAGTCTTCCCAGGTTTTTCTGAGGTCTTCCTTGCTTGCCATTTCTTACAAAACAACAATATTCTATTTCGATCACATACTATAACTTATTGTCATACTTAAATTAGGTATCCACTAACTTTCCAAATATTTGTCCTCTAAAAAGAGCTGCTTTAAATACTTTTGTACATCTAGGATCTTCTCCTTTTCTGTTTTTAATCTCTTTGGGAAACAAACCTACTAATGGTAATATTGGATCAAAGAGTTTGTGTTGTTTTGTAGCCCTTTGGACATAGGTTCACATTGCTCTCCATAATGATTAAATCAGTTCACAACTCCCCCAATAATACATTCAAATCTCAACTTTCCCACAACCCCTCCAAGTTTTATCATTTTCCTTTTTTGTCATAATAACTAATCTGATAGGTGTGGCGTGGTACTTTTGAGTTTTAATTTGCATTTCTCTAATTGATAGTGATCTACAGCATTTTTTATATCACTGTAGAGTGTTTGGTTACTTTGAAAAATGCCTGTTCATATCCTTTGAACATTAATCAGTTGGAGAATGGTTTGTATTCTTTTATGTTCAGTTTATTTCTCTACATATTTGAGAAATGATGCCTTTATTAGAGAGACTTGTAAAATTTTTTTTAAACCCTTGTACTTCGGTGTATTGTCTCATAGGTGGAAGAGTGGTAAGGGTGGGCAATGGGGGTCAAGTGACTTGCCCAGGGTCACACAGCTGGGAAGTGGCTGAGGCTGGGTTTGAACCTAGGACCTCCCGTCTCTAGGCCTGACTCTCACTCCACTGAGCTACCCAGCTGCCCCCTTGTAAAATTTTTTTGAACCATTATGTTTATTGTATATTACTTTCCATCCTATTTACTCTTATTTACTTTCTGATCTCCACTTTCCCCAATTTGTCTACTTTCCTATCAGCCCCATTCCCCTTCTCTTATTCCACCACCTCCCTTAGAGTAAGAGAATTTTCTGTACTCAGTTGATGGTGTATGTTCATCCCTCACTGAGCCAATTCTGATGTAAGGTTAAGATGCTCTCCTCCCCACATTTCCCTTCTTATCCCCTATAAAAGTTCTCTAATGCTTCTTTTATGTGCAATAATTTCCCCATTCTTTTTTCCCTTCCCCCTCCTCCCAATGCATTCCTCTTTCTTATGTCTTAATTTTAGTTTTTTTTAATGTTATCTCATCTTATTCAACTCACACACTTGCCCTTTGCCTATGTATAGTACCTCTAGCTGCCCTAATAATAATAAAGTTCTTTGGTGTTACAAGAACCATTTCCTCTAGTAGGTATATACACATTTTAACCTTATTGAATGTTTTTTTATTTCTCTTTCCTATTTACCTTTTTTGATTCTCTTGGGTTTTTTATTTAAGTGTCAAGTTTCTGATTCAGCTCTGGTCTTTTTTATCAGGAATGTTTGAAAATTCTCTATTCCATTGAATACCTATTTTTTCCCTTAAGAATTAGGCTCACTTTTGCTGGGTATGTGATTCTTGGTTGAAGTGCTAGATCCTTTACCCTCTGGAATCTTATATTCCAGGTGCTTTTACCCTTTAATGAAGAAGCTGCTAAATATTGTGCTATCCTGACTGTGGCTCCATGTCATTTGAATTGTTTCTTTTTGGCTGTTAGCAATATCTCTTTGACCTTGGTGTTCTGAAATTTGACTATAATATTCCTAGGAGTTCTCCTTTGGGGATCTCTTTTTCAGGAGGTGATTTGTGGATTCTTTCAATTTCTATTTTGTCCTCTGGTTCTAGAATATCAGAATAATTTTCCTTAATAATTTCTTGAAAGATGATGTCTAAGATCTTTTTTTTATCATGGCTTTAAGTTGTTCAGTAATGCTTAAATTATCTCTCCTGGATTTATTTTCCAGGTCAATTGTATTTTTTCTCCATGAGATATTTCTTTCACAATTTCTTGTATTTTTTCATTCTTTTGGCTTTCTTTGATTCCCAATTCTAATTTGTAGGGCATGATTTTCTTGAGTGAACTTTTGTACCTCCTCTTTCATTTCTTCAATTCTACTTTGTAAAGTTTCTTTTCCTTGGTGATTTTTTGTAACTCTTTTCCAAAGGGCCAATTCTGTCTTTAAAGAATTTTTTCCCCCTTTGGTGCATTTTTAAATGCCTTTTTCATTTGGTCCTTTCTACTTTTTTAAGGAATTCTTCTCTTCTTTGGATTTTTGTGCATCCTTTAACAAGATTTTGACTCTTCTTTTCATCATTTTCCTGTGCCACTCACTTGTTTTCCCAATTTTTTCCTACCTCTCTTATTAGATTTTTAAAATCTTTGTTGAGGGAGGAGGCAGTGTCAAGATGGCAGCTTAGACACAGCAAAAGTCCATACCTCTTTGAAAACCCTTCCATACCAATCCAAAACAAAGTGCTTTGAGGGGACAGAAAATCAAATCTAGCAACTGGACAGAGCTGGGGGATCCTCCTGCTGGATTCAACTCATAAGGTATCCCAAAAAAAGCCTGAATTCTTGAACTCTTACATTCAAGGGAAAGGAAGAAGAAAGGTCCCAGGACCCCTCCCCCACCTACAAGGCTAAGTTTCCAGCTGTGACTGGAATCCCTAGACACACAAGGGCTCTATTCCAGAGGGAGTGACCTGCTGGCACAGTTGTGCCAGGCTCAGGGCATTGAACAAAGGTGGAAAGTAGGTAGCTAGAAGAGAAATGCAGAGATAGTAGCCTAGTCCCAGCCAAAACGCTCCATCTACCCCCCACCCCCAACCTCTTCTTGAGGTTTTGGCCTCAAAGCACATCCAGCTCTTCAGATCAACTCCACCCTGACTTAATCTTATCAATAGGGCAGATAAGAAACCTTCAGAGATCAGGGAAGCTCAATATCCAATACCCCTCTCCCATAGTCTGCAATGAGAGTAGCTATAAGAATCCAGTTGACTGGAATCTTAGAGCAAAGACTGAGAGAATACCTTACTAACATAGTGGGAAGCCCAGTTCCCTTCAGCCTCCACATCTTCACCTAAACCTTCAACTTCTGTTGCCAGCCAGGGAAGATCTGACCTCACAGCTCATTAATACTATCAACCCAAGACAGGAGCCGTAAGCAGAGTGTCTGCTCACTTCAACCCCCACAAAGCAACCCCCAACTCTTCTCAACTGCCCCCTCACCCAAAGTTCTCCAGGGGGGGTACCCTGGAATTCTAGGTGAAGCTGTCCCTGTATCTTTGCAGGGATTCCATGAATCCATCTCTACATAACATCAGTCAGCAGAGGATAGAAGAAGCCCCTTCAGGACAGAATAGTCCAAACCCACAGATCCAGCAAATAATCAGAGGAACAAGATTACAGTCAATTATGGGGGGAAAGATAGAAAATATGAGTAAACAACAGAAAAAGAAAAAAGAAATTATAATCAATAATTTCTATCCAGGTAATGGGCAAATTAATAGAGGTTGAAGACAATTGGGAAAAGAACTTTAAAAGCAAAATAAGTCATCTGGAAACAGAGGCACATGAACTAAAACAAGAAAATAGTGTTTTAAAAGCCAGAACTGACCCGCTTGAAAACAAGGCAAAGAAGGTGAGAGATGACCTATAAATAAAATCAAAACAGAAGGAAAAAGATGACCAAAAAGCCAGGGATGAAATTTAGTCTTTAAAAATTAGAATCCAACAACTAGAAGCAAATGACTTCACAAGGCAGCAAGAATACATACAACAAAATCAAAAGAATGAAAAAATTGAGGAAAATATAAAACAGCTTATTGAAAAAACCTCAGATCTGGAAAACAGATCCAGAAGAGACAATTTGAGAATTATTGGACTACTGGAAGATCATGACAAAAGGAAAAGCCTGAACATCATCCCACAGGAAATTATCCAAGAAAATTTCCCTGATATTCCACAGATCACCTTCTACATTTAATCCCCAACTGACAGTGACCAGGAATGTTATAGCTAAATTCAAGAACTACCAGACCAAGGAAAAATATTATAAGATGGTAAGAAGAAGGCATTGAGAAGAAGAAGACATGGAACCACAGTTAGGATAACATAGGATCTGGCTACATCTACACTGAAGGACCAGAAGTCATGGAATATGATATACCAGAAAGCAAAGGAACTGGGTCTACAACCAAGAATCAACTACCCAACAAAACTGACTATTTTCTTGCATGTATGGTCATTTAATAAAATAGAAGACTTCTAAGAATTCATAAAGAAAAGACTAGATTTAAACAGAAAATTTGATGTCCAAATACAGAACTCAAGAGAATCACCAAAAGATGAGTAAAAAAACACAACAAAAAATGTTTTTTTAAGGGACCAAATACATTCAAGTGATTTGTATTCCTATAAGAAAAAATGATATTGGTAACTCTTAAAAATTGTTATTATCATCAGGGTATCTAGAAGAAGCAGTGACAAATTGTATAGGATAAATACATATATGTATGTATAAATATATATAAAACTAGAGGTAAAAAAGAGGATAATAGTAAGAGAAATGAGGAAAGAGACAAAATGGGTGAATTTGTATTTCATAAAGAAGCTCATGGCAGGAAGGGTGAAAAGAGGTTAGAGACAGGTAATATTTAATTCTTACATGCATTTAAATTGACTCAAAGAGGGAGGAACAATCAGATCCATTGTGCCAAAGAATTGATTTGTGCCCTATAGAGAAGTAGAAGGGTAACAAATGGATTGGTGGGGAGGAAAGCAATACTAGGGAGGGAGAGGGCTTGGTGGGGAGCATGTTGTAGCTTTAAAGAACAATAAGAGGGGAATAAGAAGTGGGGGAAGGGAAGTACAATAGAGGTGGGGATTAGGGGGACTGATTAAAAGAAAATACTGGTGTAGAAGAAAATGGTGAAAGGAGAAAGGGCAGGTCATGGAGAGGAGGAAATCAAAATGTTGGGGAATACACAGGTGGTAATCATAACTATGAAATTGAATGGAATGAACTCACTCATAAAATGGAAGCAGATAGCAGAGCGGATTAGAAACCAAAATCCTAACATATGTTGCCTACAAGAAAAACACATGAGGCAGGTAGATACACACAGGGTAAAGATAAAAGGTTGGAGCAAAATCTATTGGGCATCAAGTGAGAAAAAGTAGGCAGGAGTAGTAATCATGATATTTGACAAAGCCAAAGTAAAAATAGAACTGATTAAAAAAGATAGGGAAGGTAATTACATCCTGATAAAAGGCAATATAGACAATGAGGAAATATAAGTACTCAAGATGTATGTACCAAATGGTATAGCATTCAAATTTTTAAAGGAGAAACTATTAGAACTTAAGGAGAAAATAGTAAAACTATACTAGTGGGAGATCTGAACCTTCCTCTATCAGATCTAGGTAAATCAAACTAAAGAAGAAATAAGAAAAAAGTAAGAGATATGAGTTAAATCTTAGAAAAATTAGAGTTAATAGATATATGGAGAAAAATAAATAGAGACAAAAAGGAATACACTTTCTTTTCAGCAGTACATGGCACATTCACAAATACTGACAATGTACTAGGGCATAAAAATTGCAAATGCAAAAATGCAGAAATGATAAATGCAACCTTTTCAGATAATAATGCAATAAAATAATAATTAGAAAGGGTAGATGGAGAGTCAAATAAAAAATTAATTGGAAATTAAATATGATTCTCCAAAATCAGTTAAATAACATGATTCTTGTTTTTACTTTCCCCTTCACCCCTCTTCATTCCCTCCCCCATATGCAACACGCATTTCCACTGGCTTTAACATGTGTGATCAATCAAGACTTATTTACATATTATTGATAGTTGCCTTGGTAGGGTTGTTTAGTGTCTACATCCCCAACCATGTCCGCATCAACCCATGTGTTCAAGCAGTTAATTTTCTTCTGTTTCCACTCCTGTAGTTCTTCCTCTGAATGTGGGTAGCATTCTTTTCCATAAATCCCTCAGAATTGTCCTGGGTCATTGCATTGCTGCCAGGACAGAAGTCCATTACATTTGATTTTACCACAATATATCAGTCTCTGTGTACAATGCTCTTCTGGCTCAGCTCCTTTCACTCTGCATCAGTTCCTGGAAGTCTTTCCAGTTCACATGGAATTCCTCCAGTTTATTATTCCTTTGAGCACAATAGTATTCCATCACCAACATATACCACAATTTGTTTAGCCATTCCCCAATTGAAGGGCATACCCTCTATTTTCAGTTTTTTTTTAATTTTTATTTTTAGAAAAATTTTCCATGGTTACATAATTCATGTTTTTACTTTACCCTTCACCCCCTCAATCCCCCCTCCAAACCCCCCGTAGCTAACTCGCATTTCCACTGGTTTTAACATGTGTGGTCAGTCAAGACTTATTTACATATTATTGATAGTTACATTGGTGTGGTCTTTTCAGGTCTATATCCCCAATCATGTCCTCATCAACCCAAGTGTTCAAGCAATTGTTTTTCTTCTGTGTTTCCACTCCTATAGTTCTTCCTCTGAATGTGGGTAGCATTCTTTTCCCTAAATCCCTCAGAATTATCTTGGGTCATTGCATTGCTGCTAGTACAGATGTCCATTACATTCGATTTTACCACAGTGTATCAGTCTCTGTGTACAATGTTCTTCTGGCTCTGCTCCTTTCACTCTGCATTAATTCCTGGAGGTCTTTCCAGTTCACATGGAATTCCTCCAGTTTATTATTCCTTTGAGAACAATAGTTTTCCATCACCAACATATAGCACAATTTGTTCAGCCATTCCCCAATTGAAGGGCATACCCTTTCTTTCCAATTTTTTGCCACCACAAAGAGAGCAGCTATAAATATTTTTGTACAAGTCTGTTTATCTATTATCTCTTTGGGGTACAATCCCAGCAATGGTATGGCTGGATCAAAGGGCAGGCATTCTTTTATCACTCTTTGGGCATAGTTACAAATTGCCATCCAGAGTAGTTGGATCAGTTCACAACTCTACCAGCAAGGCAACAAAAACCACATGATTATCTCAGTAGATGCTGAAAAAGCCTTTGACAAAATACCACACCCATTTGTACTGAAAACACTAGAAAGTATAGGAATAGAAGGTCCTTTCCTAAAAATAATAAATAGTATATATCTTAAACCACCAACAAGCGTAATATGCAATGGGGATAAATTAGAAGCCTTTCCAATAAGATCAGGTGTGAAAAAAGGATGCCCATTATCACCTCTATTATTTAACATTGTACTAGAAACACTAGCAGTAGCAATAAGAGAAGAAGAAGAAATTCAAGATATTAAAATAGGCAATGAGGAGACTAAGTTATCACTCTTTGAAGATGATATGATGGTCTACTTAAAAAATCCAAGAGAATCAACTAAAAAGCTAGTAGTAATAACCAACAACTTTAGAAACATTGCAGGATACAAAATAAATACACACAAATCATCAGCATTTCTATATATATCCAACACCTCACAGCAGCAAGAGGTAGAAAGAGAAACACCATTTAAAATCACCCTAGACAATATAAAATACTTAGGAATCTATCTACCAAAACAAACACAGGAATTATACAAACATAACTACAAAACACTTTCCAAACAATTAAAACTAGATCTAAACAAATGGGAAAACATTGAGTGCTCATAGGTAGGACAAGCTAACATAATAAAAATGACCATTCTACCCAAATTAATTTACTTATTTTGTGCCATACCTATCAAACTACCAAAAAATTTTTTTACTGAATTAGAAAACAACTATAACAAAGTTTATTTGGAATAACAAAAGGTAAAGAATATCAAGGGAAATAATGAAAAAAAAGTGAAGAAAGGGGGCCTAGCAGTACCAGATATTAAACTGTACTATAAAACAGGAGTCATCAAAACAATATGGTACTGGCTAAGAGACAGAAGGGAGGATCAGCGGAATAGACTTGGGGTAAGTGACGTCAGCAAAACAGTGTATGATAAACCCAAAAAACCTAACTTTTGGGGGCAAAAATCCACTATTTGACAAAAACTGCTGGGAAAATTGGAAAGCAATATGGGAGAGATTAGGTTTAGATCAACATCTCACACCCTACACCAAGATAAATTCAGAATGGGTGAAAGACTTTCATATAAAGAAGGAAACCGTGAGTAAATTAGGTGAACACAGAATAGTATACTTGTCAGATCTCTGGGAAAGGAAAGATTTTAAAACCAAGCAAGAGTTAGAAAAAATTACAAAACATTTTCCATTTTTTTGCCAACACAAAAAGTGTGGCTATAAATATTTTCATATGTCTGTTTATCTATGATTTTAAATTGTATTATAAGGCAGTGGTCATCAAAACAATTTGGTATTGATTAGGAGACAGAAGGGAGGATCAGTGGAATAGACTTGGGTAAATAATCTCAGCAAGACAGTGTATGATAAACCCAAAGAGCCCAACTTTTGGGACAAAAATCTACTATTTGACAAAACTTCTGGGAAAATTGGAAAACTGTATTGAAGAGATTAGGTTTAGATCAACATCTCACACCCTACACTAAGATAAATTCAAAATGGGTGAATGACATGAATATAAAGAAGGAACTACAAGTAAATTAGGTGACAATAGAATAGTTTACCTGTCAGATCCATGGGAAAGGAAAGATTTTAAGATCAAGAAAGAGTCAGAAAATATTACAAAATGTAAAATAAATAATTTTGAATACATTAAATTAAAAAGGCTTTGTACAAACAAAACCAATGCAATCAAAATTAGAAGAGAAGTGGGAAATTGGGAAAAAATCTTTATAACAAAAACCTCTGACAAAGGTATAATTACTCAAATATATAAGGGGCTAAATCAATTGTACAAAAAAGCAACCCATTCCCCAATTGATAAGTGGGCAAGGAACATGAATAGCCAATTTTCAGATGAAGAAATCAAAACACTCAATAAGTACATGAAAAAGTGTTCTAAACCTCTTATAATTAGAGAAATGCAAATCAAAACAACACTGAGGTACCACCTCATACCTAGCAGACTGGCTAAAATGACAGTAAAAGAAAATAATAAGTGTTGGAGGTAATATGGCAAAATTTGGACCTTAATGCATTACTGGTGCAGTTGTGAACTGATCCAGCCATTCTGGATAGCAATTTGGAACTATGCCCAAAGGGCTTTAAAAGACTGTCTACCTTTTGATCCAGCCATACCACGTCTGGGTTTATACCTCAAAGAGATTGTAAGGAAAAAGACATACAAAAATATTTATATCTGCTCTCTTTGTGGTGGCAAAAAATTGAAATTGAAGGGATGTCCTTCTCTTGAGGAATGGCTGAACAAATTGTGGTATCTGTTGGTGATGGAATACTATTGTGCTCAAAGAAATAATGAACTGGAGGAATTCCACGTGAACTGGAATGACCTCCAGGAATTGATGCAGAGTGAAAGGAGAAGAACCAGGAGAACATTGTACACAGAGACAGATATACTGTGACACAATAAAATGTATTGGACTTCTCTACTAGCAGCAATGCAATAATCCAGGATAATCCTGAGGGGTTTATGAGAAAGAACACTATTCACATCAAGAGAAAGAACTGTGGAGATAGAAACACAGAAGAAAAACAACTGCTTGATCATATGGTTTGATGTGGATATGATTAGGGATGTAGTCTCTAAACAATCACCCTAATGCAAATATTAATAACATGGAAATGGTTCTTGATCAATGACACATGTAAAACCCAGTAGAATTGCTCATTTTCTATGGGTGGGGGGTAAGTGGAGGGGAGAGAAAGAATATGGGTCATGAAAACATGGAAAAATATTCTTAATCAATTAAATTAAAATTTTCAAATAAAAAATGGGAGTATGAAGGATAGATACCATTTGAACTAAAAAAAAATCCTTGTAGAGTTCTTCCATTTACTCTTCATTTGAAAGCAATTCCTATTTTTCTTGGAGCCTTTGGATGCAGTAGTATAATGACTTTGTTGTCTTCTGAATTTGAGTCTACCCTGTACCCAAAATTGAGGTGTTTTTTTGGAGGGTGGTTGCTTATTTTCTAGCTTTTTTTTATTCTTTTAGTTTTGTTTAAAAAATAAGTATCAAAGTTGATACTATAACTATGATGAAGGAAGAACTCTTTTTCCAAGTTTCAGGTTTTGTGTGTAACTGCCTTTAGAGGTGGCTCTGGGTATATTTGTGCTTTCAAGGTGGTATGATATAAGAAGAGTGTGGTTAATACTCTCTGAACCTGTGCTCTAGTTTGTGAGTGACCACAAGCATTCTTTGACCCCTTGGAACTCTAACCAGGGTCCTCTGCTTCACTGTGGCTACAAATACCCATGTATTCTTGTGCTTCTTCTCATCTTGCAACTGTGCCCCAAGACTGTAACCTGGATCTATTCATAGACAATGTGACCATAGTCTTGCACCTAGCACCAACAAAGGGACCCCTCTAATCTTAGGAGCAGTTGTCCAAGCACACTTATCATCTGTGGCTGAGAGTTTTGGAAACTTTTGCTGGTGCTTCATCTGGGTCTAAGGCAATAGAGCCTGGGTGGGGCCTGCCCTGCTATGCTATGCTTTACCTCTGCCCAGGTGTGCTAGATATCTTGTGCCACCTTTCTAAGTTGTCATAAGGTGAAAATTACTTTGCTTTGTCTTTTTGTGGTGGTTATACTTCTCTAGAATTTATTTTTAGGTATTAAACTTATTATATTAGGATTTATTATATTAGGTATTTAGGTATTGCTATTTGTTGGGTATTTCAGTAGAAATTAGACTGGTTCCTATATCTTCTCAGTCATCTTGGCTCTACTCTCATGTCTGTTCTTTTCAATAGTTCTTTATTATGCCTTTTTATGTGCATTATTTATTCAAAGAGGAAGTTCCTACTTTGAAAGTTCATCACTTTAAAGAGATCCAACTTCCTTTAAATATATATAGCTTCTTGCTTTCTCTACCACTTGTAACTTTGATAAAGAAATGGGCTAATGGATTATAAATATTCTATTGTATATTGAATTTTAATTATAACTTTCTAAACAAATATATGAAGATGGAAAAAAACTATGCATATATACATTATATTTAACAATATAAATATATAATGGCATCATTTTGTACTTTTATTTGTACTTAGTCATAAAATATTCATCACGTAAATGATTAATCAAGCATAGCTCCAAGGAAGTATGGAATCATGTCAGATTTACTTTTGGTGACCTTTCCTTAGTTTGACCTATTTAGTAATAGATTATGTTATAGAGGGGTTGCTTGAGTCAAAAAAGTTAACTAAACCCTGGATCATAAAGCTCTTTTGTATAAGAAGTGAGATTGTTACCCAGGTTTTCCAAATACCAGCCTAGCACTCCTTCCACTGAAATGGCTCCATAAGATAATAAATTTAAGTGGTGAAACTGGAGATTCTTCCAATAAATACTTGGACTAATTAAATATTAGAGGTGTGAATGACCTTAGTCCTCCTTTTACAGGAGAAGAAACGGATATTTGAAATGATTTTTCCCAAGGATACATCTAGTTGTGGGCAAAGCTACGTTTCCTGACATGAAATCCACTATTCTTCCTATTAAACCATTTTACCTCTAATCTGAGATAAACAGAAAGTTCAGTAGCTTAATATTATTGATCTTTGCTTGAACTGTCCATTTAAAATAAGTAGCCATTTCTTATTATAACTACCAAATTCAAATAGACATTTACCAAATGACCAAAGGCTGTGTACTATAGGTACCAAATTTATTGAAGCTTGCTACTAAAACTGAGGTATTATTTGTCCCCTTTCCTGGACCCTCATTTCCATTTAGTCATATCTCTTTCCAGTTTGCCCCTTTGAATATCTTTATTCTCATTAAGACCTTCATTTCTTTCTACACTTCCTTCCCTGCTGCCTATAAAAATGCCCAGATCTTCCATATTCTTAAAATATTTTCAATTGACTTTGCTATTTTAGATATCCATCCAATAACTTAACATATTCATTTTCAACCAATATTTTTCCTGAACCTCGCCATCACTTCATAAAGCTAATGACAGCCATTATTTACATTTATTCAACTAGTTTTATTTAAAACTTAAAACAAAAGTTTACCTTCTATATTAGAATGAATACTAATTATAGATTCTAAAAAAGAAGAATGGTGAGGGGTAGGCAACTGGGGATAAGTGCTTTGTCCTGGGTCACATAACTAAGAAAATACTCCTGACTCCAGACCTGATGCTCTATACCCTATATTACCTAGCTAAACCCTAATACTTCTAAAACTTACAATAAGTCTCTTGACCCTTATCACTTATGTATCTGAAATTACCCTAAGTCCCTAATAATAACTTTATTATTTGAATCAAAAGGCCTTTTTGAAGTCCCTGGCCTTTTTGACCTCTGCAGCATTTGACACTGCTGGTCACCCTCTCCTGGAGAATCTTACCTCATTAGGTTTTGAGGACTCTACACCTTCTTGATTTTCCTACTATTTGTTTAAACTTTTCTCATTTTCTTTGCTCAATTATCATACATAGCACATCCCCTAATAGTGGAAAAATCCATAAAATGCTATCATTTCTCTAGTTACCAGCCTCTAAACATAAAATCTAGTTGCAAAATTAGCCAACCCAACAAAGAAACACTTTATCAAAGTTTTTTTCTGAATTCTCAATCACTTAACAGTCCTAAAAATGAATTCTTTTCTCTCACTATAGTTAATTTCAGATGCTTCTGAATGTTGTTTCCTGCTCCCTATACCTGACCTTCTATAGAAGGAATGCTTCAAATATCATAGCTCCATCTGAAGTCCCCCTTTTTGTTGTGTAGGCATTGTGTAGTTATATTTTCTGTTGGAATTGCTTCTTTAGGTTATTCTTCTCAGTAGTATCACCTGATGGTGAATCATCTCATTCCTCTTTAATGCCTTCAGCAGTACCTTGCTTTTTTTTTTCTCTGTGAAGTCTTGGTTGGGACTCTCCTATTCATCTCATGATTTCCTTTTGGCTCATTTGGGTCCATAAAAGCTTTCTGTCCAGGGAAAAAGTGGACTAAATAGAAGAGAAAAATATTTTTTCATCTTTATATTTCTAATACATTAACACAGAACCTCATGCATATTTGTTATTTCCTTTAGGTGAACAAAAGCAGAAGACAAATCCATTTTCCCCACACAGGTATATTTCCTCTTAATCAAACAATTCCTTCCCCAACTCGCAAACTATCATGCTATTTAGCTCCCTTAAATTCATATCTATTAGTTTTGGTTTTTTGCTTGTTTGTTTTACATTTCCTTCAGAATAATTCTTTTATAAAACACATGTTGTTTAGTGCCTAGTATTTAATAATCACTCTCACATACTTATCTACAAACCTGCTGTTAGGCCATGGTTATTCATGTATGTGGTTTTATGTTAAATTTCACATGTTTACAGAAAACCTTTTAACTTAACCAGACCAATGTTTGCTGCATTCTTATTTTATCATTCACATGAGGAAGTGGTGTTATCCTGGGCTGGTGAGCAAGGTGACCATCAAATTATTATAACCTTAATCACTATCACCAGTGTGTGGGTAAGGCTACTTTTTGTCAACCATTTATATATTTCCTTTTTTAAAGTGTGATTTATTTTGAAATTAGGCACAAGGAAACAATGGGAAAAGAAAAAGGAAGATGCTAAATTCTCATTTCCTAATACTAGTTAACTTATCATAGCTTACCCTAGTTCTAGCAAGAGTTGAGTCTAAGTTTCTCTGTGTTTCTTGGAAAGTTGTAAAAATGAATCAATATTCTATTTCTATAGCTTGAGGTCCTAAAAAGAATTTATCAGGTAAAATATATTCTAAATTATAAAATCTATCTCTCTCTCCTCCTGGGTGCTCCCTTCCCCATTGTCCCTCTGTGCCTTACTTATTCAAGGACACCTTCATATCAAAAGGCAATGGATAACCACATTTATCACACTTAAAAAGAAAAATAAATAGAAAAGCAAGCAAACTGTTAAGATGAAAGGAATAGGCATATATACCAAGAAGAGAGAGAGAGAGAAGAAGAAAAGAGTTCAGAAGAAAAGATTAACAAACCCTGTTCTCAGAAATATGAACAGTTCCACCAACCCAGTGTCTGATCTAGATGTTTGATCACAAAATCCCTGTCCTAGACCTGGGTACTGAAGATCTAATGACTATCAATGCACTGCAGCGTTTCCCCAGGTGATAGACTATTTTCCCAGAATAGATACATAATGGTAGGCCTCCCTGGGTACTCTTTTTTGCAACATGTTCTCTCTTGGCATTGATCTACTTGATTTTGAGCAGCATGTGCTGCTATCACCCTCCATTTTTGGCTCCAGACCAAACAATTTAGAGTTGTGGTAAAACCTTCTAGGAGTCTAAGAGAAGAATGTTGGGGGATTTCCATCTTTACCATCCGGCATAATTTCTAGTACAGATATATTTCCTTGCTTAGCCCACGGGACATTATACCAGTCAAAATGTGATTTTATTATGAATTCCATTGAAATATATTTATACACTCCTGACATTTGCAAAATGTTTTCTACTATTCTTTCATTTTTCTAGAATTTTATTTTATTGTGGTGGTGTACATTTACAACTTAAATGATTCTAACTATTATCTCCATCCAATGAGTCCTCCCTTACAAAAATAAAACTTAGTTAAACAAAATAATTAAACACAGGGGCCATACTTGATAGTGATTAGTATCCCATAATCTGAATTTCCTATTGCTCTGCCAAAAGGATAAAGGTTGATTTCTTCGTCTGTTCTCTGGTGTCAAAATTGGTCATTATATCTATGCAGCATTCAATTCCATTTTAGTGTTTGTTTTCCTTACATTGTTATAACATATATATATATACATATATGTATATATTTAATATCAGTCTGCATCGATTCAAACAAGCCTTTACATGTATTTTACAGGTTTCTTTGAATTTCTCATATATTCCATTTATTCTAGCAGTATTATATCCATATACCAAATTCATTTAGCCATTCCTCAACCAGAATAAAAACTGCTTATAGCTTTTTGTGCAAATGCATAAAGTGTTATCATGAATATTTTTGTATAGAAAGTATATTTTTTTCCTATCTTTGACCATCTTCAACATCTTATTTCCATTAGGCAAGCTTGTTATTAACATATACACTTTTTTCACCTATTATTTGTGATGCTGCTAGCTTAAAACTACTATAGTATTTCTGCTCATTAAAAATTAAACTTATTATTTTTATTTATTATTTATTTATTAAGATGTGCTTGGCATCATATTTCTGTGCAAGAGTTTGGAGGAACCCTTAGAAGTTTGAAAGAAAGAAAGAAATAGAAGGAAGTACAATTATAAGCAGCTAAGGAAAATTTTGAAGAGTTACAAAGTGAAAATATAGGCAGATCTGTTAAAAGGTCTTTGTAAATTGAAGAAAGAGAGTCTCATGGCGGGCTATTAATGGTACTGTGATGTACAGTATAAGTTTGCAAAATTCTCCTAAGAATAGCAAGATGGTCTAATACTCTTCTCTAGTACTTGGCTGGGTGACACTTCTTACATTTATGGTTTCTAAGGAGAAAGATGCTCAGGAATAAGGACTCTGAAGGTTAGGAAAAATATAATAGCAAAGTTATCAAAACCAACCAAATATACTCAATGATTTTACTAATTTTTCCATTATTGAAAAATTCTATAAACTAAATGCCCTAATATAACTGGATCTATATCTAAATGTATACCTACACATATACATATGCATATGTATGTATTTGTATATCTGTATGTATAATATATGTGTGCATGTATAGTCACAGGTTCAGTCCTTATCCTATAGCCATATCCAAATTTCTATCTTTGGACATATGGATATATCTATATCTATATATCTCTATATATACATATATGGAAATAGATATACTTATTGAAAGTAATGTAGACATAGAGTAGGATCTGGATATTCTTGCTTGTAAGCATGTGAATGAGATAGGAACTGCACCTGTGGATGCAGAAATACAGATAATTAATTCAGGAAAGGGAACTTTCTCCCATTGTAGACCTGAACTTCTCAGCTATTTTAGTCTTAGAGAGTAAGCAAAGGCAACCTCAAATGGTAAGTAGAAGTTAAATGATATAGCCAGGGTCCCCAAGGCAGAATGTACCACAGGAAGGACTTGCACCTAGGTCTTCGTGGCTTCCAGGCCAGCTCTCTAAACATCATGCTACATTAGCCTCTTATATGTGAGGCATCGTGTACAGCAGATACAAAAACAAAATACTTTTAGGAATCACTTCATGTGCTTTTTGATTATAGATGGATAAAAACTATTGTAAACATTTTAGAATGTCTGAGTCTCAAATAAAGCTTAAATGCTTTAGACCTAACACCTTTTGTCTCCTTCTAAAAATCAGTGTTCGTATAATTCTATTTAATTTCTGAATTTATTATTCAATTATGCATGACCCATTAAATATTTGGCTTTCTCAGGAATTTTGGCTATGTCCTTCTTTTGTCCTTTCTTGCAGGAGAAAATGCATATACAGAAAAAAATCATAATAGTGTTTTCTTTCACTCACACCTGGAAGGACTGTCTATTTTCACTAGATCTTTCAAAGAGGGAGCCAGTGCTATTTTATAATTATACTTTGAGAAACAAGGGAGGTCTTGTACCAAATGACACCAAGAGTAGTAAACAGTACCAGGACATAATATACAAAATAATGACAATAATGTAAATGAAAGCAACACAAGAGGAAGTCAAATTATGATTAATATTAATGAGAAATTATGATCCTAGTGAACTGATACAAGAAATCTTGCCTCAGCAGAGAAACAGAAGTGGGGGATGTTGGATGTGGACCTGGTGTACCTTGCTGATAAAATTTCTGTCAGTTACTTTTCCATAAATGCTTTACAAGGGAATATTGTAGTTGGGAGAGACATTTAAGAGAAATGGCTGGATATAATTTAAAAAGCCATCAGTGAAATTTTAAAAAATAGAAAATTAAAAAATGTGAATCACATTTCAAATGTGCTTCTGTTGTTTGATATTAAAATTGTGACCCTACGCAATTCACATAACTTCAAATGAGATCCATCTGGGAAAACTGGAGAAAAATTAGATAATGATAATGTCCAATGCACTTGTCCCACAAAGTTGTGTAGAACATGTGAGGGAACACGTAGAAATCTCTGCAAACTTTGAAATATTACATAAGTATTAGCTATTAAGAAATTCTGAGCTCACATCAAAAATATTCTAACCATTCCTATATCTTTTTGTGCCTTGATTTCTCTTTTTATATAATAATACCTAACATTAAGATAGCAGATAGCAACCTCAGAGGCTGATATGTAACAGAATATGAATCATTTCTCTGCTGCTGGTGCTAATTTTGGACTGATAATGTAAGGATGCGATTTTGTGCAAAGGAGATGGAACCAAAGGAGAAGAAGACAGTTCCTGGCTGTTGCTGGCAGTTGAAATCAGCAGAGGATTCTGGGGGTGCCCTCTTTGCTATTCCTATGGGGTCTGTCACTAGTGGATCCAACTCCTAAGCTTCTCCCCGCCCCTTCCCCTTCTATTTCTATTTCTATTTTCTATTTCTATCCTTTCCTATAGTTGTAAGCTTTGACTGAAAAGGGTCTCTCAGCAAGGATAGGTAATGGGTGAGGGAGACTAAGAGATTGCTCCCAATGGAGTCCAAAATCTTAGTTGACTTGGTTGTAGTCTTGAAGTATGAGTTGTGATGAAATGGCTGTGATCAAGGAATCAGGGTTTCAATTTCAAAGAGAAAGATCCTTAGGAAGCCCACTGGACCGGATCAGAGCTGGGTTGTCTGCCTCCTAACACCTCCCAGCCCTCAGCCTGAAGACCCTCTTCCTCCTCCTCCTCTTGGGAGAAAATCCCAGGATCCTCTGCTGATTTCAATTGTCAGAAACTGCCAGCAACTGTCTTCTCCTCCTTTGGTTCCACCTCCTCTACACAAAATCCCATCCTTACAATAACTAATACCAAAGAAATGGAAGTTTTCCAGTAGTTCACCACAGAAGCATCTATTTGTGAAACCATCAGTTACAACAAAGCAATGTTGTGGATAAGTTAACTTATCTTTAAAATATACTTTCCATGGATGTACACATAGATAATATTTATGCACACATTGCCAGAGCTGGCTCAGTTTTGGGGGAGCTGACAAAGGAAAATATAGGAAAGAAGAGGTATTAATATGCCTTCTAAAGTGAAGGTCTGCAGAGCCATAGTGCTGACCTCATTGGTGTATGTCTGTGAGATCTGGATAATATATCTGGGCCATGGCAGGGAATTGAATTGCTTCCATCTGAATTGTCTTAGGAAGATTATATGAAGATCGCTTGACAGGATGAAGTATTGGAAACTGAGACCTTTGTCCAATTGAACTGCCAACCATTCAAACTCTACTGTAGAATGCACAACTTTGATGGTCTGGCCACATTGTTCAAATGCCAAACATATGTTTGCTTCAAAGACTTTTTTACAGAGAACTCACAGAACTCAAAGGCTCACATGAAGGTCAGAAGAAGCAATTCAAGAACACTATCAAGATCTCTCTGAAGAACTTTGTGAAACATGGAAGATACTGTCATAGATTGAAGCAGCATGGCTTGTCCACCTCAAAGAAGGTACTATGCTCTGTGAGCAAAGAAGAATTTCATTGGCTAAAAAGAAATATGAAATGTGCAAATTTAGAGATATCAATATCCTAAATATTCAAAGGAGAAATATGTGCCAAGCCTGTGTGTGGTAAAGCCTTTAGCATTCATATTGGTGTGATCAGACACATCTGGGCACAATTTTCATTGATTCCAAAATAATGTTATCATATTGGTCCTCTCTGAGTATGAAGCATAACAACCATGACCATTACCTGATATTTTTCTAAACATGATATAGATGTTATCTCATTTGATCCTCACAAGAAGTCTATGGGACAGTTGCTATTATTATCTCCATTTTGCATTTGAGGAAACTGAAGCTGAAAGAAGTTAAAAGTCTTGAGCTGTACTACAGGTTTTAGCATTGCCATGTTTGGCTTAGGTCACAGATAATATCTTAAGCAATATTTGAACAGGAGTTTTTCTGAATCCAACTCTAATTTTCTATCCACTAATCCATCAATCATTAATTAGGCCACTTGAAGAAATCATTAGTCTCTAATGAATAAAACAGTTGCATACATAGCAACTCAAAGCCCTGTGGAAAAATGAAGTGGAAATCCTGAGATATTACAACAAACTAGACTAAAACAAAACTTCCAAGAAAAATTGATATTTTTCTAAAAATAAAAAAAGCACAACTAAGTTTCTTCAGAAAAAATTATACATCCTCTATGTCCCTCTGTCTAACTACTTCTAGAATCTTTGCTCCACTCTAATGGGTGAAAGCATCTGTAAAAGACAATGATGGAGGACCAGGTTGTCCATTCCAGCCAGTCACTAGTTACCTAATACTCCTCATTGTAATTCTCCATCATATACACACAGTTGCTGAGAAAATGTAGGGGGTATTGAGGTCATTGGAAGATAAATGTGGTAGAATTTAAAAGCATTTTTAAAAAGTTATTAAGTTGATTCTCTGTTATTATTAGGTATTTTTTGTTTGAATATTCTGAAAACATAAGATTAAAATGTTTCCTTGTTTTAGCAAGACATATCTTCTTGTCCATTTGGTCAATATTTAGTTTTAAAACAATCCAGCATATTTTCAATGAAGAAAAATTGGCTTCTATTTATAGCAGTATGTACATGATTTTAAAATAAGATATTCTTACTAATTAATTTTAATACTTTTATTAATATTTGGATTCTTTTTCAATTTTTAATCATTTATCCATATTACAGAAGCTTTGTGACCTTAAATGAAAGTTTTCCATATCTAAGATTGCCTCTTTCCTGTAGGCAAAGATTGATTTTTACCGGGAGAGATCAGTAACAGAAGGAAACCCATACATACAGATTCTATAAAGGTTCATAAAAAGTACCTAAAAATACTTGGAGTAAACATGTCTCCTGTGGCCACATCTTTGCTTTCAGAGCAGGTACTAACTCATGTGAGCCATAACACTTGGCTAACTGCAAATATCCTTTTGTCACCAATGAATGTTTATTTCTGAGAAATGTATTAAAATATAAACAAAAAGAGAAAGTGACATCACCCAACTGACCTAAAATAAATTATTCTTGGGTTATGTGTTTAAGTCTAGCAAGATTGTACAGGCATAAATGTCTTTTTCTCTAACACTCATAGAATTTACTCTTATCATCCATAACTTTACTTTTAGAAAGACCACATTTCACAGTGAAGTTTACATTTTTTGCCTCATAATTTAAGAACTCAGACAAAGGGCATGGGTACTTCAGCCCTTCCTTTATAGCAACATCCCTTTATTGCTTTAGATAAGTCATTTTCTTTCTTGGAATCTTAATTTTTTCATTTGAAAATTAGAGACAAAGGAATGGAGAGTCTCATTGTAATTTTATTTCTCAGAAACTATACATTACATTGTGTTCATTTTCAGCCATGTGTTTTTAGAAGGGTCACTGATAAATTGTAGTCCAGCCGGGGTTGAATAAGTAGGATGGTCAAATGACTTGAAAACCATGTTAAATAATGGTTGAAGGAACTGGGGATATTTGTCCTGGAGAAGATAAGATAAGAGTAGATTTAGGGAGTATATAATAAGTGTTTCTAAACATTCGAAGTATTGTCATGTGGAAAAAGGATTAAACTAATTCCTTTTGGGGCCAGAGGGGAAAAAGTAGAATGAAGGTAAAACATTTGAGGTTTTTAAAAAACTGTACATTTCATCACAGTAGTGGAACTCCTAGTGTGGAAACTTTCTCTTTTTTTCCCAATTGTGACCAAAAGTCAGTTGTAACTCATACTTTTAGAAAGCTATCTGGGAGCACTGAGAGTTTAAGTGCCTTGCCCACAGTTTCACAGTCAGAAAGTACCTATCAGGAATTGGATGTGAGCAGGTGTTCCTGATTCCAATAGCCACTCTTTATCTTCTACACCCTACTGACACTGTTGAAAATTCCACATCAGTGAAATCAAATTTGACTCCATATCAGGAAGAAATTTCTAATAGAACTCTCTCCAAATGTAATGGACTAACTTGGGAAATAGTAAATTTAAATAGTTTGGATAACAACTCATCTTAATGCTATATTGAAGATTTCAAGCATCATGTTGGGAGGTGGGAATGATGACTTCTAAGTTTCTTTGCAATTCTATGTATTTGCAATTCATATCTCTAGTTATTTCATCTCTACTCTCATTTACTCCTCCTTCCCCCCCCCCCCGCATTTGTCCTATGTCCTCAGTTTTTTCATTAGTAAAATGAGTAGGTTGAATTTGATGACTTCTAAGTTCCCTATTGTCCAAAATCTATGAACCTATGATATCCAACAAAATCTTCTGCATTTCCTCCAGACACTGGCACCTGGTCCATAATTTTCCTTCTTCCACTTCCCCATTGATAATCTTCAAAATCATTAAATTCACATTTTTGCTCCTCAATACTTATGACTTCTGCCTCTACTCTACTTTAGTTATACAGAAAGCTTAACACAATATATATCACCATAACTTAAATTCTCCTATGAAAATAATTCTCTGTTCTTTCACATTTTCCACTATATTACTCATTTCCTAGCTATTCTTCAACCTTACAGCAACCCTCTAACCCATTTCCCTTTCTCTCTAAGATTCTAAACCCTGTTCTGACTTTAGTATTCTCCCTACCCTATTCTGACACTAGCTTCCATTGATCTTTTGCTTTTCCTAACCTGGTTACTCTCATTCCTAGTATACTATCATTCTTGAACAGCAATTACAGTTGGAGGAAATAATTAACTTTTATTGACGCTCTTGAAAAATGTGTGTTATCTGATATTATTTGGCTATTTCTTGATACATAGCATTTCTTTAAAATCATCAATTATTTATATCTTTATAATTATCACATCAGTTACACCCTTTTTCCTCAAGTACCCAGCTCACCTACTCTCTACTAATCTCCCTCTGTCATTTATTAATCAATTAGTAAACATTTATTAATTACCTATTATATATTAGGCACTGTTAATCTCTGGTAATATAAAAAGAGAAAAAAGACAGTCACAACTGTAGGAAAATATAAGTAATGGGGTCACCAGGGATATTAAAATCAACTATGGGGTTTGTGGGAACACTCTCTGGGATGTAAGAGAGACTATAACTGAACACTGAAGTCTTGTACAGCTACACCACTCCCAAATGAAAGAATAACAGCCAACTGTCACTCTGGCCAGAGGCCTTGAATTAACTGACAAGGTAACAAGGTGAAATTGGGTTTTAATTAGAAACAACTAAAAGGAGGGATAGGAATGACTACTCTAAAATCTTAACACCTAATAACAAAACCCAAAGGGACAGGGAAGGACTTATTCAACTACACTAATTTAAGCTATCTAACTAACAGGGCCCAAGGAGTTATACTGGAGTCTCTGGGTTTCTGCCTCAAACCTGGAACCTGCCAGGCTTGAGTACAGCTAGGGCTTTTGTGGCTTTGGGATTTCTCACTGCAATCCACTGATGATGTCTGGATGCCAGGAGCTACAGTTGTCTCAGGAACCAAGCAGTAAGGGGTTTGCTTGAAGCACTGTCCTCTTCTCTTGGCTTTGTAGATCTTGTTCTTTTTAGATGCCACACCACACAGGATGCAGGGGAAAACAGGATGCAAGGTGTCCTTTGCTCTGAGGTCTCCCAGGCTGGCAACAGTTTTTGCCTACCCCTCATGGAGTCCACACACAGAACACACATAGACTTCCTCCTCCTTCATTCCAACCTGGAATTCCCAGCTCCAGCTCCTTCCTGCTAGGTACTTCCTAATCAATATATAATCAATACCTAATAACTAGCTAATCTAATCTTACTCATAACAGTTCCCCTCTTTGTACAAAGCCAAAATTACCAAAATTTTGGTATTTGTGCACTACAAACTAAACTAAAATTCTAACCCAAAATAACAAACAACCTACACTAACTCTATTCTATCTAACACTATCCTACTCTACCCTACACTAGGGATTTCAACAAGGAAAGGTAAAAAGATAAATACATTGAACAATTACATAGTTCAAAGCATAAAACAACAAGTAACAATGCAAAAATTTCCAACAAAATCAACAGCAAATATGAAATATCAACACAAAAGTCAAAACAAACATCAAACATAACTCCTATTCTAATACAGAAATATCCTACCAACTAATAAATGCAAACCATTTTGGAAAAACATTTTAACACAACGTTGCATAAGTCTTTACATCAAAATTAAAACATAACAGTAAACTCCCTTATGCAAATTACATTTGAATGTTTGCAACTCAATTACATCAAAGTATTCACAGAATTTACATTTATACACATATATACACATTCAATATATACACAATATATACATACATGATATACATATATGCATGTATGTACACATAATATACATATCAAATATACATATGTATACCCTTTACATATATACAATACTTACACTATAATACAATTTACAATATACACATACTATTTACACAACTATTTACATTACTTGTGATATGTGATCTGTAGTATGTTCTATGTTCTTCATGTAATACAATTTTGTTATGTCAGTTATATCTGCACTGTAATGTACATTAGTACCTTATCTTATCCTCTAACCTAATCTAATACTATATCTATTCTACTAAACTATTCTAAACTAACCCTAAGATATTAGTGTATTAGTCTAGCTACATCTATCTAAATAACTAGCTAATCTTTGTTAGTAACTAACTATCTCTTGTTAGTACTTACTTATCCTATAGCTAATTCTAATTTTGTTAGTATTATACATTGTCTCATTCCATAAGGAACACAATGCATCCTAACATGTTCGTGTTTTATGTATCTGATTTGTTATGTTGTTTCTTTGCTATATTGTGTTGCAACATGTTACTGATGGATGTATGATACCTACCAAAACTCCAGATCTCCTGTAGATCTCCTTCAGATCTCCTTTCTTCTCACGATGTTCCATTCCTCTAGGAAATCCTCTCTTCTTCTCTCCGGTCTTCCTCTTCTTCTTTTCTCCATCGAAGGTCTTGATAATTTTATGTGCAATGTTGGATGCATATGAGTATGTAATGATACTATATACATTACCCAAAAACTTCCAAACTATTTAATCCAAATTGTCCATGATTAATCCTCTTCTTTAAGAAAATCCTTGAAACTGAAGTTTCATCAGTTCAATTCATAAGTTCATCAGTCTTAATACAAAGTCTATAAATCCTGAATCCTGAATCCTCTTCATCCATATCCTCTTCCATCCGAATGTCCTCTTCTGCTGGAATGGTCCTCTCCTTACTGAACTTTCTGACTGCAGACTCTAATTGACTGAAGATCTCAAATTACACAATCTCTTCTTCTTCTTCTTTTTCTTCTTCATCATTATTAACAATTTCTACAATTTCATTATCTATTCCATATGCTAATTTAGTGTGAGAACAATGATACCACGAATCTCTACCTAAAACTTTTACAGAAGATGGTGAAACTAATACAATTGTATAAGGACCTACCCAATTTTGTTCTGTTGCCGATGTTTTGGCAAAATTTTTCACATAGACCATATCACCTGGTTGAAAATTATGAAGAGAATAATCCAATGGACCAGATTGAATTAATACTACCATATCTTGAATTCTCTTAGCCTCTGCTGTAAAGCACTTAAATATGAAGCAATTTGACAATCACCTCCTAAGAGTGATGCATAAACAGCCTTACAAGTTTTTGCTTGTAGTGGAGCATGTCCAAAGAGCATCTCATACGATGAGATATGTAGATCTGCTCTTGGTCTCGTATGTAGGTAAAACAAAGCTATGGGAAGAATCTCTGGCCATTTGAGATGTTTCAGCACAGAGTTTCCCAACCATAGTCTTGAGTTCCCTATTCATACGCTCCACCTGACCTGAACTTTGCGGATGGTATGGAACATGATATTTAGGTGTTATTCCTAGATTCTCATAGACTCTTCTAAGGATATCCTGAGTGAAATGAGATCCCTTACCCGAATCTATGGTTAAAGGTACACCAAATCTAGGCACAATTTCTTTCAGTAACACTTTCACCACAAAACTAGCTGTATTTGTATTTGATGGAAAAGCTTCAGGCCATTTAGTTAGTCTATCGACTATCACAAGACAATACTTGTATTTTCCAGCTTTAGGCATACAGATATAATCAATCTGTAAACTCTCAAATGGACAATATGCTAAAGGTCTACCACCCAAACCTTTCTTTCTGAATGCACTTTGATTGAACTTTTGGCAGACTGGACAGCTATTACAGACCTTATTTGCAACAGTACTTATTCCAAGAGCAACCCATTGTCTCCTGATGGAATCCACAACAGCTTGTGCACCAAAATGACCTTTTGTGTGGATGGCTTGACACAAATAGGTATGCAAATCTTTTGGTAACAATGGTCTTCCTGTATCAGTAATCCATATCCCATGTTCTTTCCTAGCTCCAAATTTATCCTTCCATTTCTCAATATCTGAGTCTACATAAGCTTTCTCTAGATCATCAGAATCAATAGATGTTAAATTCATCACATAGATTGGAGCATTCTGAGCTGCATACTTCGCAGTGATATCAGCTCTATGATTTCCTTTAGAGACTGAATCTCTACCATGAATATGACTCCTACAATGAATTACTGCCAGCTGTTTTGGCTTCTGGATTGCTTCCAACAACTCAGTTATTATTCCTGCATGAGCTATTGGTTTTCCCGATGCAGTAATAAAACCTCGTTGTTTCCAGATTCTTCCTGTTGCATGGCAAACAGAAAATGCATATCGAGAGTCTGTGTAAATATTCACATGTTTACCTTCAGCTAGAAGACATGCTTGCTTCAATGCCACCAATTCAGCACCTTGAGCACTAAGATTATTAGGTAATGAGCCATACCACAGTGTCTCAAATTCTGTGACAACTGCAGCACCAGTACATCTAATTCCATTACATAAATATGATGATCCATCTGTGAATAACACCCAGTCTGGATTTTCGAGTGGAGTATCTTTTAAATCCATCCTAGGCATATCCACAAGATCTACTACCTCAACACATTCATGCAATGGCTCACCATTCTTTGGTAAATCAGGAAGAAGAGTAGCTGGATTAAGTATGCTACATCTCTTCAACTTGATGTTCTCACCACCTAAGAGAATAATTTCATACTTAGCAATTAGTTGGTCAGAATATGCTTGAGTACGAAACTTCCTCATTAGTGCTTCTATCTGATGTGAACAATAGACAGTCAAAGGACATCCCAAAACTAGATCAGCTGACTTCTGGACTAACACAGCTGCTGCAGCTACCCCCCTTAGACAGGGTACTGTCCCCGCAGCTATTGGATCTAATTGACAGCTGTAATACCCAATTGGACGATAACTTTGTCCAAGAGTCTGTGTCAACACACCAGAAACTATACCCTTCATTTCATTGACAAACAGCTGAAAAGGTTTCTCATAGTCTGGGATTCCTAACGCAGGTGCAGATAGAATGGCTTCTTTCAGCTTATCTAAGGCTAATCGATGTTCAGGCTTTAGTTTCAGAGGTTCTGGTTCTGTATTCCTGGTCAGATCTGTTAAACACTTAGTTATTCCACTATATCCAGGAATCCATTGTCTACAGAAACCAGTAGTTCCAAGAATAGCTCTAAGTTGTTTTTTAGTTTTCGGTGCACTCAATTTTTGTATGTCAGCTATTCTCTTTTTTGTAATACTTCTGGAACACTCTGATAACACAAATCCGAGATATTGCACCCTGGGTAAAACGAATTGTAATTTCGCTTTTGAGATTTTATATCCTCATTTATATAATTCAATCAAAAGAATCTTGCTGTCCCTAAGACACACCTTTGCATTTGGGGATGCTAGAAGAATATCATCCACAAAATGCACCAATTTACTCTCTTTAAATTTAATAGTTTGCAGATCTCGATTTAGAATTTGTGAAAATTGAGATGGTGACTCAGTATACCCTTGTGGGAGATGAGTCCAGGTCCATTGTGTCTTTTCCCATGTAAAAGCAAAGATCTTTTGAGAATCCTCGTGAATTGGTATCGAGAAAAACGCAGAACATAAATCTACCACAGTGAAATATCTAGCCTGACTTGGAATGGAAGAAATTATAGCAGCTGGACTTGGGACAACTGGATGTGTCTTGATGGCATAATCATTTACCGCTCTTAGATCTTGAATAAATCAGTAAAGAGGTCGGCCATTTTCATCCAGTTTTGGCTTCTTTATAGGCAAAATCGGTATATTGTACTCTGAAAAACATGGTATTATTATCCCTTGTTGGATTAGAGACTCAATAATAGGATGAATACCCTCTATCGCCTCCTTAGTCAAGGGATACTGAGACACACACAAGGAACTGGTCCTTCCTTTGTCCTCACCCTGACTGGAATAGCTGATTTTAGCAACCCAACATCTGTAGATGACTTTGACCACAAATCCTTGGGTATATCCTCAGGTATTGGATAGATAGTACCTAAATCATCTTCTGTATTGCTAGAATCTAAGAAAAGCAATGGAAAAGCCTTCCAAGATTCCTCTGGGAGATACAAAGAAATATCACCAGATTCAGTACATTGGATTGTAGCTCTTAATTTACACAATAGATCTCTTCCCAACAGATTCATAGGACACTCCGGAACACACAAAAATACATGTTCCACCGAAAGTGGTCCTAGGGTCACCATTTTTGGTTGCAATTTAGCTACTTTCTGAGTCACTCCTGTCGCACCAATAACATCCATTGTTCCAATAGTTCTACAATCTGCAGGAAAGCTTTGCAAAACTGATTTACTCACGCCGGTATCCACAAGAAGGTCGTAAATCTGATCTCCAATAGTTACAGACACATATGGTTCAGTACTATTGGGAGGTTGGAAAGTTTCCAACACCGGAGCTAAAACAGTAACATCAGAACAAAGCTCAGCCATTTCCTGTCCATCCAAGTTAACATAATCAAGAATTACAGAATTTTCCCAGGATTTTAAATCATTGGTCCTTTTCACCTCTATTCTGGTATCATTGTTCTTATTCACAATCAAATTATCCTTAATCAAATTACAATTTCTATTATTCTTCTTAATTCCACTCTTACTAGAACTTCTAACACCATTTACAACATTATTTCTCTTTTTCTCACAATTATTTACAACATTAATCAAATTATTATCAACACTAGTTAAATTACTACTACCAGTAGGTAAATTACCATTAACATTGGTTAAAGTACTATTTACACCATTACTAGTAGTTAATTCAGATAATTTAACATTAACACCACTTAAATTATCATTAATTCTCATCAAATTATCATTCACATTGATTAAACTATTATTGATTCCATTTAAATTAACACTGATCAACCCATTACCATTATTAATTAAATTCTTATTATCATGAATCAAATCAATATTAATACCAAGTGCACCATTTCCATTATTCACAAATACATTATCATCATCTTTAACACATACAATTTCATCAACATTTACTTTAGTTCCATTTCCTTGATCAATAACTTCTGAACTTTGGGCACACCTTCATAATGAAGTTGTCCCTCCATTCATGTTACCATTAGTAATATTCCCTTGAACAACATGACTATACTTTGGCCTGGCTCCTGCACGAAGGTAATCCTGTGTTGTTGCCAAATTAGGAGCTTGTACACCTTGACAACATGCATTCTGACATTGGAATACATTTTGTTGTCCATTTCCCTGACTAAAACCATTATTCCAATTATTTCCCCTGTAACCATAATTATTATTATTATACCAATTATTTCCATTGTTATTATTGTATCTCTGCTCATATGATCTCTTTCTGTATCTGCAGTCCCTTGCAAAATGCCCAATACGTCCACAAACATAACAAGATTGCTGCCTCTGGTTCCTATTGTTTGAATTGCTATTGGTTTTATAATTATTATTATTGTTTCTCTTTTCTGCTGCCCATAACGCTGCTACTGCCTTGATTTCACTTATTTCTTTCTGGTCAGCTCGAGAATTTGCCTCCCTTAATTGTTTCCTAAGATTTTCAATAATTGTATCCTTGTCATCATTACTCCTGTCCTTCTCTTGGGCAAAAATGTATGTTGCTTTTTGTTTTAGTTCGTCTAAGCTCAACAGTTCCCAATCAGGGTAATTGTCCATAAAAAATTTCTTTATCTGGGGAACCGAGTTTCTGACAAAAATTCTTTTAACATGATCTACGGTGGTATTTTCTAGAATATTCATATTCAAATACATTTCTACTGCCTCTATGATTCTGTCCAAAAAAGTTGCAGGGGTCTCTACTGCTGTCTGCCTGATTTTTTCGAATTTGCTCCATGAATTTGGACGCTTAGCATGCTTCTCTAGAACCTGAATCAGAGATTTACACGCTTGTTTTAACATTCTGTAGATAGGAACTGAATTCAGGTCCAGTTCCTCCCAATCTACAGGCCATGGTGTCATTCCCTCCATGTTTCGTGTCTCCTCTACAAACTTTGTTCTGTCATGATGTGATAAGATCTCCCCTAACACATACCAGCAATCTTCAAAGTCTGGATCGTGTTGTTTTACAAAAGCTTTGAAGATCTTCACAAATTTCCCAGAGTCATCATGGAAATTTGGGATCTTATGTTTTAGATTATCTACATCTTCAGATCTGAATCGAGTATGTTGTTTAAGATGGAATACACCATCTTTGCGAACGATGGGAAGATCGGGAAGGGGAAAAAGATTAATGGGGGTTTCAGCCTTATTTTGAGCCTGTTGTTCTAGCTCAGCCTTTGTTGGAATACCTTTGCCAGAAATGCCCATGTTCATATATTCATTGCCAGTGTGAGATGTACCAAGTGATTGACCAGAAAACGAACCGTTTTGCATACATAACTCTAAATTATCTAACTTAATTTGTAATAATCTTAACATTTTTTTGGTTTCAGCATCCCTGAAACACCAAGTCACAATGATTTTAACAAAATACCCAATATGAAACAATATCCACCTTAGTTTGTATATTTTTAATACCAGAAATATAATTTGTATATTTACATAGAGGTCAGAGTATGTATGTGTATTCTATAAAGGAGAAAGAAAGAAGTAGTAGAATCTTTGGCAGCCCAAATAAAAGATTTTAAAAGTTTTTGTTTTTTGTTTTTTTCCACAGAGGGTAAGACCATATAATTAATCCTAAAATCTTTTCTAGACCTAGAAGACCCTGGAAAGTCCTGTTATAAAAACAATAGGTTTTATGTGCTAATAAAGACATTTTATTTCATGTCTCAGAATCTACCTACTAAGACACATACTAAATGAATAAAATCATGAAAAAACTTTACAGAAAAAATACTAGAATAAATTAGAGAAGCTTTATTAATACCAGGCATGTATAAATGTAATAAAATGATGCTATCTATATTAATTTATTCAATGCTACACCAATTTATAAACAAAGGATTAATTTGTAAAATTTTTTTAAAAATCATCTGTAGGGGAAATAACATCAATAATATCTTGGAAATAATGAAAAAGGAATGGAGTCCTAGTGGTACAAACTCTCCAACTATACTACAAAGCAGTAAATATTGATATTGACTGATGACATGAGCAGATTACATACACTATACACATTGCAAAGTAGTGTATAAATGTTCAGTATTGTTATTGTTTTCGAAATAGTATAGGGTTGAGGCTTAAAAATTTCACACTGATGAAAAACATAGATAATATTATATACAGCATTATAAAAGTTTAGGACTTGTGGAACAAACAGTTTTTGCCTATAATTCATGGAGTCCACACACAAAACACACATAGACTTCCTCCTCCTTCATTCCAACCTGGAATTCCCAGCTCCAGCTCCTTTCTGCTAGGTACTTCCTAATCAATATATAATCAATACCTAACAACTAGCTAATCTAATCTTACTCATAACACTACCCTCATGAAGTTTATAATCTAATGAAGAAAAAAATGAATAAAAGCAAAACAAACTTTAAATGGGATAAATTAGAAATAATTAAAAGAGGGAAGGAAATAGAATTAAGAAAGATTATGGAAAACTTCCAGTAGAAAGTGAAATTTTAGTTGACACATAAAGGAAGGGGGATTTAGTCATCTGAGAAAAGAAAAACATTGCAGTCATATAGGATAGCCAGAGAGAAAGCTCAGAGCTAAAGATTGAGCATCATGTGCAAAGAACAGCCAAGAGGCCAGTGTCACTGGATTAAATAGTAGGTGCTGGGTAGAAAGATTTTAGAAATGGTAAAGATATAAAGGAGATAGGTTATGATGGGCTTTGAATTCCAAAGAGACAGATTTGTATTTGCTCCTAGAGGCAATAGGAAGTCACTGAAGCTTATTTGGCAGGTGAGTAACCATGATGAAATCTACTCTTTTGGAAAATCACTTTAGTGGCTAAATTGAGGATGGATTTCAGAGGGAAGAGACTTGAGGCAGGAAGCTACAACAGAAGACTTGCAAAAATATTGAAGGCAAAACCAAATGACCTACAGTTGGAAATCTTTTAGTTGTTCAAATCTAATGAAAAATAAATGAGAAACAAGCAAAGGAGACGAATAATATCTTAAATAAGTTAAATATAATAGAAAAATGGAGAAAATTAAATAGGAATAGAAAATCATACCTCCTCAGCAGTACATCATATTGACCATATTTTCCTTTATTTTATTTTATTTATTAATTATGAGATAATGGATGAGATTTTGCCCTGAAATAAATTCACTTTTCCACATCTCCTCCTCCTGAATTTTTTATACTTTTAGCCCATTGAAGATCTTTTCACATTCTCATTATAACTGAATGTCTAATGTTATTTTAAAATAAAATCAAACAATAAATAGAAATATTTTTTCACCTTAATTTATTTCTTTGTCTATTCTAGTCATATGAAAGTAAACAATTTATTTGTCTTTCATTTTTATGTATCTCTGTTTAACTTTCTGCTTTTGGAACAGGTTACATGTTGAATTTTCTGCCTCTTGAACTAACCATACCTTCTCAGCAGTACATCATACTTCCATAAAATCTGGCCATGTATTAAAAACAATTATAATTAAATGCAGAAAAAGAGAAATATTAACTTCAACCTTTTCAGATCATAATGCAATAAAAATTGTAATATAAAAAAGGGACCATGAAACAAAAAGGAAAAACTAAGTGGAGACAACTTTATCTTAAAGAATGAGTGGGTTAAAGAACCAATCATAGAAACAATAAAAAATTTAATTAAAGTCAATGATAATAATGAGACAAAATACCAAAACTTAAATGATAAAGCAAAATCAGTAATTAGAGAAAAATTCATATCTCTAAATGCTTAAATTAATAAAATAGAGAAAGGATGAATTAATTGGGAAAACAATAAAAAAACAGAAGAGGAACAAATTAAAAATCCCCAACTAAACACCAAAAAATCAAATCCTAAAAGTTAAAGGTGACATCAATAAAATTGAATATAAGAAAACCATTGACTTAAAATAAATCAACAAATTAATTTAATGAAAAAAATCAACATAATATACATTCATTAACCATTGATGAATATAGTTTAAAAAGAGAGAGAAACCAACTAGCATTAAAGATTTAAAAAATGAATATATCAATAATGAAGATGAAATTAAATCAATTATTAGAAGTTATTTTACTCAACTATTTGCAAACAAATTTAACAATGTAAAAGAAATGGAAGATTACTTTAAAAAAATAAACTGCCTAAATTATCCAAGGAAATAAAATATTTAAATAAGCCTTTTTGGAAAAAGAAATTGAAAAAGCCATAAATGAACTTACCAAGAAAAAAACATCAGGACAAAATGGATTTACAAGTGAATTCTACCAAACATTCAAAGATCAGGAGACCTCCTGTAGTCAAGATGGCAGAGTAGAAGCAGGTAAGCTTGAAACCACTATGAGAATCCCCTCACAAAATGAATGCAGGAGTGAAAGGACCAATAAGGAGATAGAGTGAAGAAACTTTCAAGAGTAGAAAAACCTGAATGGTAGGCAGAGAACCTCTGAGGCACTGGGGTTTGAGGGGAGCACAACCAGCAGGAAGCTACAGCAAGAAGTGAGGAGCAAGCCAAGAGAAAGTCATGCCTCCACCCATATCTGTTGTGTCAGGTTCTGAATCTGAGCCCAAGGCAATATCCAGACCCTGAGACCCTACCTGGGCAGATAGAATTTCAAGCCAACACACAGCCCTTGAGGATCCAAGGAAATCTTCAGTGGGGTCCAGAATTCTAGCCCAGGGCAGTCTGTGCTGAGGCAGCCTCCTTAATGCAATTATTGATTGTTTTTACAATTTTCTCTTTGACCCACCCCTTTTTTCAAAATTAGATTATTTAGTTTCCAATTCATTTTTTAATTTGTCTTTCCATGGACTCCTATTGATTATAATTTTATTGCATTATGATCTGAAAAGGATGTATTTATTATTTCTGCTTTTCTGAATTTGGTTGTGAAGACATTATAATCTAATACATGGTCAGATTTTTTCTAAGTGTCATATACTCCTGGAAAACAAAAGGTATATTCCTTTCTATTCCCATTCAGTTTTCTCCAGAGATCAATTAGTTTTAACTTATTTTAAATTTCATTCACTTCCCTCATTTCTTTCTCAATTGTCTGGGAATCTCTTTGCCAAGACAAACACAGAAATTATATGAACACATTGGAAAACACTGTTCATATGAATATAGCCAGGTCTAAATGACTGGAAAATATTAATTGCTCATGAGTAGGCCAAAATAATATAATAAAATGATAATTATTCCTAAATTTGTTTACCTATTCAATGCCATACTAATCAAACTATTAAATAATTAATTATTTTATAGAACTAGAAAAAATAATAACAAAATTCATCTGGAAGAACAAAAAGTCAAGAATATCAAGTAAATTAATGGGAAAAATGTAAAGAAAGATGACCTAGGAGTATCAGATCTCAAACTGTATTATAAAGCAGTAATTACCCAAATAGTCTGTATACACACTATTGCAAAGACCTTTGAAGAAAATCACAGCTTTGTTTGGATAGTTGAAAAAAAGTATTGATAATTTCCTGTTTGTTTGTTTTTCAGTTATGTCCAATTCTTCATGAAGCCATTAGGGTTTTTCTTGGTGTTAAGATTAAAATTAATATTCAACAACTATTATATTTTATAAAGTTTACTAATAATAACTAACACAAAAAGCTAGCTAACCAAGCTGCAGTTGTGGGAGAAAGGAGTGAGAGGGAGGAGTTACTGAACTATATAAACAATAAAGTGAAAAATGCTAACATGGGGTTTCAGGGAAAGGGATGCTGGGAAATGAAAGGAATTCTGGGGAATGTAGTTCAAAAAGTACAAAATTTTCACTTATACACTGGCATACATACTAGAACAATTTCCCCTTTTCTTCATGAGGTCATTTTGCAAATAAGGATCTGAAATGACTTCCTATTCACATTCAAAGTTGTGATTGCTAACTCTATAGTTCACTTTGTTCCATTTCTTCTGTTTATCCTCTCTCCTTTTTTTCTTCTAATTCAAAAGTATATTTTGCTTCTTAATATTTCTTCCCTTAATCTGATCTCTTTTAAAAATTACCTCCACTTTCTCTTTTCCCCTTCCCTTTATAGCCTCCTGATGTGTAAAATAGATTTCTACATCCAACTGAATATATATGTATATACACATATGTGTATATGTATATATATATATATTTATATAATGTATGTATGTATGTACGCTTATTCATTTTTTTGCTATTGGCAAGCTTCACTTGAGTGCTTTTCACTTCTGTCTCTCAAACATAACTGGGAATCAGATCACTCCACAAAAGCCATTGCTTTGGAGGACTCCATGCCTTACTCACCATTGAACATGTAAGGGGTAGAGGAACATTTTTAATGTAATTTTTTGTGTTTATTAAACTTTTATCCTCAACTTCATATATAATATTGTAAACTAACTCTTGCAGGTAACATCTAAAAGACTATCTGACCTTTCCACTGAATTCTTCCACTTCATTTATTAAAAAGAAACAAAAATACACAATTCCTATGCCCAAGGGGCTTTAAAAATGTATACCTTTTGATCAAACAATACCACTACTAGATATCCCAAAGAGATAAAAAATGGAAAAGGATCTGCTTGAACAAAAAATATTTATAACTGTACCTTTTGAGATGGCAAAAAATTGGAAAATGAGGGGCTATTCCTTAATTGGGGAATGGCTGAACAAATTGTGGTATATGATGGTGATGGAATGTGTTATAAGGCATGATGAATCACTTGATTTCTATAAGAATTGGAAGGACCTACATGAACTGATGCAGAGTGAAATGAGCAGAAGCAGGTATAAAGGTGAAGACAATAATTTTATGAAATTATGTGGTCTCCAATATTTATTATATCTCAAGCCAGAAATTTATTTACAAAATAGAAAGGAAACAATAAAGTAAAGAAATTTGAAGGGGATAGAAAAGTTATCTCTCCTATCTTAATCTAGGCAAAGATTAATTAGCTATCAACCAGGAAGGCCGGTAGTGAGTAATCACGTGGCCTCCTCCAATATGGAAGCTAGTCTCTCTAGAAACTAGGAAAGGAGTCAGGCTTTCACTCACCCATGAAATAGTCCAGGAGTCAGAGTCCAAGTTGAAGCTAACCTCCAATCACACAATCCAATCTGCAGTCTCCAGCTAAGCTCCCTTGAAGACTCTCTCCAGTCAGGAGACTCTCCACAAGACTGACCCAAGCCACAGGATTCATGGCTTTTTATAGTGACTTCTTGTCCCTTCCCCTTTTCATAAGGGCCCCCTTCCCCTTTTCATAGGGGCCAATTACAGTTTCCAAATTGTCCAGCATTGCCCAGAGGGCAATGTTTATGAGAACCACTTCTCACCTGCTAGAGAGGTGAATACTTATCAGAAGGGTTCACAGATTCCTGGCTGATTGAGTTTCTGAGGGTATAAACTCTGATCATAGGATTCACAAGTTTGGGACTGAGTTAAAAGGGTGGAGCTCTCTAAGTAAGTGACTTGTGAGTTACTTACATAATACACAGTAACTGAAAAATTGTGGGCTGATCAAATGTAATAGACTTTGCTACTAACAGCAAATCAATGATCCAGGACAGTCCCAAGGGACTTATGAGAAAGAATGCTATTGACATCTAGAGAAAGAACTGTGGGAGTAGAAATGCATAAGAAAAACATGGAATTATCACTTGTTTATATGAGTATACTATTTAGGTTTTGGATTTTAAAAGATTACTCTTTTACAAAAATAAATAATATATATGTATGTATATATGTATATACAAAATGTATAAATATGCACATTTATGATGATTGATATATCTATGTATTTGTGTATATATGTATATGTGTGTGTACATATATATTGCTTAGTATTGGAAATATAAATATAAGGAAGCAAGATCGCACACCCTCAAACAAATTCTTATGGAGGAACATAAAATAATAAAAAAGATTTAAAAGGATCATTTTGTTAAAGTATGTTCCCCATGTGTATGTGTGTGTGTGCATGTGTGTCTGTGTGTAGCAAATGCCTATCATCTGTATCATTGGGCTAATGGGTTGTGCTACATGGACAAGACAGTTCTTGTCAATAAATGCTTTCAAATTCTGTTATTTACACTTTTAAGTAAATATAATGTTTGCACATATGCATATACTTATATTTTCTTATTATGGTCATAAATAAATTCAAAATATGTGCACATTTATTTGTTAGGACACTATACTGGCATGATCAGGAAAGGAAGAGTGAAAATGAGGTGACATCTGAACTGTACTTTGAAAGAAACCAGGAAGAAATTAAGAGAAATTCTCTCCAAAGGCAGGGAAGTTGAAGATAAATCCCGTATTTTAGGGAAAGACAGTATGCTATTCTTGAATAATTATTTTTGTTTTTTTCCCTTAGAATGTTTTTAGCCTTTTATAGTTGCAATTTTTAAAAATAATCAGCTTCCCAACTTTATTCTCAGATACAAATAAGCTTCTCCCTCCTTATCTTTGCCTATTTCCATGTTCATTTGATTATATATGAATTACTACAGACTTTTATTTAACACTTTCCTGGACTAGATCAGATGTTAATATGTTCTATGAAGCCTCATTTCGTCTTGACTTTCCACTTCCATCTTTGAATGACCTTGACTTTGAAACTACAATTTCAGGAAATACTAATTTTATTTTTTTCCCTCTCATTGCCAGGAGTACTTTTTTTAAACACTCATGCCCACAGCTCATTTCTCTGTCTCACGGTTCTCTCAATAAGATTTAGGCAATGTGATCTTTTCCACTTTTATTATTATATATTAGATTTTATCTTATCTTTCAAGATATTTCTTGTTTAACTTTTATATTTCCTTTGGGTGTCATGCATTTGTAACTTAATGATTGTGATCACTTTTAATTTTTTGAAAAGAAACTAGATATCAATAATGTAGTTAAAATAATTTTCTTTTAATATTACACCAAACTTTCTTGGCTAAATCATCTTTGGGTTCAAGCTTTTTCCTTTTGCCTTTCAATGTAACAGTCCGGGAATCCCATTCTTTTTGTTGTTGATTATGAGGAGTCTCAAGGAAATTTGGACTATATTTCCATATGTCTAACATACTTCTGCCTCCTCATCAACATTCCTTTGGTTTGACAACACTCAATCTTAGTGAAAATATGTCTGGATGAGTTAAGTTTAAAGTTCCCTACCTGGTTCTTCATTGATTCTATTAATTTGCTCTTTGCTCTCTATTTCTAATACTTTTGCACAATTTCCTTTTTCAGGCTATTTTGCTGAAATATGAATTCTAAATACCCCCACATACACATCTTGGACTTTTCTGAGAGGTCACTAATTCTTAAATTGCTTCATTGAGTTCTGCTTTATTGCCTATAGATTGTCATCTGAATCTCAATCTTCACTCTCTAGCACCAAGTCCTCATTACAATATTCCCTTCCCCCCACCATCCTCATATTCTAGAGTTTCATCTTAACTCCAGTAAATGCTTCCACAGCACATGCTAGAATGAATATTCTATAGGCAACAAACTTCCCTTCATCCTAAATCTATTTCTCTCCCATTTCTTCTAACTACTAGCTCTTACTGAATCTGGTTTCCTCCTGATAACAGAATCTCCAGGGATACCCTTTCCAGTACTTACTTTATATCTTCACTCATTCTCCTGCACTGTTTCATTGGTCAAGAAACAGGAGTTGTAACACTACTTTTTACCTATTGCCACCTCCAGGTATACCCGCTTCCTCCATCACTCAGTAATCTCTCTTCCTTTGAGGTTCATGCTATTTATAATCTACTATCCAATCAGAATCCTGGCAGCTCTTGTTTAAAGATCTCCAAGTTATTCTTCCAACTTCCTCAAGGAGTTTATTACTTGGTTTACAATAGTTCGTTTATTTTTTAATATAATACTCCTGCTTTCATATTAGAGGACTTATACATTCATATATATTCTCACTCAAACACCATAACTTCTCAGTTCTTCAACCTATTCTTATTGATGAATTATTCTTCTACCCTACCTCAACCACACATGGAGATTTTCATAACCTTGCTCTTGCCACAGATATACTACCTCCATGTTAAAAAATTCTTCTATCCTCTTATCCAACCATAATTTATTGCATTTCACGTCTTTCTCTGTCTTTTCTTACATCATTCTTCTCTTCTCCTATACATTGACCTCCAATCACTTGACCCTTCAATTCTCTCCTAGCCTCTCTCATTTAAACTCAATTTGCATAAGTCTTTTTGTCTTGGCAGTTTAGTGAACCAGTCCAACTCTACGTTTTCCTCTTGTCTTAAATCCTTCATCCCCTTATCATATTCTTGATTGCTATCAAGCTCTGGCCTTAGATTATTTTGATCCCTTTTCACCTCCAGTTCTACATATATTGCTAAATAAAGGTGGATAAAATCATGTTACCCATCTGACTGTGTCTGCTAGGCAATCCTATTATACCTCTATTATCCATTCACTATCACCCTCTTAAAAGCTGCCTTTGGAAAATTTTTCAACATTCCTTGCCAATTCTCCCATGGATTCCTTTCTACCCACTCTATTAGCTGAGAATTTTGACTTATACAAAGAAAGAAGACATTAATAATCATGGACTCCCTCATATCCTATTTTTTAACCCTTCTGATATCTCCTGATGTTCTCTCCTTTACCCCTCTCTCAAAAGATGATTCAGTGTTATTCCTTACCAAGGCTAACTTTTCTGCTTATTCAGGTGTTCTCATTCTATCCCATCTCCTCCAAAAGATTGCTTTCTCTGCCTTCCACATTATTCCACTGATTTTTAATCTCTTTCTTTCTATTGGCTAATTTCCTATTGCCTACACACATTCTTTAGTTTCCCCTACTCTGAAAAAGAATCTCTAGACCCTTCAATTGCACCTAATACTCCTTGAAAATACCTACTACAATGGACTCCTACACTTTCTCTCTTTTCACTTTCTTCTTACATTCTTCCACTATGGCTTCTGACCTCGTCATTCCACTGAAACTATTCTCTCCAAAGTTACTAATGATCTCTTAATTGCCAAACAAAATGGCCTGTTCACAGTTCTCATTTATCTTGACCTCTCTGTAGCCTTTGACACTACTAATTGTTTTTCTCCTTTATATTGCCTTCTGTTGAAGTTTTTGGGATACCACTTCCTTTGGGTTTTCCTTCTACCTATCTGACCTTTCCTTCTCTGTCTTCCTTGCTGTATTCTCTTCTAGATCACATTCATCTTCTCTCCTGGAATGAATTACCAGCTCTATATTCTTAAATCTTTCTTTTTTAAAAAACTACCTATTGCCAAAGCCTGTCAATTTTGAATTGACAACACCTCTTTAATCTCTTTTCCTCCTCTCCCCTGATACTGCCACCATTGTAGTACAAGAGTTAATCATTTCATACCTTTATTATTATAATAGTTTGCTGGTGGCTCTGCATGTCCCACGTCTTTTCTAAAATGTCCTCAAGTTAGTTACTAAAGTAATTATTCTAAAACACAGTGGCCAGAACCAAGATGATGAAGTATATAGAATGCACTGCAGTCCAATCCTCCCAAAATTACCCTCCAAAAAGCTTTAAATATCAACTCAAATCAAATTCTGCAACAGTGAAGTAAACAAAGATGGGGTAAAACTTCTTAGGTTGGAAAAAGAGGTCTTTGATACTGAGTCAGGGGCCAATCCAGAGTACATAGAGCCACAAAATCAGTGATGCAATTTGGCAGTAGCTACAGTAGCAATAATAGCTTTGAGATCTCTAAGCATCATCATGGTAAAGGAATTGGATAACTGGTCAAGAAAAAAAAATTACTAGGTACTTCTTTTCTAGAACTGGGGACAGGATCAGATGCTATTTGGCAAATCAATTAACCATACCTATTTTATGTTGCAATTCCAAGGCAAAAAGAAATTTCTAATGCTTATAATCTAGAAGGGAAAGGGATGTGAGCTACAAGGGATCAAGGCTCTTTATTGGGTACAAACCAAAACATAGACCAAGAGAGTAGTGATCACATATCTCCCTTGACATTTTGGAAGTATCAAAAACATTCACCTCCCCAGTACTAGTTGTGCAAACAGTAGCAACAAAAAGGTGTAAGCTTGAGAGAGTGTTTCTCATCAGGAGGCAAATAAGATTCAACTTTAACATAAAGCTTAAAGTAAATAAATTGATTGAAAGAACAACAACAAAAATGAACCTGACCATAAAATGCTACTATGGTGACAGGAAAAATTAAGAAACAAATGCAGAATAGAACACTAATGCTGAAATGACTACAATAAAATTGTGAATTAGACAAAAGCCCCAAAAAGTATTCCTGGAAGAACTAAAAAAAGAGTAAAAAGGAAAAAAAACCACATAAATAATATAAAAGTAGTAGAGAACAAGTTGAGGAAAAATGAAGGCAATGAAAGAAAATTATGGAAAAGAATTAACAGTTTCATAAAGAAGGCAGAAAAATACTGAAGAAAATACCATCTCTTTAAAAAAATGGACTAATGTAAAAAAGATAGAAAAACTCCTGAAGAAAATGATTCCTTAAAAATCAGAATTGGGCAAATAGAATCTAATGACACCATGAGACATCAAGAAACAATAAAATGAAGTAAAAATAATGAAAAAATAGAATAAAATGTGAAATAATTATTTGGAAAATCTACTGACCATGAAAATAAATTAATGAGAGGTAACTTAAGAATTATTGGACCACCTGAAAGTCATGACCAAAAAAAGAGACTAGACATCATACTTAGAAATTATGAAGGAAAACTGCCAAAAGATCTTTGATCCAAAGGGTAATATAGAAATTGAAAATTGAAATAATCTATAAATCCACTCCTGAAAGAGATTCCAAAATGTAATAGACAACCCCAAAGGTTAGCACATTGCTTGTCCCATAGTAAGTGCTTAGTAGTTTTGATTGATTTTCCTCAAATTCTATTATTGTAACTTATTAAGTCTTAATGAAGCTTTTTAATTTTTCCTTTGCTCTAATATTTATTATTTTATGAATATTTGAAATCTGTATTCTAAACTCTTTTTTTAAAGTACATCTAATCCTTTGGTAAAATTTTCCAGTTTTTCTTTTATTTCTTTCATTTCTTTTATTAGCCTTCCTTATCAATCATTCAGGGTAAGGAAAGCAGTTTTAAAGATTTATCTTCTTCCCTGGATTTTTGTTCTAATAAATGTAGAATTATTTTTTTTACTATTCGGAGTTCTATTTTGCTTACTCATTACCTCAGACTTTGCTGGTTTTTCTGTGGTGATTTTCTTGTGAAGATTTCTATCCTTTGCCCTCTCTTTTTGTTATTTTTCTTTTACTTTGTTGGCACATTTCTTGAAGTTTTAAGGTGATGAAAAGAGTTTGGCTTGGACACAACCTCTCACTTAGCCATCCTGCCAAAAGGCAAGCTGAGAATTTTAAAGTAGTCTTCTATGGTAGTGCCCACTTTTCAGCTCTTCTGTCCTCAAAACTAATGAAAATTTGGTTTCATTCTTTCCTCACATAAGCTACACTCAATCTCAGATTAGGTCCAAATTGCTCAAGGTCATGTTTTCATTTACTTAGCTATGAGACCAAAAGTGCTGAATTTTGTGCAAGAACTCTAGTATCCAACATTGTTATATCCTCTTTTTTGCCCTTATTTCAATAAAATGAGTGACTTTGTACAAAATCCATTGCACTATCTGAAGGCAAACAGTAGGTCTTAGAAATTTTCAAATGAATGGGCACCAGAAGTCAAACTTGCTACTATATTTATTCTGCCTCCTGATTTTGACATAATGTTGGATGTACCAGAAAGCTCGGTCCCTAAACAAAAATTTTCAGTAATCTCAATACAATGTGGACCTGGTATTTTCAGAGTGTAAAGAAGGTTATAGTGTTGGCTGCTTTTCAGGTTGTTGGAACTCTAAATGTGGCTTGCATACCTGATGCTTAGTTAGCATTTATACTGAAGGAGTTTTTGTCACTTTCAATTCTATCAGCATGTACAAGTAAAAATTAACTTCAGAAACCCCACCTGTACTATAGTTAGAAAATTTTCCATATTTTTCTGTGTACTCTGTTTATAGGCCTAAGGCATTTAAATACCTGAACTATTTCAGTTTTCATTACTACAATGAGTAGTTTTAAAAAGTATTTCTTCACATCTTCTTCCTCTAATCATTATGGAGCAATAATTAGGACTGAAGAAAAGAAATATTGAATCAGAATATTAGGATTCTTCCTCCTGACTTATTCTTCTAATTTGAATTGTTTTTAGACTAGAAGTCTTAAATATCCTTTTGGTTGTGAATACAAACTCAGTGACATATAATGAAATTAGTCTGTTTCATTTATATCTTCTCAAAGAGATTGTTCACTCCTTGGTAGCAAGTTCTATTCCTATTCTTTATGTATCTTTCTTGATGGCACAAATCAACAAAACATGAAATTAATGTTTTGGCATATAATTAATATAATCAAGTATATCAGTGAATCTTTGAAGTTTTCAAACGATGGCTATCAGGAGATAAACTGAGTATAATATGTAGTAGGAATATGGCAAGGATTTGCTTCACACTTGCTAATTGTCTGATAAAATATGTTAAGAAGCATAGATGGGAAAGGTTATAGTGAATTAGAATGAAATATTAGGACTCAGCTCTTTTCTATCATTAATGATCCTAATTACCAAACAATTCATCCCATAGAAAAGTAGTAAATACTATCTTTATCTCCTAAAGGATGAAAGTGAAAGACTAAGAGGAAAAAATTCAGAAGTAAAAAATTCCCTTGAGGGACAAATATTGAAAGCAAAAGTCTTACCAAAACCTTCGAAGTAGAGGAAAAAATTGAGAGGAACTACTATGAAGGATTAAAATAAGACAGGAAGAAATCAGCACTAAGGTTTAAAAACAGAGAGAGAAAAAAAACCCAATAAAACTACCTATGACTTAAGTGATAAGGAGAAATTAATTTCGACAGGGTAAAAAGTCCTATTTGGAAGTTACCCATTATATTGAGAAGGAAAAATGTAAAGGTATCTTAGTTATTGTAATGAGATAAATAAAAAATAAAAAAGAAATCCATGTTACTTCTCCTTAAGAAAAAGCCTGAAAAATTCATTCCAACAAAGGAAGGCAAGTTCTAATTTAACTGAGCATTAAAAAAAGGTTTCTTCTTTCTTCTCAAAATGAAAAAGACTTCAAATCACAGGAGAGGAGAGGTTTGGTTTCCATGGCAAAGGAAATCCATGAATTGAAAGCTTAAATAGTAAATAGGTTTGCCATCTCCTTCTCCAGCTCATTTTATAGATGAAGAAATTGAAGTAAACAGAATTAAGTGACTTGTCCAGCTCACACGGCTCATATCTGAGGTCAGATGCGAACTCAGGTCTTCTCCAGGCTTGCCTTAGTGTATTTTTACACAGTAGAATTCATTTCTGTTGTTTGTCAATCATTGAGGCTGATCCAGTTTTTATGACACCATGGACCATATCTATCCATGGAATTTTTTCTTGGCAAGGATAACAGAGTGATTTCCCATTTTCTTCTCCATTGATTCTAGTCAATACTTTATTTGGATAGTCAGAAATTAAGTGATTTTCCCAGGATCACTGAGCTAGGAAGTGTCTGAGCTTGATTGGAGTTCATGTCTTCCTGATTCTAGACACAACACTCTGCCCACTGAACAACATGACTGATTTCATGGGAATGAATTATTAACATTCTAAAGGAAGGGGTTATAGTAATAGTTTTGTTACAGAATCCTAGAAGGGTTCATAGAGTTAACTGAGAAAATGGTTATTAGTTTTTTTAATGCTTTTAAAATTTTGTAAGAAAAAAGAATGAAATTGATGTAGGGGAAGTAGAAGAAAATATGAAGAACATAATGCATAAATAAATAAAAATGCAAATATTTAAAATAATGGAGGAAGAGGTATCACTTGAATTTCATTTTCATCTAAACTGGTCAAAAGAGCACAGAACAAATCTACACACTTTTTAGTGTAAAAACACATTCCACTAAATGTAGTTATACATTGGAACAAGAAATGGGAAAAGGAAAAAATTAAATTAATTAAATGAAGAAATAGACAATAAAATGGTATTAGTGGGGGACTTGAACTTCCCGATTTCAGATCTATATAAATGAAACTTAAAAAAAGGAAGTGAACAAAATCTTAGAAAAGTTAGAACTAATAGAGCTCTAGAAAGAAATGAATGGCAAAAGAAAGAAATATATCTTTTCAGCAGTACATGACTCCTACACAAAAACTGACCATGTATAAGGGCATAATAACTTCACAACCAAATACAGAAAAGCAGAAATAATAAATGCATTCTTTTTAGATAATAACATGATAAAATTATAATCAATAAAGTTCCATGGAAATATTAATGAAAATTAATTGTAGACTAAATAATAATCTAATGCTAAAAGAAGAGTAGCTCAAAGAATAAATTATAAGAATGATCAATAATTTTCATAATGAGAATGACAATAAGGAGGCAACGTATCAAAATTTATGGGATACAGCCAAAATAGTATGTAGGGAAAATCTATATCTCTAAAAGTTTACAACAATAAAATAGAGAAAAAGTAGATCAATGAATTGGGCATGCAAATTTAAAAAATGGAAAAAGAATTAAAAATGCTTATTTAAAGACTAAATTGTAAAGCATAAAAATTAAAGAGAAATTAATAAAATTGCAATTAAGCGAACCATTGAATTAATAAATAAGAGTAGGAGTTGGCTTTATGAAAAAATAAAATATACTGACTGCTGGTTAATTTGATTTAAAAAAGGAAAGAAGAAAATAAAATAATCAATATCAAAAATTAAAAGGGTGAACTCATCACCAATGAAGAGGAAAATAAAGCAATCATTAGGAGCTATTTTGCCCAAATATATTTCAATAAATCTAACAATCTAAGGGAAATGGATGAATATTTACAAAAATAGAAATTTCCCCATTTAGCAAAAGAGAAGATAGAATCCTTAAATAATCTCATATCAGAAAAAGAATTTGAAAAAGTCATCAATTAACTTCCTAAGAAAAATTCCCCAGGATTTATGAATGTTTGAAATCTGTATTCTAAACTCCACTCAGGGACATACAGACTGAGCATTTGCCCATCATTTGGGAAGTGAATGAGCAAGTGGCGGTATGTGTTATAATGGAAAACAATTGCTCCATAAGGAAGGATGAACAGGATGAGTTCAGAAAATCCTCGAAAGATTTATTTGAACTGAGGCAAAGTGAAGAAAGTACAATGTGTATGGTTACAAAAATATAGTATAATGGTTTACAGTTATATATATTAATGAAATATTTGGGACTTTATCCACTCAGACTCAGGTCTTATCAACCTCTGAAATTCTGTTCAGATGGAGGTTTTATTATTTCATTAAATACATCCCAATATTCATTGTTTTATGCTTGGATCCCTTTCATCTTTTAGTCCTACTGAAATTGTAGTTACTCAAACTCCAAAGTTATGGGTTTGAATGTGCCAATACTATTATCAGTTGAATGTTTTAGTACTTCAGTTAATATGTGATCTCATAAATGTGAGTGCTCTGCAAAATACAGTTTGAAGATATTAATACATTCTTATAATTATGCAGTTCTTATCTATGTTTGCCCATAAATCCTCCTTCAGAGGATCTAAACAATATTGTGAATCAATCACTAAACTGTTTAAACCAATTGAGCACTTGATTTATCCATATGTTATAAATGAATCTCAGTGCAGAATCAGTCCTTCTTTCCTGATCATCAATTTTTGGGATAGTATCTAGAGAGGTGATGTTCCATAGTGATGCTAGGTTGGTGTGGTTCACAGAATATAGAACTTTGAGTCAGGAAGACAAAGCCAAATTTTCTCATATTTACCAGTTGTACAATCAGGACAAATCTTTTATTCTCTCTAAAATTCAGTTACCTTTTCTGTAAAATAAAGGTATAGGACTGGGAATTGTTTAAGGTTCTATTTATTTCATAATTTCTGATCTTTATTCTATTTCTTTCTTAAAACTTATTGTTGATAATGAGATGCTGCATATTTTACACCCACCATTCATTTCTTCATTGCCCTTCAGGTCATCCACAATTTTTATTCTTAGGAAATTTCGTGAGTCATTGTCATCACAAGAAGCATATGGATGTTCAAAAGATGGGGTGATAACATAGGTCTAAAACTGAGATCATCTGTTTCCCAAATGAGCTCCTTCCATTCCTGACTTCTGGAATTCTTTCTATGCTTTAAGTCAATTTCTATCACTTTTATGTTTCCTCACCATTTTTTTGCAGCATCACGAAAATTCTATTCCACAAGCAGAATTTTTCCTCTTTGTAAATAAGTAAATTGATTACAAACTTAATTTAATTAATAACATGAACAATTAAACATATTTACAGCCAATTAAATAAAAAACATATACTAAAATTTTAGTTATTCTTTTTTTTAGGGTGATCCTGGATTCTTAAAGACTTTGTGCTAGTGCAATTGTAACTCTAGCAGATTCTATCAAAATGAAAAGGTCTTGTATATAAGTAATAATACCATTAGTTTATCTGCTGCCTTTTAAAGCTCCCTGTGGCTGAATTTGGGTTACATTTTCCTTCTTTAAAGCTACATAAACTTGCTTCAGAAACTTGCCAGCATGAAAACAGGTGTGAGAAATGAGATTTTTGAATGTGACCCTAGGTCTCTAAGGCCATTCTATGAAGTTCAATTTCTGGCAGCACCCTTACTGCTAGAAAGAAGTCACTGAGGATCTGCTTCTGCTGTTCATGGGATAGACTGCATAAATTCAACAAAATCATAACTAAAAACTTAGGGTAAGACTAGTGAAAATTAAAGCAACAAAACACTACAGACAGAGGTTCCAGGTTAAGATGGCGGCAGAGTAAGAAGCAGCTCTTAACCTCTCCTGACCAAAACACACAAAACTCCTCAAGGGGACTTAAAAACAAGTTCAGACGAACGGAGGAACCCCACAACAGGGCACAACATGGAAGGTACGTGGAATCGAGGCATTTCCATGCTATAAAGGGGTGAAACAGCTCTCAATAAATTGTGGGCTGAGCAACCGCCCCACCCCCAGCCCCTCCACACACAACACCTATAGTGCCGAAGCCAGCTAAAAAGAAATAGAGCAAGTTTGGGGCACCCATCGAGTCATTGGCAGCTCTGGGACCTGTTCCTGAGAGCAGCAAGATTTAGGACCCCAAAAAACTAACGAATGCACACAAAATTTGAGCGCGGGAGCAGGGCGCCAAGAGCTGATGCAGGGCGCAGAGCACGGGCTCAGAGCGCAGACACGGGCGGAGGCGTGGGTGGAGGTAGACACAGCCAGGAGCTAAAGCTCTGAAACCCTGAGTGGGGAACCAGTGCAGACGTGTATACAACTGTGGAAGCAGCGCCCTGAGACTTGTAAAGAAACCTCTGGCAAAAGATCAAGCAAGGGGGTCCACCAGGGGGCTTGGCCTTGGAAAAAAACAAAACTCAGACCTCAGGAGCCAAAAGACCATGGACAGACCCTGAGCGTGAGGATAAACCTGAAAGCTGCTGGGCTAACTATGGCTACCCAGTCTCAGGAAGTTCAGAAGAGAAAGATTAACAACAGGAAAAAGAAGTCTTTAACACTTGACAACTTTTACACAGAGAAAATCCAGACAACCGAGCAAACAGAGGAGGAGAACAAACAAGCATCTGGACCCTCCTCAAATAAGGAAAACTCCTCACAAGCTATGGAAGAGTTCAAAATTGAGATTTTGAGGAAAATAGAAGAGATATGGCAAGAAAATAACTGTTTAAAAGGTAGAATCTTGCAAACGGAAAGTGAGGCTCAGAAACTGATAAGCAAATTGAACACCAGAAATGTCCAGATTGAAAAGGAATACCAGAAGATTATGGCCGAAAACCAGAATATCATAGCCGAAAACCAGAAGATTACAGCCAAAAATCAAAAGATCATAGCCGAAAACCAAAAGACTATAGCTGAAAACCAATCCCTAAAGGCTAGAATTGAGCAATTAGAAGCTAATGATCTCTAAAGACAACAAGAACAAATAAAACAAAGTCAAAAGACTGAAAAAATAGAAGGAAACATGAAATATCTCAATGAGAGAGTGACAGACCAAGAAAACCGGTCTAGAAGAGACAATTTGAGAATAATTGGTCTTCCAGAAAAACCAGAAATTAATAGAAACCTGGACTCCATACTAACAGAAATAATCCAGCAAATTTGCCCTGAAGTCCTACAACAAGAGGGCAATATAGACATTGAAAGGATCCATAGAACACCTGCGACATTCGATCCAGAAAAGAAAACACCCAGAAATATAATTGCCAAATTCAAGAGTTTCCAAGCAAAAGAAAAAATCTTACAAGAAGCCAGAAAGAAACAATTCAAATATCAAGGAGCACCAATCAGGATCACACCAAGAGAATTTGAGTGAATAAGAAAATAGGATATTCTATTACACACAAAGAGGGCACGGGAAGGAGAGGGGACAAATACTATTATAAGAAGGAGAGGAAGAGAGCATTAAGAGGTAATAATCAAACCTTACTCTCAGTGTAATCAACCCGGAGAGGGAAGAGTAGCTATACTATCCATTGGGACATAAAACTCTTATCTAACCCTTCTGAGAAAGTTAGAAGGGATAAACCAAGGGGAGCAGGGGAGTAGGGAGGTCAAAAAAAGGGAGGGGAGAAGGGGGAGGGAATTCAAAAGGCCTTTAAAAACAAAAAGAGGGGGAAAAATAAGGGAGGGGGTAGAAAGGGAAGTTAATCAAGGGAGGGGATAAGGGATACCGGCTCAATAGCAAACCACTGGTTTAAAAGGAAAAAGTATAAGGAAAAAGGGGGTAGGAAGAGGGGAGGATTCGAAAATGTCAGCAAATGCACATCTGATGATTATAACTCTGAATGTGAATGGAATGAACTCACTCATAAAACGGAAGCAAATAGCAGAGTGGATTAGAAACCAAAATCCCACCATATGTTGTCTACAAGAAACACATATGAGGCGGGTGGACATACACAAGTTTAAGGTTCAGGGTTTGAGCAAAATCTTTTGGGCGTCAAATGAGAAAAAGAAGGCAGAAGTGGCTATTATGATTTCTGACAAAGCCAAAGTAAAAATAGATATGATTAAAAAAGAC
>NC_058133.1:292448496-292504231 GCF_016433145.1 Gracilinanus agilis | reverse complement strand
TTATGATTTCTGACAAAGCCAAAGTAAAAATAGATATGATTAAAAAAGACAGGGAAGGTCATTACATCCTGATTAAAGGCAGTATAAACAATGAGGAAATAACACTGCTCAATATGTATGCACCAAGTGGCATAGCATCCAAATTCATAAAGGAGAAACTGGCAGAGCTCAAGAAGGAAATAGATAGTAAAACCATACTAGTGGGAGATCTAAATATTCCTCTGTCAGATCTAGATAAATCAAACCAGGAAAGAGGTAAGAGAGATAAATGAAGTCCTAGAAAAATTAGATTTAATTGATATGTGGAGAAAAATAAATAGGGACAAAAAGGAATACACCTTCTTTTCAGCTGCACATGGCACATTCACAAAGATTTACCATGTTATAGGGCATAGAATCATTGCAAACAAATGCCAAAGAGCAGAAATAATAAATGTAACCTTCTCAGATCATAGATCAGTTTACTGCTGTACTCAGTTGCAATACATGTGTATGGAAGAGGAATAAATCCAATGGGACAGTAGCCTTGTTGGTTAAAGTTTGGTGCAGATAATGCTAAGATTGTGGGGCTTTATCCCAATAAGGGGCAGTAAAAATTGAGGGAGCTAGGTGGTACAAAGAATACAATTAGGGATGCAAAGAATCTGAATTGATCTCAATTAAAATTTTACTTTAAATTCTAGCCTTGTGACTTTAGACAAGTCACTTATCCTCTGTATAAGTGTTTTCTCATATATATTCTTTATATGTATGGGGATTGGACTTGGCTTCTAAGGTCATTTCCTGTTTTAAATTTGTGATCTGTGATTATATTAACATAAAGTAGCCTGGTAGAGTTGTTGGATTTTTTGGAGGGGAGAGAGGGAAATAGCTCCTGTATAGTCTGAATACTTTCATCTTCCTAAAAAAATTAAATTAATGCTAATAATTCACAATACTTTAAAGACTTAATTGAATCATAGATCTAGAGCTTAAAAAGACTTTGGAGGCCATCTGATCCACTCACTTTCAATTTATAAATGGAGAAATTGAGGCTCAAAGAGGTTTTGTTTTGCTCATCATCACATAGCAATTAAATGTTTGAAGTGAGATTTGCATCTAGATCTTCTTTGATGACAAATCAAGAATTCAATATTTAAAATTCCTTCATAATAACACTTGTGAGGGCCAATAGTGCAAACATTACTGTTCCCATTTTCCTAAGGCAACTGAGGTTCAGAGAGATTATGTGATTTGTTTATGGTCATATAATGCAGGTCACATCTAAAATATAAAGTCCTCATTCTAGTGTATGCTTATACTGTCACACTCAAAGAATTCACTGACTATACTTCCATATTTGGAATACTCTGTCTCCTCATTACTTATAGGCTTCCCTTGCTTACTTCAAGTCTTAATTAAAATCCTACCTTCTACAAGAAGATTTTGTTGATTCTCCTTAATGCCAGTGCCTTCCCTCTGTTGATTATTTCATTAAACCTGCACAAGTCATGTTTTTATATAGTTGTTAATATATTATTCCTCACATTAGTCTGTGAACTCCTTGACAGCAGAGACTGTTTTGCTTTTCTTTGTATCTCCATCCTTAGCATAGTACCTGGCACATAGTAGGGATTAAATAAATGCTTATCAACTGATTGACAATTTTATATATTTCTACTGAGTATCAGAATTAGAATCTTTAAGAGCTAAGTTGTATGGTGGGCAAATAATGGATAAGAAATATTTGGGGTGGAGTTAATCAGAATTATGATGTCACCAGAATAGCAGTTTCCTAGTGAGAAATACTCCCATTATAAATTGAGATATGCAACTTTGGTGGATTATTATCTTAGAATGTTGCTTGGGGGATAGGGATACTGAGATGAAATATATTGTTTAGATGTAGATTAAGTGTACTGTTTAATTTTTTTTGGAAAAGAAAGTCTTAGATAAGCTTATGAATATATTGATTTATTGTAAGGCAAGTGATTACTATAAATTAAGGTCTACTGACTCCTGATAACCAGAAACCTCTAGCAAATTTAAATAACCCTTTTTAAAGTAAGAAAGAAGAATTAAATTAGAGGGGGATCTTGACACAAAAGAAGAGAAATTAAAAAATTACAATTTGGGGGTTGTACAAAATTACACAAAAATAGATGAGTAATAGGTAGTTTCAAAAACTGGGCATGACATGGATATCACAAGAAATGTCTAAGGTGGGATGATAACAAATTATATTTTTATTGGATTGGCTACTACTCTGTAAAAGGTTGAAAGTCCTTGACATATTTCTGGGGAGATAGAGCTTGGTGCAGTGAGAAACTTATGTCCTTTGTAAGGCAACACTAGAACTTTTGATATTTGTGGTTCAGCGGGATATGCAAAGAAGCAGTCAGCTTTTCAGAATGGGAGATTATGACCTATGATTTCTAATAAACTATTCTTAGTATAAAAATATATTTCTTACTTTAAACTTTACATAATTAAAACTAAAAATATACTGATTCTATAGGTAACTTAGTTTAAAAGGAAACCAATGTTAGTTTAACGTAGCTGTTTAGCTTGGCTATCAGATGGAACCATCTCTTAATAAGGAAAATAATAAATCATTAAAGTAATGACTATCAGCTGTGACTAAGGGTTACTCCTTTTCAAGTGTCAGATTTGAACCCAGCTCTTTCTGATTCCAATGATAGTTTTCTGGGCCCTGTGCAATACTTTCTATAAGAAAACTTAATTGTATTCATTTGGCAGATAATGATGGTACTGTTAACTTTTGGTCTACACCAGTAGTTCCCAAATTTTTTTGGCCTACCGCCCCCTTTCCAGAAAAAATATTACTTAGCCCCCTGGAAATTAATTTTTTAAAAATTTTAATAGCAATTAATAGGAAAGATAAATGCACCTGTGGCCATCACTGCCTTCCTGGATCGCTGCAGCATCCACCAGGGGGTGGTGGAACACACTTTGGGAATCACTGGTCTACACTTTTAAAAATATCTCAGGGATAATTACAGTAATGACCTTTCTAAAAGTAAATTTTCCTGCTTAATATTGTACACATTTAATTCAAATACTTGTCATATTAAGCATTGATATAGAGAGAAATCCTGGTGACCAATGGGCATTTAGATGTTGCAATGGAGTCTACTTGATCTTGGTCTCAGAAAGAGCTGAGTTCAAATTCAATCTCAGACACTTATTAGACGTGTCACTTTGGGCAAATAATTTGCTTCAGTATCCTCAATTTTAAAATAGTAATAATAATAGTTCTTACCTCTCAAGTTTGTTAAGATCAAATGAAATATGTCAAAAGCACTTGAAGTAAGCACAATATAAATGTAAGTTAGTATTATTGTTATTGTTAAAATCCACTTTCCAAATGCGTATAAGCAAACCTTTTCTACTTAGATTTTTTTAGATTTGCAATAAATATCTAAATTACAAAACAAAAAATATGCTGGTGTCAAAATCAGACCACTTACTACATATAATACTTGGTATTTAAGGCTTTGTCACTGGAATATAAGGAAAGCTAAAAAAACTTTAGTACTATCTTGCCATTTGTGACACTTCTTTTTAAATGTTCCATTCCTATTCATGTAATGATGCTTTATTAGCCTTCTTTGCTAGACCAGCACCCATATCAATCCCCAATCCACAAGTGTACTCTAGCAGTCTGTCTTATGGCTTCTGCTCTTCAGACTGATATTACTTGGTGATCTTACCAGCTTTTTCATATTTAATTACCATCCCCAAGCAGAAGATCTCAATATGTACATTTCTGGTTCCTACACCATGAGCTATACATTGGATGTTTCAATCTGTGTCCCATGGGAATCTTAGACTTAATATGTCCAAGACACAATTCATCATCTTTTCCCTAAAATATGTCCCTCTTCCAAAAGGCAATATTTCTATTGAATATGCCACCATTTTCCCAGTCACATTCTCTATACTTTATTCTCTCCAAACCCAAATATACAGTTTTTACCAAATCTTATTATTTCTGCTTCCATAGTATCTTTTATGAGTCCTCTCTCTTTTTTTAAAAACCCTTACCTTACATCTTGGAGTCAATACTGGGAATTGGCTCCAAGGCAGAAGAGTGGTAAGGGTTAGGCAATGGGGGTCAAGTGACTTGCCCAGGGTCACACAACTGGAAAGTGTCTGAGGCCAGATTTGAACCTAGGACCTCCTATCTCTAGGCCTGGCTCTCAATCCAATTAAGCTATTCAGCTGCCCACGAGTCATCTCTCTATAGAGAACTGAAACAGCCCCCATAATTTCTTGTTTTCATTATTACAACAACCTTATGATTGGCCTCCCTATTCCACTTCACCCTTAGTAGTGATGCCAAAGGACAAGTCAGACCATATCATATTTGTACTCAATTTCTATTGCCAATAGGAGCAAATGTAAGCGGATCTCAATAACAGCAAAATCTATTCATTTGATTCTATTTTTATCATGTATTCTACACTTTTATATATACTATGGAATAATTAAACTGGTCTTCTTACTATTCCTCATAGAAGACTTTGGATTTCTCATGTTTATTCTTTTGTACTGGTTGTTTCTCATGTTGGGAATATACTTCTTGATTATATGTACCTAGTTTCCTTCAATATTTGGTAAGATATCACTCTTTATAAATCATTCAGGCAACATGCAATTTTTAAAGAACCTGCTGAAATATAATCTTTGACTCTGAAGAACTTATATTCCAATGAGGAGAAACAACATATAAATATATAGGCATGTGGAAATTGTTACAAAATAATTTTAGGTAGATGTACTAGAAGTTTGGAACATTAGCAAAGACTTCATGGAAAGGACTGCACTTGATCAGAATCTTTAAGAAAATAGCTTTCTGATGGGTAGAAATGAGGAAGGATTCCATGCATATGGAACAGCTAATGCAGATTTATAGATTCAGGAATATGAATCAACTCAGCTATCAGCACCTCTTCCCATAAAACCTTATATTTATGTTGTATAAATTTTCTATGTATTCATGCATGTGTATGTACCTGCTGGCACAAGGTAATCTCCTTAAAGTCTAGGACTGTTTTAATTTTCTCTTTGTATTTTCATTATTCGGTGCAATTTCTGGCATATGGTAGACACATAATAAATAGTTTTTGATTAATTGATGGATCTTGTAACATATTGGTGTCTGTCATCTGAGAGATGGACAAATGAATTTGGAAGTCATCAGTGGAAGGGTATTCCTCAGCTGATGAATACTTTTGTCCATAGCAAAATGCCATGAATATTAACTAGTAGAGCGTGGAAAAGCTATATTTTGCATCCACGAGGAGGGATAATACTGATGAGGTAACAGATATCTTGAATAATCACTCAAAGGAAGTGTTCCTAACCACTCTATATCTATGTACCAGTGGATGTAGATTTCAAATGGACCTGATAATTTTACTTGGACATTTGTCACTTCTGACTTCATGCACACTGTTGGTCTATTTATAAGCCCCATTGCATTATGTACATATACATACATAGAGAAGGAAAGCAAGTAGGAGGCCGCTGAGTGTCAGCTTCAATTATGCATGCATAAAACTGTATGAGAGAAGGGACTGAAAATATATACATAAAAATACAGAAGATGTCAACCTTGGTATGACATGCAGAGAGAAAAAAATGCTCTAAAAATAAGTCCTACTGTTTAATCCACTGCTGCTTAATTTAATTTCAGCTTCAACAGAAATGTATTTTGTCTATCAAGATATTAAATCTAGGCTGTTATTCCACCCAAAAGAGAATACATCTTGCTCTGCAGTGCTCAGACATACCAGGATCCAAATTCATAATGCTCATTCAGGCAAAGAAAATGACATACTGTATAATGACATATGATTTGTTGGTTACTATCTCATACTGACCTGCTCCCCAAAATATCTGATGGATAATAGCTCTCCCAATAAATAAACTGGACAATCATTCCTAGAAAAAGGAACCATAGTAGGATGAGTTTCAGATGTGGAATCAGAGGAACTGAGTTCAAATGTTGACTTTACTTTCTAATACTGATAAGATGTTGGGTGATTCATTTGATTAAAAGTGGTTGTGACACTCAATAAGCTTATAATCATAGAATCATAGATTTATAGCTGGAATTGGTCATCTACACTTCTTTTGCAAATGAGAACACTGAGAGCCAGAGGAATTAAGTTATTTGCCCAGTCACTTAGCTATTAAGTGTCTGAGGTAGGATTTCAACTTGGATCTTCCCGATTATAAGTCATTTAGTCTCTATGCCAGAGGTTGGCAAACAGCCTATGGCTCATTTTGAAAATGGTTTTAGCTCCCAAGTGTATAGAAATAGATAGCAGGCCAGATTTGGCTTATAGGCTTTAGTCTGGCAATGCTACATGACTCCCTAATCAATAATCCTGCACAATTCCAACATAGCTCCCCACGAGTATGATGGTGCAAGAGAAAAGAAGGTTCCTGAGTGATAGAAAATAGATTTAGACCCAAATTATTTAACTTTTCTGGGACTCAGTTTCCTTTTCAGTAAAATGAGTATATTGAATGAGTTGACCTATAAGGTTCCCTTCAAATCTAAATTTTTGAACCTATTAACTAGAAAAAAATCCCTCTAAGAATGAGTTATTTTCTTATAAATTGCCAACAGCCCTACCTAGCCATCCAGTCACCCCTTTTCATATTTTTCACATGGTATCTTTTGCCAGATGGTACACAAACAGGAAATAGGAAGTAAGTGATGTATTCCTTTGTCCTTTTCTCATGTTTGTCACCCTGCTCTATATGAGGTAGCAGTGCTGTTTCTGATTGCTCAGGACTTTCCTTTCATTGTATTACCCTACTATATTACCCTACTGAATAAAGTTCTGGCAGTGGAATGCTCTTTATTCCCTCTCCCACCTACTCTTACCTGCCCTTAGTATCTTCAAGTTCCTGTTCAAAGTAATATGTGCCAATACTTATAGTTGACTCCTAAGGGTTTTATTTGCTTGTCATATTTCAAAAGTAGGCAGTCAATTTGAGAAAATGTTGATACATTAGTTGTCACATTTAAGCTATGCCAAATGAGTCTTACTGGCAAAAGACAGATGCAGATGACATCAATTTCTGTACTCTTTACCTCAGTTTAACCATATCTTTAGCTATAACTCTTAATTGAATTTTGAGGCTTTTTCCAAGATAGTTCACCAATAATTTCGTTAATATCATGATTTTTTTAAGCCTTTACCTTTCATCTTAGAATCAATACTCTTTATTGGTTATAAGGTAGAAGAGTGGTAAGAACTAGGCAATGGGGGTCAAGTGACTTATCCAGGGTCACATAGCTAGGAAGTGTCTGAGGCCAGATTTGAACCCAGGACCTCCCATTTCTGGGCCTGGCTCTCAATCCATTGAGCCACACAGCTGTCCCCCTCCATGATCTTTTTTTAGTCATGGTCTGAGTTATTTTTCATAGCAATACTTGATTCTGATGTGTAATATAGAAATAATACTGCTATATATTCTTGGGGCAACCAGTCAGTTGCCCTGGTTGGAATGTTGACCATGGCATGAGCCATAGGGCAAGTACCAACTGGCACTTGGACCCAGGGAATATAAAGACCTGGAGACCCAGGGCTGGGTTTTTTTCCTACTTCCCTTCTCACAGTCACTTCTATCCCTTGGGTGGGATCCAGGTGGTCGAGGGAGGTGGAACATGGGATTTTAGTTTCCTAGGCCAGGCAGGTTTTGAAGATCATTGCTGACCAAATAGGAACATTAGTTTAACATACCAATTATTTTCTATCAAGGGATTGCTTTATATTTACCATCAAAAGATCATTTTATTTCCGTCCCAGGGCTGGTCCCTTGGGACAGCTGAAGATCATAGCAAGGAGTTTATCAACATCCTGAACTTAGAACTAGAAGGCAGTAATAGACTAGTTTCATAGTTTCCTAACCCACTCTCCAATCCCTTTTTCCCAAACCAATCTGTTCAATAAATCCTTAATTTAATTTATGAACTAGTGTGTCCTACCCTCATCTTAGATTTAAATAGTGACAGCTGTTCAAGATTCTAAGAGAGAGACAGAGTAACTCCATTACTATTTAGACAGGAAGCACCATACTTCCCTTCCTGTCTAATCTCAGTACCAAGGAATAGGAGTTACTTCCTCAGCCAGGTCAGAGGCTGAAGGGAAATCATCTTAAAGGGGTTTAGTACTTACCAAGGGAGATTACATCAATGGCTTAGGCTCTGGGTACTCGTCATTCCTACATCCAGTACCTCCGGTCTATAGCTTGTGACTAATCTATTTGCTTTCCTGACTGCTTAATAGCTTTACCCACCTCCATTACAGATTCTGTCATAAACCCTCATTACAGATGGCAGAGAGAATTGCATGAGGTCTTATGTATCTCTTTTGAATTAAATAACCTGGGCTGGCTTCTGTTTTAGTCATGATGTAACACAGTTGATCTTTTATGGTGGAAGCTGTTATATCCTAGTTGTTGATGAGGGCAGATGAAACAGTTTCAATCAATATCTTCATCTAATATCTGCCTTTGGATAGTATGTGTGTAATTGTTCTTTCCTTCAATGGCATACTAAAAGAAAATGAACATGCCATTGTTAAGGAATAACTTTCTATCCATGACACTTCAGTAAACAACGTGTCAAAGTCCCATGGATGGCAAAAGAAAGCAATTTAGTGATCAGATTCAAAAAAGAGGCAATGTGATGAATAAGAGAAATGCAACAACCAAAAGAGATTGCCTATACTCAATTGAAAGTGAAATATAATATTGAGCAGAAAATAAAATGACAGCATCATCAAAGGTCATCGACAAGTCTGCAGCATTGGACATGTGAGTTACCCTGGCCATGTGTGTACTCTGGCTATATCTGCCCCATATGTGTCATCTTCTTGCGTATACCCTAGCAATATGGGTTCTTGATATGTATGCCCTCTGTGCATATTTATTGACCATACACATTCCCTATGCGTTTGTATTATCTGTGAGTTCCCTACTCATACATGTTCTTTGAGTCAATATCCCATATTACTTTTTGAGTTGTAAGCTATGGGAAAATGAATTCCAATGCACACATGGGGGAATCTTGTAAATGTACTTCCAGTGCTGTATAACTAAATGTCTTTGTTTTGAACTTATGTATCCTTTGGCTAAGTGGCAAATTTAAAATCTTCATTGGGAACTCACAAGTTATCATTGTGAGTGAGTAATGACACAAATTGTACTTTGAACTGGGGGTAGCTTTTCAGGAAACCCACACATGAAGGAAAGTGTAGACATTAACTCAGAATCAGAATTTCACAGCTGGAAGTACATCAGGATTTATCTAATACAAATTTCACCCATATAAATAAATAATAATAGGATAGTCAACAAGTTATGTTGAAGACTGCTTAAAACTTGTCAGTGACTAGAAAATACACCGCCTTCCAAAAACAGTCTATTCCAATTCTGAGACTTTCTAATTATCAGGAAGTTGCTTTACTTTTAATTAGTTTAAATCCACACTGACACTTTTAAGGGGCAAAACAGAATATTTCTAGTCCCTTTCCCACTTAGTAGCCTAAAAAGTTAAAAGTGTTTTATTTTTTCTTTTTTTTAAATATCATCTTTATTTTCCAATGTATCACTTCCTTTCTTCCATCCAGAAATATCCATTTAACAAAGAGTAAAGTAAAAAGAGGAAAAACAAGCAGGTCAGCATAACTGAGCCACAAAATAAATGACAGAGTATATGCACAGTACAAGATCCATAGTATAAGGTACAAGAAATTCATATCTACAAAGAAATTAGTGAATTCTTTTATTTCTTCTTTGTGATCAAGCTTGGCCATTAAAATTTCCTAGCAATGTAACCAAATCAGTACTTAGCAGACAATTTATATGTCTAAATGCTTATGTCAATAAAACAGAGAAAGAGTAAATTATGAATTGCAAAATATCAGAAAATTAACATTTAAAAATTATATTGACATGTACTTTTGACAAATAAAAAATTATTATAAACATTTTTAAAATTCCTAGCTTTCAGTTTTATTTTCTGCTTTTCATCCAAGGCATTTCACCATACTGTTGATGTCCCCTAAGGCTCTAGCTTTGTCCCTGTTCTCTGCTTATACTATCTCAATTATAGATCTTTTTGCATTATCTTTAAAAATGACTCAGTTCCAGATATCTAAACCTAGTATCTTTTCTGAACTAAATCTCTCATATTACCAACTTCCTTTTAGTCATCTTGACAGCTTGACACACATATAAAAATTTGGTTTGACAAAAAGAATTATGGTTAAAAAAAGAATTTTTGTGGTCGCTGTTAATAAAATTAACTATTAAGTCACAGGGCTGATTAGTAGCTTTATTTATAGCAAAGGAGAGATATTAAAGTGGAAAATATAGGAAGGAAGAAAATTATCACCTAGAGAAAAATACTCTTAGTCTTAATCCTAGTGCCTCCAGACTGCAAATGTGAATCCAAATGCTAATCTCACCAGAATTCAAAGTCCAGATCAGGAAGCTGAAATCCGAAGAGCCAAAGATGCTGAAAAACAATCAAGAACCTTCAGCACACACAAGGCCAAGACCACCAAGAATTCCACCAGAGCTCACATTCCCTAGGCTAAAGGCCACCAAGAAGGAAGAGCTCAAGAATGTGCCAAGCCATGAAGAGTCCAAGAATCCACCAAGTAATGAATAGCCAAGTAATGAAGAACTCAAGAATCAAGGCCCCAGGAATATAAAAAGCATGAAGAAGAGTCCAAGAATCAAGAGACAGACTCTCAGGCTCCAGTTCATAAACAGTTTTCTTCACCCATCAGCTCTCCTGCTCACATCTCAGGAATCAGTCACAGCCTTTCAATTTGCCTAAGCAACTAGCCCTAGGGTGGGGCAGTGCTTGTGACCTTTTAGGGCATGAACTTTCTTTGTTATTGACCTACTAAGTGTTAAGTAGGGATACTTTAAATTCTTCACTGATTAAATTAAAATAGACCAAGAGAATAAAAATTCCCTTTCACGTTGTATTGGTTTCCTAATTTTCCTCCATACTTCAAAACTTTTCCCTCTAATCTATCTTCCACTCAAGTACCAAAGTAATCTTCCTGAAGCATGTCTTTCCATCTCATCCTTCTATTCTGGTGAGTCCTTATTACCTCTAGGATAAAATATAAATTTCTCCTCTTGGAATTTAAAGCTCTTCACAACATAGTTCATTGAAACTTCCTAGTCTTTTTATATTTTACTCCCTTCCACACATTCTTTATTCAACTACACTGGTTTCCTTGCTATTCCTTACATTTCTTTTTCTGTGCCTTTGTTCTACCTGTCCCTCATGTCTTCAGGGCTCTGATTCCTCACTTCTGCCCCTTTGTTTCCATGATTCCTTCAAGTTCCAGTTAAAATACCTTTTCTTCCAATATTATGACATATCTACTATGTATATATCCTTTAAATGCCTACTTATTTACATCTTAGCTCCCCCATTAAAGTAAATATTCATTGAGGGGATATTTTTTACCTTACTTTCTATTTCTAGAGTATAGTGCAGTGTCTGAATAACATTAAACACTTTAGAAATTTTTTTTGATTGATTGGTTGATAACACAGATTTTCATGTACTTGAAGATAATTATCATTTTTCTTATAGCTTCTTTTCTCCAGGCTATATATCATGAGTTCCTTCAGATGATTCTCAAATGGGATAAAGTCTTTTATAACCTGTTCCTTCTACCTTTTCAGTATTATTATTTGCACCAACCAACTCAGCCATTTGTTTTCTGAATCAGTGAAACTGACTTCCATGCTATTTTTGGAGCAAGACATTCAATTTCCCAACTCTGGGGATTTTCACCAGGTGTCCAGAATGCCTGGAATGCTTTCCCTTTCCACTTCTACTTCCTGGTTTCCTTTCCTTCTTTAGAAACCTTTATCTATTTTCCTTATTTCTAGCACCTTCCCTTTATTTATTAATTTCAATTTATCCTTTATATTGCTTTTTTGTATATAACTGTTAGCATATTCTCCTACATTAGACTATATTCCTCGAGAGCAGAAACTCTTAATTATCTTTCTTTATTTCTTTATTACTTGCAATAGTGCCTGGCCCATAAAGGTGCTTAAAAATGTTTCTTATTTGACTTTTTTGGTCATATTCAGTCACGTCTAACTCTTATTTACCCCATTTTGGGTTTCCTTGACAAAGATACTAGAGTGGTTTTGCCATATTTTTCTCCAGTTAGTTTTTGGGTAAGAAAACCAAAACATATTTATGGTTAAATAGCTTGTCCAGGGTGACATAGCCAGTAACTGTCTGAGGCAAGATTTGAAATCAGGATGATGAGTCTTCTAGACTCCAGGCCCAGTGCTTTTTTTTTTTTTTAAACTGTGCTATTAACTATATTCTCATCCCCTGTTTATAAATGACCATTCCAATTCTCATCTTGCCTGGGCCTATTTCCATGTCTTAATTAGAACAATCTCTTTTGTCTCCCGCCATTTCCTATTCTTAGAATACATTTTCCTCCATCTTTCTTGAAGACCCAACTCTAATATTACCTTCTTCCAAAAGTCTTTGTAATAGTTTTTCCTGACTATTTTATGTTAAACTTATCTTGTCCTTCTCAATTTCATCATAGCATACTTTCAGTTTATTTTATTCTCTTTCATACCTAGCTTTCTGAAGAAGTGACAAATATAATTCTTTTCCACCTCCATCTTTTAGGTTGCATAGATTCCTCCAGAGTTCATCTTAAGCAAGTTTCCTATGATAACATTTTCTTCATATTCCCACCAATTGGCACCAATTGCTCTCTGAATTAATCTTGTATTACTTGATATATCTGTCATATTTACTTCATACACTCAGATGTTGTTCTCAATTGAATCAAGCTCCTTGAGGGTAGAAACTGGTTTCCTTTTGACTCTCTATCGCTAGTGACTAATTATGTACTAACACATTATAGAAGCTTAACAAATGATTGCTGATGGACTGTTTGTTTGAGAACTGAAACTGGAGTAAAAAATTGATATGGCTTGTAATACTTTAAAACTCAGAATATTTTTTTCTCTATTTATTTATTTATTTTTATTTTTTAGAAAAACTTTCCATGGTTACATGATTCATGTTTTTACTTTCCCCTTTAACCCCACCCCTCAATAGCTGATGCACATTTCCACTGGTTTTAACATGTGTCATTGATCAAGACTTATTTCCATATTATTGATAGTTGCATTGGTGTGGTCGTTTTGAGTCTACATCCCCAATCATGTCTGCATCAACCCATGTGTTCAAGCAGTTGTTTTTCTTCTGTGTTTCCACTCCTGTGGTTCTTCCACTGAATGTGGAGAGCATTCTTTCCCATAAATCCCTCAGAATAGTCCTGGGTCATTGCATTGCTGCTAGTAGAGAAGTCCATTACATTTGATTTTACCACTCTGTGTACAGTGTTCTTCTGGCTCTGCTCCTTTCACTTTGAATCAATTCCTGGAGGTCATCCCAGTAAAATTCAGAATATTTTATCACTAAGATGTTATATCTTACAAAGATTTACTGAACTTCTAGGTATCAGAATCTGTTTGAGTTTTCCAGGTACATGTCAATACAATTTTTAATAATCATATTCTTATATTTTGTGATTCATATTCTCTCTCTTCTTCAGAATCCTCTTACTCCTCCCTTCCTCCCCAAGATGATGCATAATATATCATCCATACGTGTTTATCATACAATACATATTTCCATTTTCCTCATGTTGTGAAACAAGATATATATTGCTTACACCAGAGAAAATTCATAGAGGAAATAAAGTGAAAAGTGGCATACTCCAATCTATTCATAGGTTTCTTTGGTGGTGATTCTTTTTGTGGTTTAGAAGTTATTTGTTTATATGGAAACCAATATGATTATTAGTAATGACAATGATGGTGTACATTTGTATAGGACTTTTAACCCAGAAAACAAAAGCCCATCAAATCAGTTCTACATTCCATAGTGTAAGTATAAATTTTAAACTCCCATCCAGTGCTTTAAATATATATATATATATATATATAAAGTACCTGAGGTGAAATGAAAGATGACATGAGGTTCCGGGCAATATTAATGATAGCACTAGCACTAGCTGCACTCATGTTGGTGAGTATTCTGCTATATTTCTAGTACTCAGCCATATTTTGTCTTCACTATAAGTGGGATAATTTGTATGCTGAGGATCAAGTTCTAGTTTTCCTTTATGCCACAAAATTTCTGTAGGGTTGGCTATTAGAAAGCATATTTTTCTCCTACTGTTCCTGCCCAATTCCCATTTTCCCAGTAATTCCAATCCGCAAAATATTCAGAACCCAGTTACTTGCTGTGCTTATCCCCCCATCAATTTTCATCTGATAGGAAGCCAAAAGAAGTGTACTGTGGTAGATTAACTAACAACAATCAACAAACACTTATTAGGCATCTATTATGAGCAATGCATTGTGTTACCCACGTGACACATAATTCTGGATTGTCCTGAAATGATGGGAACCTTTCAGATAGATTTTAACAAAAAGGTATATGGGCAACAGGGATTTTTTTTCTTTTCATTATTTATTTATTTATAATATTCTCTTATTTTCTTTTGAATTCCAAAATCTCTCCCTCCCACTCTTCCCCCTTCCACTGAGAAGAGATTCAATATGATACGAGTTATACAGGTGAAATATTTTGAAACATATTTCTATATTAGCCAAATCACAAAAAGCAATAATAATAAAGTGAAAAATATATTGGCACTCAGAATTCATCAGATTTCTCTCTGAAGGATTATATAATTTTTCAACATGACTCCTTTTGAATTGTCTTGATTTGCTGATGCTGAAATTTTACTTGACCATTCTCTAATTGATGGACATTTTCTTTATTTCCTATTCTTTTCCACCACAAAAAAAGTATTCATAGAAATATTTTTGTACATACAGGCCCTTTTCTCTTCTATCTCTTTGTGATACTGATTGTATAAGGGTATTTCTTTGTTAAAGGGTATCCAGAGTTTTATAGCCCTTTAGGCATGGTTCCAAACTGTTTTACAAGATGGTTGGACCAGTTTGCAACTCCACCAATAATTCATTAATGTACTTGTGTTGTTTTGCCTTATCCCCTCCATCATTTATTATTTCTTAGAAATGTGAGACGGTATATGAGTTATTTTAATTTGATTTTCTTTAATTAATGGAGATGTAGAACATTTTCTATGTAGTTATAAATAGCTTTGAATTCTTCTGAAAACTTCTTGTTCATATATTTTTACTACTTATTGATTACTGAATGGCTTATTTTTTATAAATTTGATTTAATTCTCTCTTAATATTTGAGAAATGATTCCTTTATCAGAGAAACTTCCTATGCTTTAAAAATGCTATTTCACTATTTATGGTAGCTTTTAGTAAAAAAGTATCTTCTTTATTTTCTTTTTCAATTGGGTCTATTTTTGCTTTTGATTTATCTGAGGTCATATTGCAGCCTCTGGCATAATAGATTCCAAAGCAGTCCCTATTTTAACTCTCTCTGTGTGTCTTTCTGTTTCAAGTGGGTCTGTTCTAACCAACATATTTTTGGATTCTGTTTTTTAGTCAATTCTGCCCTCTGCTTTGGTTTTATGAACGAGTCCATCACATTGATATTCATAATTTCTATTTCTAACATTTTATTTCCCTTAATTCTATTTTCTAAATCTGATGAAAGTGAGGTTCACATATTTCCTATTACTCTCCTATTTTTCCCTCTTTCTTATGTTTCTCTTCTATATGAGTTTTTTTTATTCATTCTTCTTCTGCCTTTCCACTTCTCCAAATGCATACTTCTTTGTCACTCTAATTTTACCAGATTTTCTACATATTCGAAGTCTATGTAGACTCCATATATCTGCCCTAATAATGATAAAGTTCTGAGAAGTTTCATATATCATCTGCTCATATAAAAATATAAATGGTTTAACTTTAATAAATCTTTTATGATTTCTATGTCATATTTACCTTTTTATGCTTCTTTTGAGTTTAGTGTTTGAATGTCAGATTTCCTAATTATTTCTGGTCTTTTCATCAGAAATATTTGAAATTCTTCTATTTTGTTAAAATCTCCATTTTCCGCCTGAAGGATTATATGAGTCTTTGTTGCAATCTTACTTCCTATGCTTTATGGAATATCATTCTAAACCCTCTGCTCCTTTACCATGGAAGCTTCTTAGTCTTGGGTGATTCTGCCTCTGGATCCATGTCATTTTAATGTCTTCTTTCTGACTTTTTGTAATATTTTTTTGACCTGGCAGCTCTGAAATTTGACTATAATATTGTTAGGTATCTCCATTTTGGAAACTCTTTCTTTTCCAGATTACATGAAGATACAATTTTTAAAAATAGTTTTCTGATATTTTAGGATCCAAGTTCTCTCCCTCTCTTCCACCTTATCCTCTCCCCCAAAATGGCAGGATTTATTCTAAAAGTTATATATGTACTATCATGCAGTACATATTTCCATCCTCATCATCTTATGAAATAAGACACATGCCATTTATACAAAAAAAGGACATGAAGACAATAAAGTGAAAATGGCATGCTTCAGTATGCATTCAGACTCCATCAGTTCCTTCTGTTGTGGTGGTTAGCCTTTTTCATCATAAGTTGCTTGGAGTTGTCTTGGATCCTTACATTGATAATAGTAGTTGTCATTTACAGTTGATCATTATACATTATTGCTTTTATAGTGCACAACATTCTCCTGGTTCTATTAACTGCACATTGCAAGTATTGATATAAACTTTCCCACTTTTTTGTGATCATTCTGTTTATCATTTCTTATGGAACAAGAGTATTCAACTACAATCATATTTCATAACTTCTTCAGCTATCCCCTCTTTGATGGATATCCCACTAGTTTCTAATTCCTTGTCACAAAAAGTTCTGCTATAAATATTTTGTGTATGTATGTCTTTTTCATCTATCTTTGATATCTCTGGGATCACAGATCTCTTTCAAAAGGTAATAGATTATTTCAATTTCTATTTTACCCTCTGTATTTAAGATATTAGGTGAGTTTTCCTTTGGAATTTCTTGAAATATGTTGTAGGTACTTTCCAGATCATGGCTTTAAGGTACTTTAATAATTCTTAAATGATTTCTCCTCAATCTATTCTGAAGTTACTGGTTTTTCCAATGAAATAGTTAACATTTTCTTCTTTTTAAAAATTATTTTAACTTTGTTTTACTGTTTCTTCATGTTTCATGGAGTTATTAACTTCCAGTTACCATTATCCAATTTTAATTTTAATATATTGTTTTCTTGAGTGATCTTTTGTACTTTTATTTCCCACTTGGCCAACTTTATTTTTTTCTTAAGCAATTTTGGTACCTCTTTTATCAAATTTTTGATCCCCTTTTCATAATTTTCTTACATCATTCTTATTTCTTTCCCCATTTTTCCCTCTTCCACTTTTATCTTTTTCTTTAACCATTTCAGAAATTCTTGTTGGGCTTATGTCCAATTGGAATTTATGTTCTTTTTTCTTTTTTGAGACTTTTCCTTGTAGCTGCTTTTATGTTATTATCTTCTGAGTTTGTGTCTTCCCTGCTACTTTTATGATCAAATTCTTTTTTGTTGTTCATTGCTCATTTTTTCAGCTTTTTCTTCATTTTTAACTAAATTAAAATTGTGATCTTCTCATCAGAGATTGGGAAGTACTATCATAAACTTTAGACTTTTTCATGCTACTATTTTCAGAACTATTTCTAGGACTCTATAGATTTTGGTGCTTCTAAGGTGGTCTGTTCTGGGGATAGTTGTAGTCACATCTCCTAGTTTATACTCTGATCTTTATCTAGGAAGGCTGTTTACCACAGCTCCCCTGTAGTAAAAAATGTTAGCCATCTTCTTGGCCCTGGAACTTTGACCCACTCATTTTATCTCTAAGGGCAGCAAGACTTAGTGCTCCTCTTTGCCTTGAAACTGTGACCAAGGTCCCTGCTTCTTTGTGATGGACCATAAGTGCTACTCTCTATCCTGAATCTGTGACCCAGAACTGTGTATGGCAATAGGGTTGCTAAAAGGTGTCAGGTCCTATACTCAATGCCAGGAAATGGTCCCCTGTATTCCCTTTCTGATCAATTGTCTGAACCTCTTACAATCTCTGAACTAAGAATTCAAGATACTTCTGCTGCTCTCCCAAAATCATTGATATAGCTGCCTCCAAAACCTACCAAAGTTGCCATATTACATTCTAAGCTGGCCATCACCCCATATTACAGATATCTCCTACCAAACTCCTAGGTTGTTTTAGGCTGGAAAAATTTCTCACTCTGATTTTTTTTTTATGACTACCATTCTCATCAATTTGAGGAATTATTTTAAAGTTGTTTGAAGGGGAATGATGGCATTTTTATTTGTATACTTGTCTTCTAATATTCCATTAGCCTGGAATATCCTTGAGAACAGAGTTTTTTTGCCTTTCTTCGTAACCTCATTCTATATCATAATACCTTCCACAGAGACTTAATTAACATGTTAAAATGACTAGATAATCCATTCTTCAAGATCCAGCCTAAATGGCTGATAGAAACTGCCCTACTCTCATGTATAAGAGCAATCCATCATACCTTTAAAATCTCTTAGCATTATTACATACATCTCAATCAGTTGCATGCTTACTCCATTGCAGGCACTATACTAATCACTGAGATCACAAATAGAAGTAAAACCAACATAACCCCTGTTCTAGAGGAATTCATCTTTCAATGACACAAATGCAACACATAAAAGAAGAGCCAAAAAGTAGCAGGGACACTTATTTTCTTGGGAAATGGAGATAAAATCCAGAGAACCATGATTGACTGTACTTGGCAAAATGGAGGTTCTGTGAAAAACTCACTAATGGAAGAAGGGGTCTGTAGAATCATAGTTAGGAGGCAGCTGACACATGGTTTTTAAATTCAGAGTATTGGGCACGGTTGTTCTGCGATTGACTACCAAAATGGAAGTTTAGGGAAGAAATCAACAAAAGGAGAAGGGGCCTAGAGTAAAGAGGAAACTAAGCTATCTCTCAGCTATACTTAACATATTTTTTTAAAATTTTTTTTTTAAACCCTTGTACTTCGGTGTATTGTCTCATAGGTGGAAGATTGGTAAGGGTGGGCAATGGGGGTCAAGTGACTTGCCCAGGGTCACACAGCTGGGAAGTGGCTGAGGCCAGGTTTGAACCTAGGACCTCCTGTCTCTAGGCCTGACTCTCACTCCACTGAGCTACCCAGCTGCCCCCACTTAACATATTTTATTTACTATAATCATTTATGCATATGTCATACCTTACCTGCTAGATTGTAAATTCTATATATGTAAAAATCATGCATATCTATCTTTGTATGTCTCCTAAACTGAGAGCATATCAGTAAATATTGACTCATATACTTACTTGATCATATTTATGAAATTTTATGAGCATAATTTATGGAAAAAAATGAGTGCATCCTTGAATAAAAATAGATGAAAAGAATGGGCTACATCTTTATCATATCATTTAAACAGACTCAAAAATCACTAACATGAGGTTTATCATTAAACATCACCCATCGCCAAGTGTTCCAACCTCGAAACATAACAAATTATCCTCTATTTATTTAAAATATACTGATTTTGTATCTACTTACATATGTATGCACTATTTTTTTCTCAAAGAATGCAAATTAGTTGAGAGAGAAAAGATTCTTTCATGTTTGTCTTAATATCCCTAGAATGTAGTACAATGTCTGGGACATAAACAATGAATAAATACTTGTGAATTGATTGCAAATTAAAAGACATAGTGAATATAAGATTCCACTAGTATTATTATTATTTTTTGTTGTGTAATAAAAATTGATTCTATAAACTGACACTTTAGAGGCTCATGAACGTAGTGATTAACCTCTACTACTAGTCCAACTGTATCTTCAATAAACAATCCAAATGCATAATGAATTGTGCTCAGGTTGTATTAAAGGAAAAGGAGATCAGATGGAATTGTTTTAGGTGATATTTCTGTTTTTCTAGTGATTGTAAGCTTTTCCCTAAAACAAAGAACCATCTTATTAATAAAAATACTCTTCCTGTGATGTTGGATAGCTTCTAAACATTCATATCATAACCTCTAAAAATTGCAGTTGAAGTTTCCCAAAAAGATAATGGAGACTGTATGATGGTGTTGTGAGGAGGATTAACAGCAGTTATCCTCACAACAATGAGCACAAATGATCTTCATCTCATTATAAATGATGACTCATTCATGGAAAGTAGCCACAAGTGTGTTATAGGAGAGACATATGACCAGACATCAATATTGGTCAATCATATAATGAAATTAAAGAATGAAAAATAGACAGTGCTTTACTGATATCCACAAAATATCAAGAGACAAGAGAACCAGAGAAAGACAGGAAAAGGACAAAAGTCAAACAGAATGGACAGACATAGAGAGATAGTTGATGATCTGCATCATTTCAGGGAAATATATTAATGAATTTACAGAGCCAATGAATTATCAAACCATCTCTGCTACCAAGTAGGTCAATAAATGCTTACCATGAGGTGTGGAAGGAAAGAAAATGAGAAAGAAAGAGAGAGAGAGAGAAGGAGAAAAAATGGAGTTACCTTATGTAAAAATTTAGTTCAATTTAGTTTAAACTACACAATGTAGTTTCATTTAGGTAGTCTGAGAAACCTTATGAACTTATACACATGTATTTTAATGGGAATGATTCTTACTAGGATCAATCTGAAATAAAAATCTAGAGAATGACTATTTTACCTAAATAAACAATAACCTAGTAATTCTGAACTTCCTATATTTTCTAATGTGAATATAATGACATCAGTTTAGCTAAAGCAACCCACTCACTTTCTATATATTGAAGGTAAGTGATTTGATTCACAGCTACCATTTAGAATTCCACTGACATCAATCCCACACCATTTTTTATGAATAATCTTAGGTAAACAATTGCTGTATTGAACAAAATCCTGTCTCCATGGAGAGGTGGGAAGGGTGACAGTTTAATGGCAGTAATAGGAAGGGTGAAAGGACAAATCATTGCCTATCTTGTTTTCAAAGTTCCCAAAGGATAAAATTGCAAATATCAATAGTGGGCAGAGATCTGACCACCTACTTCCTACCACCTACACACAAATAACAAGTATCATTTCTTATGTCTTTCTGAGCACAACTATAGATTTTAAGCCAAAAGAGACCATTAAGGCTAATAGGTCCAAACATTTGATTTACCAAATTAAAAAATGATGAGAAGAAATATAAATTATTTTACCAAGTTTACACATTTATTATGTAGCTAATAAATGGCTAGGATGCTATTTGAGCCCAGGTCTTTTTTACTTCTGCTGTGATGCTCTATTAATACACAGCATGCTGTCTTTCCTAAGGAAGAAGTATGAAATGAGAAGACCCCTTGATATATAATCATAAGTTCTAGTACAACTATTGGCATTGTTAATACCAACCATCACTCAATTTATAATCATTCAAGTCTATGTGCCAATACAATGTTAGGTACTAATCATACAAGTACAAAGAATGTAATAATCCTCATTTATGATAAACTTATACTGTAATCAGGAAAATAAATACATATGAAATGCATAGGCAGCATGAACATAAAGTAGATAAATAAAATATGTTGAAGATATTTAAATAGAGTATAGTTTGGGAGGGAAGGTACTAATAGTTAGGAATATCAATAAAGGTTTCCTGTTGAAGATAGTATATGAGCAACATCTTAGAGAAAGAGAGAGAATGTATGAGATAGAAATGATAAGAGCATGCATTCCAAGCATGTATGGAGGTAGAGTGCCATATATCTAGAGAAAGGGATAAGTTGACTGGATCAGAGTGTTTGGGAGGGGGTAATAATCAATGGGGCTGGAAAGAAAAGATATACAGGGTTTTAACATACAGAAGTTTATATATGAACCTAGGGGCAATAGGAAATGATTCGTATTTATTGGGTAGAGCAATGACATAATCAGATATGTGCTTAAGAAAAATTGCTTTGGAAAAGCTACAAACCTCTACACAGCAGGCCAACTAGGTTGCCTCTGCATAGTGCCCGATTTGAGATTGAAACAGCTGAGAGAACCCTAGGCAGAGTACCAGTGTAGGACAGTACTCCCTCCACTCCAGAAAATGAAGTAAACTTTGGCATAAAGACAAAATCAAGGGGAAAAGAACCCCCAAGTGAACAAAAGAAGAGAAAAAGACTGATAGAAAAATATCTCAACAAGAGAGATGATGAAGATTCAAGCTCAGAAGATGACAGCAATATGAAAATGAAGATATGTGAAACCTTGAAGGAAAATGTGTGTGAAGAGTGTTTTGTAATAATGTTCATAAAATTCCTGAATTTGACTTGGCAAGTAGATTCCCAGGTATTTTACTTGTCTGGAGTAAGTGTTTTCAATAGGGATAGGTGTTGTATTTTGTCAAAGACTTTTTCTGTATCTATTGAGATAATCATGCGATTTCTATTAGTTTTATTGTTGATATGGTCAATTATGTGGATGGTTTCCTAATATTAAACCATCCTTGCATTTCTGGTATAAATCCCATGTGGTCATAGTGAATAATTCTTGTGATAAGTTGTTTTTGTTTTTTGTTGTGTGTATTTGTTGTGATAACTTTTATCTAGTATTTTATTTAATATTTTGCATCTATGTTCATTAAAGATATTGTTTTATAGTTTTCCTTCTCTGTTTTTGGCCTTTCTGGGGAATCAGTACCATATTTGTATCATAAAGAGAATATGTCGAGACTCCTTCTTTGTCTATTTTGTCAAATAGTCTGTAGAGTATTGAGATTAATTGATCTTTAAATGTTTGATAAAATTCACTTGTGAATACATCTGGTCCTGGGGATTCTTTCTTAGGTAGTTCTTTGATGACTTGCTCAATTTATTTTTCTCATATGAAATTATTTAAGTATTCTATTTCCTTTCTGTTAATCTAGACAGTTTATATTTTTTGTAAATATTCATCCATTTCACCTAGATTGCCATATTTGTTGCCATATAATTGGACAAAATAGTTCTTAATAATTAATTTCCTCTACATTAGAGGTGAGATCACCCTTTTCATTCATGATACTGTTAATTTTATTCTCTTTTTTCTTTTTCTTAATTAGATTAAGCTATACATTTTCTATTATATTTTTTCCAAAATACTAGCTCCTAGTCTTATTTATTAATTTAATAGTTCTTTTACTTTCAATTTTATTAATTTCCCATTTAATTTTTAGGATTTCAAATTTGGTCTTTACCTGAGAATTTTTAATTTGTTCTTTTTCTAGTTTTTTTTAGTTACATGCCTAATTTGTTAAATTCCTCTTTCTCTTTTTTATTAATATAGGTACTCTCAGATATAAAATTACCCTCAATATTGCTTTTGCTGTATCCCAAAAATTTCGATATGTTATTTCCTCATTGTCATTCTCTTCAATGAGATCAATGTTTTTATGATTTGTTCTTTAACCAACCAGTTTTGGAGAATCAGATTATTTAATTTCCAATTAATTTTTGATTTGTATCTCCACATACTCTTACTAGTTATAAATTTTATTACATTTTGATCTGAAAAAGTTGCATTTCTTATTTCTGCTTTTCTGCATTTGTTTCCAATGTTTTTATGACCTAGTCAGTCTTTATGAATGAACCATGTGTTGCTGAAAAAGTATATTCCTTTTTATACATTTTTATTATTTTCCTTATATTTATTAACTCTAATTTTTCTAAGATTTCATCCACACCTCTTGCTTCTTTCTTATTTTTTGTTTGATTTATCTAGATCTGATAGAGGAAGGTTGAGGTCTCCTACTAGTATAATTTTACCATCTCTTTCCTCCTTAAGCTCTAATAGTTTCTACTTTAAAAATTGGGATGCCATATCATTTGGTGCATATATGTTGAGTATTGATATTTCCTCATTGTCTAAACTGCCTTTGATCAGAAGGTAATTAACTTTTTTATCTCTTTTATTCACATGTTTTTTTACTTTGGTTTTGTCAGATATCATGATTGCAACTCCTGTCTTCTTTTTCTCAGTTGATGCCCAATAAATTTTGCTGTAGCCTCTTACCCTCAAAGAAAAATGTGAAAGGATGTCAAGTCCAAAATGAACCCTAGGATGACCTCCAAAAAAGTACAGAAAAATAAATAATAAGAAACTGATAAGAAAATTTTATTTAGAAAAAAATTATGCCAAAAACAATTATATCAGATAAAATTTTTACTGAAGAAAACAGTTCTCTGAAAAAGGAAATACAGTATCTCAATCAGGAAAATAGCTCTTTAAAAAAGGAAGTATAAAACATCAAAGGAGAAAACAGTTTCCTAAAAATTAGAACTGGAAAAAGGAAGTTAACAAGTTCATGAGACAATAGAAAACAATAAACAAATTCAAGAGAATTAAAAAACTGAAGAAAATTTGAAATTTCTCATTGAAAAAACACTGGACCTGGAAAATAAATCCAGGCAAGATAGTCTAAGAGTAACTGATTTACCTGAAATCCATGATCAATAAAGGGCTTTGTCATCATATTGAAATAAATTGTCTGAGAAAACTGCTCTGATTTTCTTGAACAAGAAGAGAAAATAGAAATTGAAAGAGTCTCCTTTCACTTCCTAAGAGAAATCCCAAATTGAAAAAATCCAAGGCTATTATACCACATGCCAGAACTCCCAAGACAAGGAGAAAATATTATAAACAGCAGAAAACAAAATAATTCAAATATTCTGGAATCATACTCAGGATTACACAGGACCTAGAAGTTTCTACCTTAAATGATTGGAAGGAATGAAATATGATATTCTGTAAGGCAAAAGATCTAGGACCACAACCAAAAATCACTTTCCCAGTGAAACTGATCATAATACTCCAGGGAAAGAAATGGAGATTTAATGAAATAGAGGAATTCCAAGCATTCCTGATATAAAGGGCCATAGCTAAAAAGAAAATTCAATGATTAAATTGGATGATCAAAAGAAGCATAAAAAGGTAAACAGAAAAATGTTACAATGGAATCAGTGGGTTTAAACTTATCATATCCCAGCATCAGAAAGTGGCTAGTAGGATACTTAAGATTCTGATAATACAGAGAAACGTAAGGTACCTAATATACTTAAAGCAATGAAGGGCATAATAGAGCAGTGATTCCCAAAGTGGGCGCCACTGCCCCCTGGTGGGTGCTGCAGCAATCCAGGGAGCAGTGATGGCCACAGGTGCATTTATCTTTCCTATTAATTGCTATTAAAATTTAAAAAAATTAATTTCTAGGGAGCTAAGTAATATTTTTTCTAGAAAGGGGGTGGTAGGCCAAAAAAGTTTGGGAACCACTGTAATAGAGTTATATTCCTTGCAGAGGAAAAGTGATACCTAGAATACTTAAGATATTTATGGCACAAGAGATAGTAAAGATACTTAAGATAATTTAAGATAAATAAGGGAAATAAGGGCGGTTAACTGATTACATTAGTAGTAAGAAAGTGATAACTAAGATCATAAAGATATCTATGACACTTAAAGAACCTAAAATGCCTAAGCTACTTAGATGCTTAAGCTAATGAAGATTCTTAAGAATTTTATCATTATTAGGGCAATGAATAGAAGCAAGTATAGAAAGAGAGCAGAAAGTAAGTTGAATATAATGCAATATTATTTTGAAAATATCAAGAGACAAGAAGATAACACACTGCAAAAAGACAAAAGGAGAGAAAGTTGGAGGTAATTTATTTCATATGAGAAGGCATAAAAGAATCAATACAGTGGAATGGAAGCTGAGTGGCCACCAGGCAATGCTTAAACATACTCTTTTCAGATTAGGCATGAAGTGGGAATAATATCCACACTCAGTTAGGGACAGAAATCTATCTTATCCACTAGGGAGGTAGGAAGGGGAGAGGGAGCAAAAAAAGGGACAAACAAAATAGAGAGGAAATTTGAGGAGGTGGATAAACAAAGGCAAAAATATGTTTGATCAGGGAATGGTGGAAAGGAGAAAGATGTATAAACAAAGGGAAATAATATGGAATGATCAGATATAAAGGAAAAGGACCTACATGTGCAAAAATATTTTTAGCAGCTCTTTTTTATGGTGGCAAAGTGTTGGAAATTGAGGAAATGTTCATCTCTTGGGGAATGGATGAACATGTGTTGGTATATGGTTGTATCCTGGGCATGAGTGTCTCTAAGTCCTAATATTGTTTCTGCTGCTTCAATAACTCTGTCTAGAAAACTGCTTCTTCCCCTTGCCTCAGTTTCTCAAATTTCTGCCAAGCATTTGGCCTTTTTGCAAATGATCTCATTGCTTTGATAAGATCAGCCCTGCATCTTAACAAGTACCTCATGTTTGCGTGTTGAGTGAAATCTAGATCTTGATGCACTAGTGACCATGATTCTAAATTGGGGTTCGTCCTAGTTTCATTCAGGAATTTTTCCTTTTCTGAGGGAGAGTAAAATTCCCCCAAAAGAAATTCGACATTGTCGAAACTAGGGTTGAAAAGTGTGAACACCTGCTTTAATTCTTTTTAACTTTTGTAAGGCTTTTCATAGAATCTAGGAAAACGTTGTTTTAAAACCTCCATATCACTAGGAGTGAATGTCTTGTATGTTTTGACATGCACCACCCCCTCTCCAGGTTGGACAATAGTCTTGTCTACTATTGGTAGTACAGAGACCACTGCATTCTGAATCGGTTGTTCTTTCTCTGTTTCCTTTTGCCCCCAAAACTTTGATTCTACAATTTCTAGTTGCAAGATCATATGTTTATCAAGTTCCTTTCCTTCACATATTTGCCTCAACACTTGGAACAGTAGTTTGATGTTCTCTACTAGTTCCTTGCTATCATTATCTTGTTTTGGATGAGATGCCTTGTAATAATTAAACAGATGAGTCAGGACCACTTTTGAAATTGCCAAAAAATGCCATAGACGGCCTCAGCCACTTCCCAGCTATGTGACCCTGGGCAAGTCACTTGACCCCCATTGCCCACCCTTACCAATCTTCCACCTATGAGACAATACACCGAAGTACAAGGGTTTAAAAAAATGCCATAGAGACAGAACAATTGCCACAGCTGTTGGTATGAAGCATATACACTGAGCTAAAGTGAATGCAAACCATTTGTAATGGTCATAGATTTCAATTAATTGTTGTATCAAGTTTGGTACTTTTATCAGCCAAAACGTATATAGTCCCCTGCATAAAAGACCAAATAAGCAGTGACAGACTGCTTAATACAAAAATCATTCTTGTGAAATTCATTTTCTTTTGCTTCAGAAGATAGTAGGTTTCGTTTGACTTGGCTTGCCAGAATGTAATGGGGATAAATTGAGGAAAGGTGTGTGGTACAAGGGAATTTTGAAAGGAGGTTATCAGGGATTTGTTAGATAGTAAATCTAGGTAAGAGGTAGGGTGGAACAGGGAGATTCAGGATATAATATAGCTGAAGATAGGGGGTACAGCATTGAAAGAAAAGGATCTTCTGGGAGAGGGAGAATTAATCTAACAGGCAAATACAGCAGGGCTTATAGACCAGGACTCAGACTTAAACATAGGCTGAGGGAAATAGACTAAACTGAAATTAACAATCAGACTTTAGTTAATTTCACAGGAAGGGACTTGTTTTGAAGTTACACCTTCCTTCAAGATGGATACCCCGGCTTCCCTTCAAGCCCAGCGTATGTTGGTTCTTTCCCTCTTCTTCCTCTCTTAATAACTAACTGACAAATTATACTAATAGGTCTGTTAAAACACAAAAGGGTTTATTATCTTTAAAGGTTGATGTGTCAGGAAAGTGGATCGAGGAAGCCCTAACAGTTGACTGAGTAACCTCAGGTGGGGGAAGGGAGGCAGAGATGGAGTCTGAGTAAGGACCTGCCTTTAACTCAAGCTTACAAAGTGCTCTTGATATCTAAAGGGAATAAATGGTGACTGACTAGTTTCTTTATATCTAATATTGTCAATTATAGTTAACCCTTCACAGATTTGAACTCCTCTCTAATTACTCTCCTTATTAACTCCACAGACATATAAGGTAAGGGAGGGAAGGTAGGAAATAATATAGGGAAGGAAGATATAAAGGGTTTATCCAAAATAATTTCTTAAATAAATATTTCAAGGCTAGGCTAAATTTCAATTCTACAGATAGGTAAGGAGGCAGCTCAGCTGGTCAGACAACCTCCCTCCGCGGGAGACCCAAACCAACTGACTTTTCCCTCAAGATTCCAAACCCCTAACTGCTTTCAGAACTCAGCCAAAGCTAGAAAAAACTATATGACCCCCTCTCTCTATATACTACAGAACTTGAGGCAAAGACAGCAATTAGGAGGATATTATAATTATCTAGGTGAAAGATAATGAATGCCTGAACTAAGCAATATAAGTGGATTCATTGGATTGAATGCCAGAGATATGAAGACAGAAAGTGCAAGATTTGCCAAATTATTAGATATTTTATCTGAAGGAGAAAGTGTATAGTCCAGGATCATGCTGAGATTACAAATCTGAGAGATGTAGAAGAAAATGATGTGCTTAACAAAAAAGGGGGTGGGAATCTAGAAGAGAAAAGGTTTTTTTGGGAAAAGATGAATTTAATTTCAAACATATTGTGTTTAAGATGTCTCTAATAGACTATACCTATGACTAGTAAATAATTGGTGAGATGAGGCTGAAGCTCAAGGGAAAGGCTAAGGATATCTATCTATTTAATATCTATCTTTCTGTCTGTCTAGCAAACAACACCTCTCTTTTGCTGGGTTAGTTTTAGAAGTCCGATAAGGTATCTTCCAACTTAGGGGTTCTGTAGTGACTCTCTTTTTGAAATGTATATATATATATATACACACACACACACACACACACACCACACACATATTGTATATTATACAGTTTATTATACAATAATATATGCACACATACATATATACATATACATATATAAATATAAATTAGAACACAAATTTTGTCTGTGATTTCATTGGTGAGAACTCTTAGATGAAATAATCTCCTTTACCTTTGTAGAACTCCATGTTTTCTGAAGTTCACAATCTTAGAATATTCCCTGCAACAGTGTTATCAGAATCTAATAGAAATGGAAACTAATAAACCATACACAAAGATCCTTGATGGAGTATACTGACTTAGATAAATATTAATATTACTAATGCCTTATTTTATTTGTATTTATTTCATAAACATATAGTGAATCTTGTTTAACTGGATTCCCTATTATTCCTGGCCACAAGTCTCCTATAAGCTCTTTGTTTGACACTGCTGCTCTAGAAGACCAAATTCTGAACTACCAGAGGGGTAAAGCTAATCTGGAATTTGCACTTAGTATAACACCAATTTGGTGAGTCCCCAGGAGTGTGTTTATGTGTGTGTGGGGAGGGGGGAAATAGTGGGAGAGGCACCAGGTCCCCTAAGACAGAGAAAACTGGTCCAGATCAGAGAGACTGAGGTAAGTATACATACATGTATACATCACTCACACATATACATACATAATATATATGTATATACACACACACACACGCACACATATATATATATATATATATATATAAAACCAGTGGGCTTATATGTGGAAATTATATCTCTTAAAGAGATAATTCCCTATTTTTGTATGTACAAATACTTATACATTATAAGTGGAATTTTAATTCTGCAATGTGGTGTTCACTTTCAGAGGTATCTAAGTAGTCTAAAAACCTCGATAATGATTACGTCATCCAGGTTTATTTTAGGCTATTTAGTACAATAAATATTTGAGTGGATTACATCATATAGGTCTGCTATTTTTTCTTGATTCAATTTTTCCCACTTATCCATTTAGGGGCTAACTCTACTAGACAGATTTTATCAGACTCCTACTTTAAATTTTATGCTATACTTCCAGATCTAACATCTAATGAATAGGAAAAAAAAACAGAAAAGGAACATTTTTGCATGATTGAGATCTACTATTTGTGGAGTATATCTTCACTTTCCTTTATTCTATAATTATAGCTCTAGGAGGTTTTGAATCAACTTATTCATCAGGGACCTGTGTCATTTAGATTGTTAGGACCTTTCAAAATTGCAACCTTTGATCAAGGGTTTCTAATGCAGTGTCACTAGAATAATAGTCTGACTCTTCCTTTTTACAGGGCTATTTGAATAATTACTGTTTTGATATAATAATTTGATATAACAATTTGAATAGATTCATGAGAAGTCCTTTTGGGCCAATTGTATTTGCATCATTTAAAATAGAATCATTTAATTGGGTCAACTAAAAAGTTTTTTTTCCTCTTTGCTTGGTATGGTACATGTCAGTCACTTTATTATCCTTAGGAGGACAGATAGCAAAGGAGTACCAACCTTTCTAAAATATATCAAGTTCAAAAAAGCATCCTATAGAGTAAATGAACTGGTAAGACTGATGACAAAGGAATATTAAGAAAAAAAATTGAATAAAATTTTCTTATCCATAGTAGCATTTATTTATATTGTTGTATTTTCTATTTCACAGAAATTTTCAAAGAAGACTGTTAGTTTTCCATGGAAACTTACCTCTAAATCTAGAAAACCTGAATTCAGGTCCTGCTCCTGACATAATCAATATATTGACTCTAAGCTCTTATTTAGACTTTCAGTTTCCCAGATATATCTTTAATGCTATATATTGTGGCTGAGTTTATAAATTGCATTAGTAAAGGGAATTCTGTGAAAATCTTATTCTAGAAAAAAACAAGCAGAATTTCTACACTCAACCTATCTGTGAAAGATGTCAGAAGAGTCTACAAACCTCAGCTACTCTGTCTTACAAACATTTAATAAATACTGTGATGGGGCTTTGGCATATAAAAACAAAAAAAAGAAATTAGTTCTATGAGATAGAACAACCTCTAAAACAATTTAATTTATAAATCAAAAGGAAAAGTGGATTATTTATTTTTATTATTGGTGAATTATTGATGGATTTTTGAATTGATCAACATCTCTGAAAAGCAATGTATAATTATACTCCATACACACTGAACTCAGCATTAACTTTGACTCAAACATGCTACTTCTGAATTAGACTTCAAGAATTGTAGAGAAACAGGAAAATGATCAACATATACAGATATATTTATACCAGTCCTATATATTGTCCTTATGGGACAATTATGGTGTATGAATGTAAAGTAGTATTATAATATCATTAAAAATAATAAAAATTAACTGTGGGAGGAGAAACAGGGAAGAAAAACAATTGTGTGAACACATGGGCTGAAGGGAATATTATTGGGGATGTAGACACTAAATGATAACTCTAGTCCAACTATCAATAATATGGAATTAGGTCTTGATCAATGATATGTGTAAAACCCAGTGGAATTGTGCATCAGCTAAGGAGGGTTGGGGGGATTGAGGGAGAGGGAAAGAACATGAAATATGTAACTAGGAGAAAATATTCAAAATAAAAAAATAATTTTAAACAAAATTAGTCGTGTGAGAAGAAAGACTTCATGAAATAGAACTGAATGAAGTGAAACAATTACTAGAGCAATATTGGTACACAATGAAAACTACAAGACGGAATGAAGCAACATTGAAAGACTTCAGAACTCTAATCAATGCAATGATAAATTTCATGTACAGATGAATGAAAATAAGAAATGCCACTAATTTCTTACTGATAGGGGAGTTCTCCCCTATAAGACTATAAGGTCCTTAAGTGTAAGCTGACTTTTATTGTCTCTGAATACCTAGTGCTTAACATAGTACCCAGCACATAGTAAGCATTTAATAAATATTCATTGATTCATTAACAGGTGAGATTAAATGAATTTAGTCATGTATTTTCAGGTATGATCAGTAGGGACATTATTTTTTTGCTACTATGCATATTATATTTTTGTTTTGTCTTTTGCAATGGAAGGGAGGTCAGTAGAAGAAACATATTACATATATAATCTAATAGACATTATAAAATATTCATTAATATTATAATTCACATGATAATAATAATAGTTATACAACTTATTATATATTGTATAAACTTGACATTTTCCCTATGCATAACTACACACATGCATGTGTGTGTACATCTTTATGTATAATAAAATTTGAATTAGTTAATTCCTAATTTTCACCTAATTCTACCTTTATCTGACCGATGACAATGGCATTTTAGTCACTAGTTAATATCATTTCATATATATATTATTCCAAATTTAGAATGCACTGATGGATACAGTAATACAGAGACATATCTATTTGAAAATGATCATGTTTCTGAGTATTTCATGAAAAAGTATATGTGTATATACTTATATACATATGCATGTATACTTTTGCATACACACATTTGTGTATTGTAATGGGGAAATTAAAACATTAGCACCCAGGCTGTCAGGCTGTCTCTAAAGACATGAGAGTTCCTTAATGGAATGAAGCTGGGGTTTTGAAAAGGGTGGAGTGAAGGAGGTATTTTGGCTGTGTGGTCCAGCTTTGCCAAATATTCAAGGAGCTGTCAGTGTGGGATTTCACTGAGAAGAAGATACTCCAAGCAACTATCGTGGCCTAGGTTGAGGAAAGATCTGGATTATCTGTTGGTGGACAGTAGATTTATCTACCTTAATCCCTAAAGCAGGTTTTGGATTGACCGGCTATATATTGTACTCATTCCTGGTTCCTGTGATATCTATGATCATCTTGAAGAATCACTGAACCAGTGCCTTCAGAAGCCCTCCTCTAGTTAGGGTTTAGCTTATTTTAGAACTTTGTGTGTGTGTGTGTGTGTGTGTGTGTGTGTGTGTGTGTGTGTGTGTGTGTGTGTGTGTATGAGTGTGTGTGTGTGTACTTTGTCTATTTGACTCACCCACCACTTTATTTCTTGGCCAGGAGCATATCATTTTCATGATTACTGCTTTGAAATACAGTTTCAGACTTGTTACTCCGAGGCCACCTTCTTCCACATTTTTTCTTTGATTTTTTCTTTTTATTCCTTTTTCTTTGATTCCCTTGATATTTTTGATCTTTTTTTCTTCCAGATGAATTTTGTTATTATTTTATTTGCTTTTATAAAATAATTTTGGACAATTTGATATTTATCTTCATTCACAATATGATGAATGAGAAAATGTGTATTAGAGGATTAAACATATAGAACCTAGATCAATCATATAATCTGCCATCTTGGGGAGGGTGGAAGGGTGTGAGGGAGGAAGAGAAAATGGATGGAAAAATGTCAAAATGAGTATTAAAAACTTTATCCACATATAATCTTCAAAAAATAATATATATATATATATATATATGAAAGGCTGTACACAAAAAAACTAAAATGTCATTTTCATTAGTTAGCTAAAGGTATCATTAGATAAAATTCAAGAATTTAACTCACTGAACTTTCTTTTGTGCAAAGAAATGGTCTAGGTGCTGAAAGTGAGCAAAGGAAATCCAAGAATTAAATGAGATAAGGTCATCACCTCATGGAAGTTTTTCTTTAATTAAATGGAATAATGGTGCATATTTATGTGTGTACATGTGTAAATGTATATATTAAAATTCCATAAATAATATATTACTGCAATTTGAAATACATGATATGTCAATTGAAGAAAGTACAAAATACCATGCTAAAACAAGGAGTGGGTTGTAGGTAGTAATTATTGTTTGGGATTTAGATTGTGAGCTCCTTGGTGTTGGGGACATATTTTGCCTTTCTGCTAAATACAGTGTCTGGCATATGGTAGGTCCTTAATAATTATTTTTTACTGATTAACTGGGATTTAGAAGCCTTCATGGAGGAAATTATATGTGAATTGAAATTTCAAGGTTGAGTAAGGATTCAGCCTACAATGGAGATGGAAGACAATCTACATATGGCACAAAGGTAGAAAAAAATAGGGCAAATGACTGAAGAGAGTAGTTCAATTTGTCTAGTAGGAGATAGTATTTGAAAGGGCATAATATGAGAGAAGACTTAAAGTGTAGAATAACTTTAAAGTGGAGAACGTTTTAAATGATAAGAAAATGAATTTGGACTTCATAAAGGATATAATAATTAACCACTTAAGATATATGAGCAGAATATTGGCAAGATTAGTTCTAAACCAAATAACATGGTATCTGTACCTGAGAAGAACAAGGTAATGAGTAAGCTATACTGGAAGACACTTCTATTAAGACATGAGTAGTTGCCTTTTTTAAAGGGAAAGAGGTAAAAATTACTTTGTGGGTAGGAGTATGTGTGTCAGGCTTTTCTGAAGTAATAATTGGTTATCATAATTGATAAACAAGTCCCTCTATATTTTGGAATCATGCCACATTTCAATGATTAACTCAGTACTTTATGCCTCAGCTAAACTAGGCACTCTTGCACTTTTCTGCTCCCTTATTCACCTTCTTATCCCTAACTTTGAATTATGTTGAATTCCTACATTTTTATTTATTTTATTTTATTTAATTTTCCCTGATTACATGTATAAACAGATGCCAGTATTTTAAAAAGCATTTTGATTCTTAAGTTATCTCCATCCCTCTCCCAAACCTTGCTGAGATGGTAATCAATTTCATGTAGATTTTACATATGTAATCATTTGAAATATTTTTCATATTAATCCTTTTTTAGAAAGAAACTCAAAGAAAATAAGAAAGAAAATAAAGAAAGTTGTCTTTGGTATGGATTCAGACTCCATAAGTTTTTCTTCTGCAAGCAGATGGTATTTTTCATCATAAGTACTTTGGGATTGTTTTAGATCATTGTACTGATGGGAATAGCTAAATTATTCATAATTGTTCATCATACAGTATTGCTGCCACTCTGTACAATGTTTTCCTGGTTCTATTTACTTCACCTTTCTTCAGTTCAAGTAAAACTTTCCAAGTTATTTTTGGTTTAATATTTTTAATTAGAATATTTTCCCATGGTTACAGGATTCATGTTCTTTCCCTCTCCTCACTCCCCACCCTATAGCTGACATGCAATGCCAACAGGTTTTACATGTGTCATTAATCAAGACCTATTTCCATATTATTGATAGTTGCACTAGGGTGATTATTTAGTGTCTACATCCCCAATAATATCCCCATCAACCCACGTGTTCAAGGAGTTATTTTTCTTCTGTGTTTCTACTCCCAGAGTTCTTCCTCTAAATATGAATCATTTTCTTTCTCATAAGTCCTTCAGCATTGTTCTAGATCATTGCATTGCTGCAGTTAGAGAAGTCTATTATTTTCAATTGTACCAATGTGTCAGTCTCTGTATACATCATTCTCCTGGTTCTGCTCCTTTCAATTCTGCATCAATTCCTGGAGGTCATTCTAGTTCACATGGAATTCTTACATTTCGTTATTCTTTTGAGCACAGTAGAATTCCATCACCAACAGATACCACAATTTGTTCAGCCATTCCCCAATTGAAGGACATTCCCTCATTTTCCAATTTTTTGCCACCACAAAGAGTGTAGCTATAAATGTTTTTGTATAAATCTTTTCCCTATGATCTCTTTGGGGTATAAAACCAACAGTGGTATGGCTGGATCAAAGGGCAGACAGTCTTTTATAGTCCTTCGAGCATAGTTCCAAATCGTCATCCAGAATGGCTGGATCAATTCACAACTCCACCAGCAATGCATTATGTCCCAATTTTGCCACATCCCCTCCAACATTCATCACTTTCCTTTGCTGTCATGTTAGCTAATCAGCTAGGTATGAGGTGATACCTCAGAGTTGTTTTGATTTGTATTTCTCTAATTATAACAGATTTAGAACACTTTTTCATGTGTTTGTTGATAGTTTTGATTTCTTTATCTGAAAATTGTCTACTCATGTCCATTGCCTATTTATCAATTGGGGAACGGCTTGAGTTTTTGTACAATTGATTTAGCTCCTTATATATTTAAGTAATTAGACCTTTCAAAGCAATTATTAGAAACTACTTTGCCCAACTATATGGCAATAAATATAGCGATCAAGGTGATATGGATGAATATTTGCAAAAATATAAATTGCCTTAACAGTAGAAGAAATAGAATATTTAAATAATTCCATATCAGAAAAAGAAATGGAACAAACCATCAAAGAACTCCCTAAGAAAAAATCCCCAGGACCAGATGAATTCACAAGTGAATTCTATCAAACTTTCAAAGAACAACTATTCCCAATACTTTACAAATTATTTGACATAATAAGCAAAGAAGGAGTTTTAACAAACTCCTTTTGTGATGCAAATATGGTACTGATCTCAAAGCCAGGTAGATCAAAAACAGAGAAAGAAAACTACAGACCAATCTCCCCAATGAACATAGATGCAAAAATTTTAAAAAGAATATTAGCAAAGAGACTCCAGCAAGTTATCAAGAGGATCATCCACCATGATCAGTTGGGATTTATACCAGGAATGCAAGGATGGTTCAACATTAGGAAAACCATCCACATAATCGACCATATCAACAAGCTAACAAACAAAAATCACATGGTTATCTCAATAGATGCTGAAAAAGCCTTTGACAAAATACAGCACCCATTCCTATTGAAAACCTTGGAAAGTATAGGAATAGAAGGACCTTTCCTAAAAATAATAAACAGTATATATCTAAAACCATCAACAAGTATCATATGTAATGGGGATAAATTAGAAGCCTTTCCAATAAGATCAGGAGTGAAACAAGGATGCCCATTATCACCTCTATTATTTAACATTGTACTGGAAACACTAGCAGTAGCAATTAGAGAAGAAAAAGAAAATCGAAGGTATCAAAATAGGCAATGAGGAGACTAAGCTATCACTCTTTGCAAATGATATGATGGTCTACGTAAAAAATCCTAGAGAATCAACTAAAAAGCTAGTGGAAATAATCAACAACTTTAGCAAAGTTGCAGGATACAAAATAAACCCACACAAATCATCAGCATTTCTATATATTTCCAACACATCATAGCAGCAAGAGTTAGAAAGAGAAATTCCATTTAACATCACCTTAGACAATATAAAATACTTAGGACTCTATTTACCGAAACAAACACAGGAATTATATGAACACATCTACAAAACACTTTCCACACAATTAAAACTAAATCTAAACAATTGGAAAAACATTCATTGCTCATGGCTAACATAATAAAAATGAACATCCTACCCAAATTAATTTACTTATTTAGTGCCATACCTATCAAACTACCAAGAAACTTTTTTATTGAACTAGAAAAAATATAACAAAGTTAATTTGGAAGAACAAAAGATCAAGAATATCAAGGGAAAATAATGAAAAAAATGTGAAGGAAGGTGGCCTAGCAATGTCAGATCTTGAACTATACTATAAAGCAGGGGTCCTCAAAACAATATGGTACTGGCAAAGAGACAGAAGGAAGGATCAGTGAAATATACTTGGAGTAAGCGACCTCAGCAAGACAGTCTATGATAAATCCAAAGAACCCAGCTTTTGGGACAACAACCCACTATTTGACCAAGACTGCTGGGAAAATTGGAAAACAATATGGGAGAGATTAAGTTTAGATCAACATCTCATACCCTATACCAAAATAAATTCAGAATGGTTAAATAACTTGAATATAAAGAAGGAAACTATAAGTAAATTAGGTGAGCACAGAATGATATACTTGTCAGAGGGAAAGGAAAGATTTTAAAACCAAGAAAGAAAAAAATACAAAATGTAAAATAAATAATTCTGATTACATTATAATTTAATTAATTATAATTTAATTAATTTTAATTAAAAGGTTTTGTACAAACAAAACCAATGTAGTCAAAATTAGAAGGGAAGCAACAAATTGGGGAAAAACCTTAATAACAAAAAAGTCTGACAAAGGTCTAATTACTCAAATATATAAGGAGCTAAATCAATTGTACAAAAATATCAAGCCATTCTCCAAGTTTTTTTGAGGCTCCTCTTCCTTGTCATTTCTTTTCTTTTTTCTTTTATTTAAACCCTTACTTTCCACCTTAGAATTAATACTGTGTATTGGTTCTAAGGCAGAAGAATGGTAAGGGCTAGGCAATGGGGGTCAAGTGCCTTGTCATTTTTTATAGCACAGAAGTACTCCATTGAGATCATATATTCTAACTTACTCAGGCATTCCTCAATTGATGGGTTTTCCCTCACTTTCCTATTTTTGTCCTCAACAAAAAGAACAGCTTTAAATATCTTTGTCCATATAGGTCCTTACCTTTTTTTAAAAAAAATTTAATTAACTAACTTAATTAAAATTTAAATAAAATTTAAATCTCTGTGGGATAGAAAAGTAGTAATGGTATTGCTGAATCACAGGTATGTGTGCTTTTTAATAGCCCTTTGGAGTTAGGTCCAAATTGGTCTCCAGAATAGTTGAAGCAGTTCATAGTCCCCACCCCTCAACAATGTATTAGTATCTTAATTTTTCCATATTCTCTCCAAATTTTGTCATTTTTCTTTTCTGTCATAATAACCTGATATGTATAGGATGGTATCTCAGCATTGTTTTAATTTGTATTTTTCTTAATTATTATGATTTAGAGAATTTTTGGCAAAATTTTAGAGATCTTTAATTACTTTGAAAAATGCCTGTTCCTGTCCTTTGACCATTTGCTAATTGGGGAATGGTTTATATTCTTATGTATTCAACACATTTCTTCATGTATTTCTCAATATATTTGAAAAATAAGGCATTCATTATACTCATAAAAATTTTGCACCATTTTGATTACTGTGTATTATTCTCCATCCTATTTTCCCCCTTTATCCTTTTTTTTCTCTCCTTTCATTCTGTTCATCCTCAAAAGTGTTTAGCTTCTGATTTTCATGTTCTCCTATTTACCCTCTTTTCTATCAACCCCTCCCCTCTTGTCTCATCCTCTTCCCTTCCTATTTTCTTGTAGGGCAAGATAGATTTCTATACCCAATTGATTGTATATGTTCTTTCCTCTTTGAGCCAATTCTGATGAGAGTAAGGTTCAATTGTTTTCTCACCTACCATATCTTCCCCTTCACTGTAAAAACTCTTTCATGCCTCTTTTGTGTGCAATCATTTACTCCATTCTTTTTCTCTATTCCCCATTCATCCAATTCATTCCTCTTTCCCACTCCTTAATTTTATTTATTTAGATATCATTCCATCATATTCAACTCACACCCTTGCCCTTGTTCCTTCTAACTTCCATAATAAAGAAAAAATTAGGAATTATAGGAATCATATTCTTATTTAGGTAAATAAACAGTTTGACATTTTGGATGCTTTTTTTTCTCCTTCCTATCTACCTTTTTATGTTTCTAAAAAATCTTCTATTCGAGAGTCAAATTTTCCATTTAGTCATGGTCTATTCATTAGGAATGTTTGAAAGTCCTCTGTTTCATTGAGTACACATTTCCCCCTATAAATTCTGCTCATTTTTTCTGGTTAAGTGATTCTTGGTTGAAGTCCTATGTCCCTTTTCCCTCAGTAATATCATATTCCAGGACTTCTGATCCTTTAATGTAAAAGTTAGTAAGTCTTATGTTACTCACTATGGCTCCATGATATTAGAACTGTTTCTTTCTGACTGCTTATAATATTTTCTCCTTTACCTGGAAGTTCTTGAAATTTTCTATAATATTCCTGTTAGTTATCCTTTTGAGATATCTTTCAGGATATCATCACTCAATTCTTTCAGTTTCTCTTTTATTTTATAGTTCAGGAAAGTTTTCCTTGACAATTTCTTGAAAGATGATGTTTAAACTCTTTTTTTTTAATCATGGCTTTCACGTAGTCCAAGAATTTTTAGATTTTTCACCTAGATTTATTTTCCAGGTCAGTTATTTTTTCAATGCAATATTTCACATTTTATTTTATTTTTCATTATTTTGACTTTGTTTAATTGTTTCTTGATGTCTCGTGAGGTCATTAACTTCCACTTGATCAATTTTAATTTTTAAGTAATGGTTTTCTTGAATGAACTTTTGTTCCTCTTTTTCCTTTTAGCTAATTCTGCTTTTTAAGAAGTTCTCTTCAGCGGAAATTTGTGCCTCTTTTACCAATTGGCCCATTCTGTTTTTTAAGATATTCATTTCTTTAGTATTTTTGTGCCACCTTTATCAATCTGTTGACTCCTTTTTTCATGATTTTCCTATATTACTCTAATTTCTTTTCCAAATTTTATTCTAGCTCTCTTATTTGATTTTTGAAATCCCTTTTTAGCTCCTCCAATAATTTTAGGGGCCTTTTTTTTAGCAATTTCTATTTTTCTTGAAGGTTTTTGATGCAACAGTATCAATTTTGTTGTCTTCTTCTAAGTTTATGTCTTATTGTTCCCTGTCAGCAAAATAACTTTTTATGTTGAGTTTTTTTTGTTGTTGTTTGCTTTTCTTCCTGCTTTTTTCTTTTCTTTTAACTTAAAAAAACTCTATGTTACAGAGAGCATTAGTCCAAGATTTAGATTATTTTGTGCAGTTGTCTCCAGAGATGGTTCTGGATATCTATTCATTTTTGGTTCTCTCAAGGTGGTATGGTGTAAGGAGAAGTGTGTTTATTAATCTGGGCTTTTGCTCTGGTCTGTGAGTAACCACAAGCATTCTTTTCCACCTTGGAACTGTGACCTGGGTCCACTGCTTCTCTGAGGCTGCAAGTGCTGGTTTATATTAGTGTTTTTTCTCACCCTGAGACTACAACATAAGAGTACTAACTGAATTTGTGTATGATCATTGTGACAACGTTATTGTACCCAGAGCCAGCAAAGGGAAGCATGTAATCTTATGAGCAATTGTCTGACACCCCTTTACCATCTGTTGTTGATAGCTCGAGAAGCCTTTGCTGCTGATTTAGCCACCGCCCAAAGCCTGTTGCTGAAATGGATCTCCCTTGGCATGCTACTATGTGGTCCCCTTCTACTCTGGTATAGTAGATCTTCTGGCTTTCTAAGTTGGTTTTTTGTTTTTGTTTTGGGGGTAATTTTGCTGAAAAATTATATTACCTCTTCTATTTCTAGGTTATCTTGTTCTAGAATTCATTTTCAAGCATTATATCAAAGTTGTCTGGAGAGTACATCTGCTAAAGGTCAGATGGGTCTGTCAAACTTTCCTTTCCATCATGACCCTGACCTCCTGTATAATTTTTTAAGGCTGAGTAAAATGTAACCTTCTCTAGGAAGCATCCCTTGATTTCATGCAATGACTAATTAATGACATCACCTCCAACCAACCTCCGAATAGACTTTGAACTTTGTACTTATCATGTACTACTTTGCATAATGACTACTTTGGATATATCTGTCCGTTCATGTATCATATTTCACAATTCTAGATTCTGAGAAGGTTGGATATCTGTTTTTATCATTTTAAAATAATTTTACCCTGTACCCACCACAATATCCTTAAATAACATAAGTGCTTAATGTTGTCTTTGTTGAACTGAATTTGTCTTCTATGCCAGTGTCTCCTATGTCTCACAATCAATAGCAAAATTCTTCAGGGAGATTTTGAGAATATCTTTGCGTCACTTTTTCTGACCTCCATGTGAGTGCTTGCTTCATGTAAGTTCTCTGTAAAATAGTCATTTTTTTGCATTTGGCATTCAAGCCACATGACCAACCCATTTTAGTTATACTCTCTGCAACAATGTTTGAATGCTTGGTAATTCAGCTCAAGAAAGGACCTCAGTGTGTGGTTCTTTATCTAGCTGGGTGATCTTCAGAATTTCTCAATATAATTCAAAAGGAAATGATTCAATTCCCTAGGATAAGAGTGGTATACTGTTCAGGTTTCACAGGCATAAACCAATGAAAACAACGTAACAGTTCTATAGACCTTCAGTTTTGGATGTAGCCTAATACTTCTTCCCTCCCAAACTCTCCTTTAGAAACTCCCAAATCCTGAGCTAGCTCTGGCAATGTGTGCCTCAAACTCATCAAGTCTCTGGAAAGTACATTGCCAAGGTAAGTGAACTTATCTACAGCATTCAAAATGTCTCCATTTGATCTAAACCAATGCTTCCATGTATGGATGGTGCTTTGCTGGCTTATAGAGAACTTCTGTTTTCTTGGTGTTAATTTTCAAGCTGAAATTAGCACAAGCAGAAAAGAAGCCAGCCACTTTCTATTGAATCTCAGCCTCAGATGTTGCTTTGAGTGCACATTCAGCTTTGAACAAAAAATTTGCATCCATCTCCTCTTCTATTTTAGTCTTGACTTATACTATTTCAAGTTAAATTATTTACCACAAGTATTGAAGTTCAACTTGATGCCATTTTAGTGCTTGTTTAAGGCATCAAACACATCACTGAAAACATCATGTTAAACAGCATGGAAGCAAGAAAGCAAGTACATAGCCCTGTTTCACTCCACTGGTGACTGGGAAAACATAAATGAATCATCCATTATCCAGAAACTGTACAAGCATGCCATTATGGAACTGGCATGTAATACTGATGAACTTCTCCAAGCAATCAAATTTTGCCATGATCTTCCACTAGCCCTCACGACTGACAGTTTCAAAGGACTTGTTCAGATCAAAGAACTTTATTACAGACCTCTGTTCTGCTCCACTGAGATCCTTGGCATTTCTCAGGGAGTGGTCAGACAGCAAACATTATATTGACTGTTTCTTGACCCTTTCTGATGTGACACTGGTTCTCAGTTACATGAGCATCTTCTAGGTGAAAGATTATCCTCTTTAAGAGGACTCTAGCAAGAATATTGTTGGCAAAGACTAAGAGAAGGTAGGTAACACAGGTATTTTTGTATCCATTTTATAAATGGGGAAACTGAGATTCATCAATATTAAGATCATTTCCCCCAAATATTTAGCCGGGGTTTAAATGAAGGTACATCAGGATCTTGTTTTGTGAGACCAATATGTTCTAATAACCTTTTTGTAAGTTGAAAATCACACATATTTGTCGTCTCCATTATTTAATAAGTATTTCTTATAGGAACATGTGGAGACACTTAATGCCTTTTCTTCGGCTTATCAGAGCTACCAGTATCACTATTCTTGCACTTTGGGGCCATTATTAATAATTAAAGAGTGATAGTGAAACAAAGAGAAGCACTGCCCTGGTGCAGATACAACTTGTTACAAGTGAGAACTCCAGACAGACTCATGTGGGAGCTAATATTTGGTATAAAACAATGTAATGATCCACGCTAAAACTTCTCAGAATGAGAAAGAGCCAGATTGGGAGACTGCTTAGAGACTTCATTCCACCTGGGAAAATGGTGTAGATTTAGCACATAAGTAAAAAATTTTAGATATTTTTCTGCCTTTATTTTTTTTCTGTTTCTAATTTCATATAGCTGAAATCACATGTGTTAATCTCACTTAAAACAACATCCTCTTGTGTTACCACTCCATGTTCAAAACTCTTTCTATTCCTTGCTGCAAATGTTTGTACTATGTAGCAGAAATAATCTATGACCTTGAAATTTAAAGAGTTTTGATCACATTTTTCCTTTGACTGCATTATTTCTTCTAATGTTCTCTGATATTGGTGTATGATTCTTTTGACTTAGATTGGCACCTTCTTTGCAACTTAAGGATTCAAAAATTTGTCTTGAGTGCTGAGAGTTTAAGTGACTTAACCAGGGTCACATAGCTACTACTTATCAGAAGGGAACCTTGAAATCAGATCTGCCTGATTCTAAGAGAAGTCTTTTGCACACTAAATCTCATTACCTCTAAATATCATTTTTCTCATACACATTATGAACCCTTTTAAAATGAAGAATTACCTTTCACTTCTAACTAGGACATTTCAATGAAATCTTCCTAAAGGAGTTTACATCTACACATGGACACCCTGGAGAGGGACACAGCTACTAATGCCCAAAATTCAAGCTTGCTGGTGGCTGCATCATGACTGGCACAGACCCTAGATTTAAAGACTTGAACTTCTATAGCTAAAATACTACCTTTCAGAGAAGTGAGGATCAATAGAGATGTTTGTAAAGAGCTCAGCACAGTGCTTGGCACATATTAGGCACTCAATAAATGCTATTATTACATTCAGCTGAGAAGTATCACATTATCATTAAGTACATCCTAGAGTCTGTTTGTGAAACAGAGCTCCTTGGTTTCTTCTTTGACCTAATCCTTCATTCTTTGGGGCTATATACATGCTATCATATGTATCACGTGAATCCCCAAAATAAGTTACTGCTTCTTATGCCTCCTCTTTCTCTTTCTGGACATATACATTCTTTTTTTCAACAAGGAACATTGAACATCCTATATCTTATACAAAATGATGGTACAGCAATGTTGTTACAATATTAGTACAATATGATGACAAGCCTGAAAATGAACAACAACAAATCTGAAACAACCAACCAGATGGTCATTGTTCAAAATAATGATCTTAATTAGACAATCTTTAGCACTATGTTTTTTCTCAGTTCATATCTCTGACCTGCTCTTCAATTTACACAGAATAACAGACAGTAGTCTCTGTCTACATTTGAGATACTTATTAGAAAATAATTCTTTCCATTCAAAATAAATGTGGACCTAATGAAATCCATTTCTATAGACATACAATATGAGGGGACAAATAGCATAGATTCTCATTTATGTCAGGAGGCTTTAATTTTTATTAGCAGGATAAAACATTGAATTTATGGGGAAGTCTCCCATCAAATAAAGCATAAAAGCTGCCCTTCAAATTATTCTTAGAAATTATGAAATGAATCCTTATGAATTTAGAAATGTCTCTATTTTAACTTTACATATTTTATTAGCTTTTGGTTTCATTTACTTGCTAGGAGGATTTCAGGAAGAGTGCCCTGTCGTTTCATTTTTATATGGAATATCTTCTGAAGAACTCTCCCCATCAAAACAGGCCAGCAAATTCTCTCCAAATTGTGGTATGAGAGATTTCCCTAAGATAATGAGAAGTTAATTGACTTCCTAGAGTTATAATGGCAGTATGTGTCAGAAGTCACTCTTCTAGCTAGTTGTTTCTGGCTCTGAGATCAGTCTTCTGTCCTCTAAACTACGCTTAATTCTTTGATCCTGTGATTCAAATAAATGAGAGAGAATCCTCAAGAAGAAGTGATCCTTATAAGGGAAAGAGTAAACTATATTTGATGGAGATTTGACAAATATTGTTATTTATATCTTAATGTGAAAGAAAAGGTTAATCATGAGGTCAACTCTATAGATTAATTTGAGGACAGTGAGAAGCAAGCATGGGGAGTGATAGTTCATAGTAAAAGAGATTTTAAATTGCAAGGGATGTTGTATATCATCAAGTCCTACTCTTTCATTTCTTATATCAGGAAAATGAGTTTAAGAGAAGTGAACTGAATTGCCCAAGGTCATAGAGACAGTAAATGGCAAAATAAAGCAGTATCTGAATCCAGGTCCTCTAACTCTAAATCTATCACATTTCCCACTGAATCACATAATTTTCTTGATCTTATTGGAAAGCAGGATAAATGAATCAGTGAAATAATTTCCTCTGGACTTCCACAAAGTATAAATGACTTGCATGATTCTCTTTGCTACTTTGTTTGACCATTGGAAAGACATAAAGGAAGACAGTTGAATTGCAGTTTGGGGCCATGAATTTACATATGCAAGGCTTCAACAAATCCCAGGGACATTTTAACTTCAAACATAGTTCTGTGTTGATTCTATGTCTACGTGAGCAAATCTATATGCAGAGAAGTACAAATCTTAGAGGAGTATTACATTACCCTGACCAGACAAGCTGATCAGGGCTACTAGTGTTTGAATTACACAGTGCTGACAAAGGCTAGCTGAGAAAGACTTTAGTAGACTAGAAATAAAAGAATTTATGGAATTATGAAGAAATCAGCATCTGTTCAGACTATTCACACTAACTGCAATCTTTCAGGTTTGTTCAAGCATTACTGGCTGAAGCCTCAGCTTCCTGAATTTTGTGATATGATATAGGCAATATTGATATAAAATATTCATGGCAAAAGGAAAACAGTAAGGGGAAAATAAGGTTTATACAGAGAATCCACATCATATACTGCAATAAACTACAAATAGATATAAAATCTAAATATAAAAAAGCCAGGCAGTGAACAAATAAGAGAAGGTAAAGATATTTCATCTGTATACAAACACATAAAGATATGTAGATAATTTGCTACTATCTCTAATTTGCTTCTTTCTATAGCTGCTTCTAATAATAACTTCATTAGACAGGTGTTATATATTATATATAATATACTATATATAATTTCTTAGCAAATTTAGAAATGGGGTTATCATAGAAAACTTTTGCACAAGCATAATTAATGTGAGCTAAGTGGGAAACATAATGGGATTTAAAATATTGGTCAATTTTTCTCATAAAAATCAATATAGGATAAAAAAGCAATTGTTACAAATATATGAAAATAAGAGCAATTTCCTAATTAATAAGTAGTAAGAAAATATGAATGGAAAAACTGTCAGTGACCACATTAAAATCATTCAAATTAAATATAATCAGAAATGGTAATGACTTTGTACTCCTACCTTATATCCATCAAATCAGCAAATATTGCAAAGTTGTGAAATGGAAATTCTTAGAAGTATTAGGCAACTACAGGAGCACTTGGAAAGCAATTAGAAACTTTGGGGGCAGTCATATTACTATTAGGTATATTTTTCAAAGAGGTCAAATATTGATACAGAACATATATGTCCAAAAATATTTATATCAACTCTTTTTATTGAGGAAAGTATCAGAAACAAAGTGGATTCTCATTATTTAGAAAAATTATTGACCAAAATTGGTCTACAGATGTAAGGCAATTTTATTATATTATAAGAAGTAATGAATGTTGTGAATTCTAAGAAACATAGAAGATTTACAGAAGGAAATAAGTCAAACAAGAGAAGAGTTTTCATAGTCACCATAACAATATAAAGGAAAACATCTTTTAAGACTTCAGAACACTGGCCATTATGGGGATTTATCATGATTTCAGAAGACTGATGATAATAGCAATGAGCCTCTGTAAAATACTTCAAAATTTACAGTGTTTAACCTTTGTTTGTTCTTGTACTTCTTAGAACAACCTCACAAGACATATATTATTATCTCCATTTTATAGATGAAGAAACTGAGGTTGAGTGAGGTCAAGTAATTTGCCTAGGAATCACAGAGTTTCTGAGGCAAGATTTCATCATTTACTTCAATGACTCCAAGTCCTGTACTCTATCCAGTGTGGTATCTAACAAGAGCTTCCACCTCTTGCCAAAAGAGGAGATGAAACATTATTTTACCTATATAGGTAATCTTTTGATTTGTCTTCTTTGGCCACACTGTTTTTTTAAACCCTTACCTTCTGTCTTGGAGTCATACTATGTATTGGCTCCAAGGCAGAAGAATGGTAAGGGTAGGCAATGGGGGTCAAGTGACTTGCCCAGGGTCACACAGCTGGGAAGTGTCTGAGGCCAGATTTGAACCTAGGACCTCCCGTCTATAGGCCTGGCTCTCAATCCACTGAGCTACCCAGCTGCCCCCTTGGCCATACTTTTTGACCTGTTGCCATCTCATAGTCAACCACCTCAGATGAGAAGACCTCAGATTATGAATTCACTAAAGCCCTGTGGTTTCCATATCCTGCTGGGAACAGTGTGTTCCTGAGGTACTACTGCTAGAAAAGAGCCCAGGGATCTTCCTTCTGCCCCAAAGAACAGCACAAAACATCTTCTACCTCTTTCTGCCAGCACAGTCTTCCAAATGGGATGTGGAGAACCTCTAGTGCAACAAAGAGCAACCTCCCTTTGGACTTCAGGTCTCTTGTATAACTTCACATGTTTTATTAACTTGAGAAGTCATTCAGTTGCTAGAAGGATTTCAAGAAGAAGATCCTGTCATTTTATTTTTATAGGAAATATCTGCTGAAGCACTCCTTCCATCAAGGCAGGCCAGTAAACTCTCTCCAAATTATAGTATGAGTGCCTAAGTCAATGAGGATATAATATGCCTGTTCTTTGAGGGCAGAGGAGTGGTGTCCTCCACTCAATGATGAACATTCTTAAATTGGTCTATATTATTAACATCTCAGAGCTTCTGAAATCTTGTAGATCATCTTCCAAATTATATTATACACCTCCCACCATTCTATTTCTAATTTCCATCACTCTCCACCCTTCCAATCTGAAGTTTCATTTTAACTCCACCCAGTCCTTTCACTCTCCTGTCTAGAATTCCTGTTCTATAGGATACAAACTTCCCTTCATATTAAATCTAAAATGCCTGTTCCATAGGATACAAACTTCCCTTTGTATTAAATATAAAATGCCTGTCCCATAGGACACAAACTCCCTTTTGGATTATATCTTTTCAACTCCCACTTCTTCCTACTAGCCCTTACTGAAATCTGGCCCTGATGACCCAACCTTCCTAGCCACCATTTCTAGGGTGAGCACTTAAGATTTTTAGGCTGCATTTTCACTCATTTTCCTCACTGCACCTAAAGAAGGTGGATAAGTTGTAATGTTCTTGTTTCTACTGACAATTCTAGGTTCTTCCCCCATCGCTCATTAATTAACCTCTCTCCTATTGAGATTCCTGCTGTTCACAACTATCATTGTATCAAAATTCTAGTAGCTGTTATCTCCAGATCCCTCAGGCTCCTGACCTTGTAGTCATGCTGGCTTTCTATCTCTCACACCTTGTATCCAATCTGTTGCCAATGCCTGTCATTTTCATATTTGTGACTCCTTCTCTAATCTGACACTGCCACCGCTTCAGTGAGTGTCCTCATGATCTCACATCTGGACTAGTGCAGTAGTGGGTCTGCTTATCTCAAGTCTCTCCCCACTATGATTCATCCTCCATTCAACCATTAAAGCGATTTTCCTGAAGTGCAGGTCTGATCTTGTCATATTCCCTACTCAATAAACTCCAGTGGCTTCCTATTGCCTTCAGGAAGAAATAAAAAATACTCCAGTTGGCATTCAAAGACCTTCATAACTTGGCTATCTCATACTTTTCCAGTATTCTTATACCTAATTCTAAATCTCTTCAAGTGACATTATCTTCCTGGATTTTACATTAAAAAGACACTCCACCTCTTGGCTTCAGGAATTTTCTCTGTCCTCCATTCCTAGAATGTTGTCCAACCTGCCCTTTGACTACCACCCTCTCTGACTTCCTTTAAGACCCACTAAAATCTTACCTTCTACAGGAAGTCTTTCAATACCTTTCCTCCGTTAATGATCTTCTATTTATCTTAAATATTACATATTTAATTACATATTCTGTGTGCATATGTGTGTTTGTGTATGCATAGGGATTTGCATGTTTTCTCCCTTCTGATATTGTAAGCTCTTTCAGAGCAGGGACTTTTTTTGGGTTTGTTTTATCTCTTTTTTTTGTATCTTCAGGATTTAGCACAGTTTCTGACACATAATAAATGTTTAATAAGTATTGATTGATTGATTATTTATTATTCAAGAGTGCTTCTTTTTGGCGGGAATGCAAATATAGAATAAAAAGATTCAATTAAACAATTAAAATATGCAAAAGAAAACAAAAGGAATTTCAGAAGGAAGCAAGGCAGGTTTTTTTTTCCTAATTTCATGTTAAATAAAGTTTACACCTTAAAAAATCTACGTATCAGATTACATCTTTACATATCACCACTTTTATTTATTTATTTTATTCCAAATTGTCTGGTATTTGTTGATCCTTATTAAGTTCATCATAAAAACAAATTTGTTAGTTTAGGGCAGTGATGGAAAAACTTTTGGAGACCATGTGCCATGCCCTACCCACCACCCCCCCAGACTGCATGCAGTGCCCTGCCCCTTCAGAGATGAGTGCCCCCCCAAAAGACAATTGATCCTGTATGAAGGAGGGTATACTTTTCAGGATGTTGTTGACCACCTTAGGCAGCTTTCTTCAGGAAAAGTCAGGTGGAAAACATTTTTGGGCCAGCAAGTTCTGCCACTGAGGGGAAGAGAGGCAGCTTAAACAGTGTTCTAGAATGAATGAACTTCCCTTTTTTAAAAACAAAATCATCCTTTGGGGCAGCTGATCCTTATCTGGGTTCAGGTCAGGTCTGGGCTTCCAGGAATTGCTTCACCAATGATTTTGGTCTGGCTGTAGTCCACCTGAACTGAGGTCTTCTAGGTGAGGGTGGCACTGTCAGGGGACCTTATGCTTCCCTCAGTCTTAGAGGAGGTTGAGTCTTGGAATTTTTTTCCCTTCAGTAAGTCAGCAAGTGTGCACTCACTAAAACTCTCTGATGGAGGTGGCAGTCACTGCAGGCAGGTGGGGGGTCTTGGTACAGCACAGGGGACCCTCCCTGGGACACCAGAGAGGGCTCCTCCCAGGGAGGTTCCTTCTAGAAGGCCCAGGCACTGACTCTCCCCATCAGCCTTGGCATCCTTTCCCAAGGGAGGAGAGTCACAGGAGCCTCAGGCCAGAAGAGGGAGGGAGAGAGGCAGGGGAGTGGCCTAAGCACTCCTTTCAGGAGTGGGGGGAGTGAGCACAGAGGGTCATGGAGGCATGGTGGAAAGGGATAAGGGAGAAGCTCTGCTGGAGCCCCTCTGCTTTTCTAGTAACTAACTCTGCTTGGGACAGAGCACATGCCTACAGAGCGGTCTGTGCATGCCGTCTTTGGCACACGTGCCATAGATTTGCCATCATGGGTCTAGGGGGATATAGTTGGATTCAATCTAACTCCTATAACCTTTGTTATTTTAAGAAAGAAAGAGGGCTCCACCCTTAACATCCAAGGTTTGACTGCTTTCCCACCACATACCAGTTCTACATATAGCAAATAGTAAAGGAATTCTATCAAAATCGTAGAAAGATAGAAATCAAAGAATATAAACAGATTATCTACTAGACAATGCAGAGGGAAAGAGTTCTCCCATTTTATTTAATGGTACAACTGAAAGAACCCTCACCAGAGAGGAAACTTCTTGCAGTCTCTATGTATAGCAAACTGGGAGTAGGAACATGTTGTATTTGACCATCTCTTCTCATAGCTTCCCAGAGTGTTTCCCTCTGGTAACTTGAAGTGCAGTAGGTCTTTTATCTTAAATCTAGAAGACAGACATATTAAAGTGACTTGCCAATTGAAACATTCCTAAGAAGCCTTAAATAGTCTAGAAGGGTTCTGGCATTACAAGAGTCTCAAAGGTTACTGGAGAAACCTAGAGCTCTCTAACTTCTTACCCAACTTTACACTGCCCTTCATGTAGGGCACAGCATGCATTTTGTCTCTAGCAATGAGAGATTCTCATACTAATGGGTTTTGGAATGGAAGTTGCATATATGTGGCTATATTCAAAATAATGTTAAACACTGAGCTAGTCTATTCCAGTTTGTTATCTATTTTTCTTAATTTATTACTGGAAGAAATACCAGATGATTAAGAGCAGTAGTGACTAGAAAGTCCCCAAGAGCCTTCTGTCACAAGTTCAGCACCTCTACATTCTGGACTCCATATCAGGCCTCCATCTTGGATACAAAGTACATGATTAGCCAATTTAAATACTGTCATATGGCCATAAGTATAATCTCCATGGGCAACACATAGAAATACCACAATAAAATAAAAGGTTTAGAGCCAGAAACAACTGGGAAACTAATTGTTCCAACTATCTATTATAGATGAAAACAATGGGGGAACAGATAGGTAATATGATTTGTCTTTCTTATCTAAGAAGATAAAAATGAGGGGATCCTCAACAAAAAGACAAATCTCAAGTTTTGAGTAAATGGCCATCATGAGTGAGTAATAATTACTGTCTTCTATAGGTGCTATAGAATTGTCCACATTTCTTTAAGTCTTTGAGATTAAATCTGCCATATGTGCTACATCTGGATAGTCAACATTAATAGTATATAGTAGAGGGAGAGACCAGTTGACTCATTAGATAGAAAGCCAGGCCTGAAGATGGGAGATGCTAGGTTCAAGTCTGGCCTCAGATGCTTCCTAGCTGTATGACCCTGAGGAAGTTACTTAAATCCCATTGCCTAGCCCTTATTGCCTTTTTGCCTCAAACCCAATATATAGTATTGATCCTAAGGTGAAAATTAGGGTTTTAAAATTTTAAAATAACAGTAAATAGTGGATTCAATTTTTTTGTCCTATCAATTAAACAAGTCAGTGTTTCTACCAGTTTTAAGTCAATGTTTACTGTGACATATCTTTGGATACATGAGTTCATGATGGATTGCACAAAAGTACTTAAGAATAAAACTATAACAATGCCAATTGGAAAAAAAACTATAATGAAATATAGCATTGTTCAGTATAACTATCAAGCATTCCCTGAGAGAAAAGGAAAAAAAAATAAATCTCCTTCCTTTCAGCAAACAAGTGAGGGACTAGATATTAAGGTTTGAGTATTCTGTCAGACATGGTCAATGTGTTGGTTGATTTTGCTGAACTACTTTCTTAAAATTTAATTTTAATTTTATTTTTAATTAACAGAATCTGTTCTCCATCTGCACTGGGGGTAAAATATTCCTGTAACAAATATTCACAGTCAAGCAAAACAAAATTCCTTATCAAATGTTAAAAAAATGCCCTTTTCTGTACATTGAGCCCATCACCTCTCTGTCAGGATGTGGATGATTTGCTTCATCATCAGTTGTGTGGAATCAAGAATAGACATTACATTGATGAGAGTTCTTGCAGATTTCAAAATTTGTTTTTATAATGTTGTAGTAATTATATAGTTGTTCTTTTCCTTCATATTCATTTTACAAGGGAAGTAGGAGAGTGGGGAGAAAATATTGGAGATTAATGTTCATATGAAGATAATCAACTGGACATATTTTAAAAATAATTTAAGAATAGTGAGCTGAATTTTAATTCTCTTAAGCCACAGAATTACCAATTAATTTTCATATACTGACTGATCAGTATAAATGTCAAGTTCAGGGAAAACAGCACTGAGTTTAAAGTCAAAGTTGCTGAATACAAATCCAACCTCTGTCACTTACTGCCTTTGTGACCTTGGGCAGGTTACAATCTCTCAAGCTCAGTTCCCTCACTGGAAAAATGAAAAGTTGAAATAAATCAATACTAATGTCCCTTTTAACTCTTAATTTATAGCCTATGATTCTATGACTTTTCAGGTTCTCATACATTCTAGAGTTACTATTCTGTGATTGTATGTGGTCACCAAAAAGTTGATTTTTTTCACAATATTTTATGAAAGACCAACTATTTATGTCACTAAGAGACTACCTCACCTGGTATCCAAGTATAAATAAATAGGACCATGGTGGGAATTATATTTCTTCAAAAATTCTACTAGAATCAAACCTACTAGAATCTAGTACCCTAATTTCATTCATTGTGATACCTTTTTTAGTTTAGTCATGTATGGAACAAAAAGTTTTACTTGGGAGTTGTGGGTTAAGATGGCGGCAGAGTAAAAAGCAGCTCTTAACCTCTCCTGACCAAAACACACAAAACTCCTCAAGGGGACTTAAAAACAAGTCCAGACAAACGGAGGAACCCCACAACAGGGCATAGCATGGAAAGTATGTGGAATCGAGGCATTTCCATGCTATAAAGGGGTGAAACAGCTCTCACTAAATTGCGGGCTCAGCAACCACCCCATCCCCACCCCCTCCACACACAACACCTATAGCTCCGAAGCCAGCTAAAAAGAAATAGAGCAAGTTTGGGGCACCCATCGAGTCATTGGCAGCTCCGGGGCCTGTTCCTAAGAGCAGGAAGATTTAGGACTCCAAAAAGCTAACGAACTCACACAAAATTTGAGCGTGGGAGCAGGGCGCCGAGAGCGGACGCAGGGCGCAGAGCAGGGGCTCAGAGCACAGACACGGGCGGAGGCATGGGTGGAGGTAGACACAGCCAGGAACTAAAGCTCTAAAATCCTGAGTGGGGAACCAGTGCAGACGGGTATACGACTATGAAAGCAGTGCCCTGAGACTTGTAAAGAAACCTCGGGCAGAAGATCAAGCAAGGGGGTCCACCAGGGGGCTTGACCGTGGAAAAAACCAAAACTCAGACCTCAGGAGCCAAAAGACCGTGGACAGACCCTGAGCGCGAGGATAAACCTGAGAAGCTGCTGGGCTAACAATGGCTACCCAGTCTCAGGAAGTTCAGAAGAGAAAGATTAACAACAAGAAAAAGAAGTCTTTAACACTTGACAACTTTTACAAAGAGAAAATCCAGACAACCGAGCAAACAGAGGAGGAGAACAAACAAGCATCTGGACCCTTCTCAAATAAGGAAAACTCCTCAAAAGCTATGGAAGAGTTCAAAACTGAGATTTTGAGGAAAATGATAGAGATCTGGCAAGAAAATAACTGTTTAAAAGGTAGAATGTTGCAAATGGAAAGAGAGGCTCAGAAACCAAATGAACTGATAAGCAAATTGAACACCAGAAATGACCAGATTGAAAAGGAATACCAGAAGATTATGGCTGAAAACCAGAAGATTATAGCCGAAAATCAAAAGATCATAGCCAAAACCCGAAAGATTATAGCCAAAAATCAATCCCTAAAGGCTAAAATTGAGCAAGTAGAAGCTAATGATCTCTTAAGACAACAAGAACAAATAAAACAAAGTCAAAAGACTGAAAAAATAGAAGGAAACATGAAATATCTCAATGAGAGAGTGACAGACCAAGAAAACCGGTCTAGAAGAGACAATTTGAGAATAATTGGTCTTCCAGAAAAACCAGAAATTAATAGAAACCTGGACTCCATACTAACAGAAATAATTCAGCAAAATTGCCCTGAAGTCCTACAACAAGAGGGCAATATAGATATTGAAAGGATCCATAGAACACCTGCGACATTCGATCAAGAAAAGAAAACACCCAGAAATATAATTGCCAAATTGAAGAGTTTCCAAGCAAAGGAAATAATCTTACAAGAAGCCAGAAAGAAACAATTCAAATATCAAGGAGCACCAATCAGCATCACACAGGATCTGGCAGCCTCCACGCTAAAAGATCGCAAGGCTTGGAATACGATACTCAGAAAGGCAAGAGAGCTGGGCCTGCAAACACGGATCAACTACCCATCAAAATTGACTATATATTTCCTGGGGAAAGTATGGGCATTCAACAAAATTGAAGAATTCCAGGTATTTGCACAGAAAAGACCAGGGCTAAATGGAAAGTTTGATATCCATCCACAAAAATCAAGAGAAACATGAAAAGGTAAATAAGATACAGAGGGGAAAGAAAGAAAACTTATAATTTTTAAATTTGCCTTTTTAAGGGCCTCAGTGAGATCTAATTATCTGTATTCCTATGTAGAGAAATGTTATATATAATTCTCTGTAGTGAACTCTATTCACTATTATAATATTCACTATTATAGTAATCAGAAGAATAATTCACAGGGTGAGGATGGAACACTAAATAATCTAAGATGACATGGGGGATGGGAAAGAGGGGGTCAATAGCAGGGGACACCAAGAGAAACTTGAGTGAATAAGAAAATAGGATATTCTATTACACACAAAGAGGGCATGGGAGGGAGAGGGGACAAATACTATTATAAGAAGGAGAGGAAGAGAGCATTAAGAGGTAATAATCAAACCTTACTCTTAGTGTAATCAACCCGGAGAGGGAAGAGTAGCTATACTATCCATTGGGATATAAAACTCTTAGATAACCCTACTGAGAAAGTCAGAAGGGATAAACCAAGGGGAGCAGGGGAGTGGGGAGGTCAAAAAAAGGGAGGGGAGAATAGGGAGGAAATTAATAAGGCCTTTAAAAACAAAAAGAGGGGGAAAAATAAGGGAGGGGGTAGAAAGGG
>NC_058133.1:292383172-292433509 GCF_016433145.1 Gracilinanus agilis | reverse complement strand
AAAAAAAATAAATAAATGTAGATGTCGTAGATGGAGAGGAGAGTAACTTAAACTGGATACTAACACTGGCAAATGTGAGACAAAGTAATAGCCCAGATGGGTGGCTATGGCAAGATCAACTAAGGCTTGCCCTAGCTAGATGATATGACACCTCTATCCTTTATAACAGTGCCCAGGCAGGATCCTTCAGGTCAATAGATGATATCCCTTCAGGTCCCACCTGGGGTTGATTGATAGTGTATAATGGGCTCTATTAGCTTGGTAACGGTTTGTCTCTGACTGTGTATCTCCCTTCCCAGAGAAGCTATAAATAACCACTTCAGGAAGGTACTTAAAAGGCTTTAACTGTATTTAACAAAGATGAGGATATTGAGACTGGATAGAGGGATTGGGAAACCCTAACTACTTTGGTGATAAGCAACCCTCAATGCTGTAGGCAGGTATTTGAGTTCGGTTGGTTAGCTTCTCTGGTCCAGCCTGGCCACAGCCAAACCAGAGTAGGCAAACTGCTTGATGTTTCAACTTCTTCTTCTTTCTGTTAGATGTTATACCTAACCAGTCTTCAGGTATCCACCCCTTTCCACCCTCTTCTTCTTCTCCTTCCCCCATCCCGGATCCCTCCCGGGCCCTGGGAAACCTAGATAACTATAGATGATTGATTTCCTAATATCTAGGGGCAGTAGAATCAGAAGAGTGATGGTCTGGGTATAGGTTGATGATGTTATCAGGAACAAGATAGGAAGATCTTGCAAGGTTGAGCCCAGCAAGTCTCAATCCAAAAAGACTAGGATCCACAGATCTCTAGTCCAAGGGAAGTAAAGGAACTCTCAGCCAGGGCTGCCAGGGAATTTATACCACCATGGGCCAACCTCTCTCTCCCCTGCCCTCATGGCCCTCTAGGAACATTCCGATATCCAAGGGACCCACCTGTCAATCAACAGTGTGGATTCCTGGCTCCCAGAGATTCAATATAACAACCCGGAGTGCAGGCACGAGTGTGGGGGCAGACTCAAGAGCAGACATGGATCCTGAGCTCACGTGTGGACCTTGAGTGGGCACCCAGTGCAGAGAGGTGCATGACTGTGGAAGCAGCTCCTTGAGACTGTTAAAGGAATCTCGGGCAGAGGAACAAGCAAGGGGACCACCAGGAGGCTAGACCCTGAGAACAACTAGACCTGAGACCTGAAGAGCCTAAAGAGCTCAGACAGATCCTGAGTGTGAGGATAAACCTGAGAGGGTGCAGAGCTAACAATGGCAAGCCATAGACAAGAACCCCAAAAGAGAAAGATCATCAAGAAGAAATCTTTAACACTCTACAACTTTTACAAAGATAAATTCCAGACAATAGAGCAAACAGCAGAGGAGAACAAACAAGTAAACATATCCAAACCTTCCCAAAATAATGAAAACTGGCCACAAGCTAGTGAAGAGTTCAAATCTGAGATGATGAAAAAGATGGAAGAGATTTGGTGAGAGAAGTGGGAAATATCTCAAAAGGAAATTAACAGGTTAGAAGACAGAAACTCCCAATTGGAAAAAGATGCCCCAAAATCAAATGAAATGGTAAGCAATTTGGAAACCAAAATCTGGCAAGAAAATAACAGTTGAAAAGGCAGAATTTCACAATTGGAAAGTGAGACAAATAAATTAAAGACCAGAAATGACCAGATTGAAAAGGAAAGCCAAAAGATTATAACCAAAAACCAGTCCCTAAGGGCTAGAATTGAGCAATTAGAAGCTAATGATCTCTCAAGACAGCAAGAACAAATAAAACAAAGTCAAAAGACTGAAAAAATAGAAGAAAACATGAAATATCTCAATGAGAAAGTGACAGACCAAGAAAAATGTCTAGAAGAGACAATCTGAGAATCATTGGTCTTCCTGAAAAAGCAAAAATTAATAGTAATTTGGACTACATACTAAAAGAAATTATTCAGCAAAATTGCCCTGAAGTTCCACAACAAGAGGGCATTATAAACATTGAAAGGATCCATAGATCACCCTCTACACTAGATCCAGGAAAGACAACCCCCAGAAATATAATAACCAAATTCAAGAGCTTCCAAGTAAAAGAAAAAAAATTTTACAAGAAGCCAGAAAGAGACAATTCAGATATCAAGGAGCACCAATCAGAATCACACAGGATCTGGCAGCCTCCACAATAAAAGACCTCAAGGCTTGGAATATGATATTCAGAAAGGTAAGAGAACTGGGTCTACACCCAAGCATCACCTACCCATCAAAACTAACCATGTACTTCCAAGGGAAAGTTTGGGCATTCAACAAGATAGAAGGTTTCCAAGTATTTGCCCAGAAAAGACCAGGACTAAATGGAAAGTTTGGTATTCAACCACAAAAATCAAGAGAAACATGAAAAGGTAAATAAGAAATAGAGGGGAAAGAAAGAAAACACATATTTTTAAATTTACCTCTTTTAGGGCTTCAATATGATCTAATTATTTGTGTTCCTATGTGGAGAAATGTCATGTATAATTCTCTGTAAGGACCTCTATTCGCTATTATAGTATTCACTATTATAGCAATTAGAAGAATAATTCATAGGGAGAGGGTAGAATACTAAATGGTCTAAGATGATATGGGGACGGGAACAAGGGGGGTGAATAGTAGAGGACACCAAGAGAAACTTGAATGAATAAGAAAAATAGGATATTCTATTACACACAAAGAGGGCATGGGAAGGGGAAAGGATGAATATTATTATAAGAAGGAGAGGAAGAGAGCATTAAGAGGTAATATTTAAACCTTACTTTCAGTGTAGTTAACCCTGAGAGGGAAGAGTAGCTATATCCATTAGGATATAAAACTCTATCTAACACTACTGAGAAAGTCATAAGGGATAAACCAAGGGGAGCACGGGAGTGCAGAGGTCAAAAAAGGGAGGGGAGAAGAAGGGGGAGGAAATTCATTAGACCTTAAAAATAAAAAGAGGGGAATAAAAAGGGAGGGGGTAGAAAGGGAAGTAAATCAAGGGAGGGAACAAGGGTTACTGGCATAAAGCAAACCACTGGTTTAAAAGGAAATGGTGTAAGAAGAAGAGGTAGAACTAGGAGAGGATACCAAAATGTTGGCGAATATACAACTGATAATTATAACTCTGAATGTGAGTGGGATGAACTCTCCCATAAAAAGGAAGCAAATAGCATAGTGGATAAGAAACCAAAATCCTACCATATGTTGTCTATAAGAAACACATATGAGGCAGGTGGACATACACAGTATTAAGGTAAAGGGCTTGAGCAAAATCCTTTGGGCCTCAAATGAGAAAAAGAAGGCAGGAGTGGCAATTATGATTTCTGGCAAAGCCAAAGTAAAAATAGATATGATTAAAAAAGACAGGGTAGGTCATTACATCCTGATTAAAGGCAGTAGAGACAATGAGGAAATAACAGTGCTCAATATTTAGGCACCAAATGGCATAGCATCCAAATTCGTAAGGGAGAAACTGGCAGAGCTCAAGAAGGAAATAGATAGTAAAACCATAATAGTGGGAGATCTAAATATTCCTCTTTCAGATCTAGATAAATCAAACCAAAAAATAAATAAGAAAGGGGTAAGAGAGATGAATGAAGTCCTAGAAAAATTAGATTTAATAGATATGTGGAGAAAAATAAATAGGAACAAAAAGGAATACACCTTCTTTTCAGCTGCATATGGTACATTCACAAAGACTGACCATGTAATAGGGCATAGAAACATTGCAACCAAATGCAAAAGAGCAGAAATAATAAATGTAATCTTCTCAAATCATAATGCTATAAAAATAATAATTAGTAAGGGCACCTGGATAGGTAAATCAAAAACCAATTGGAAATTAAATAATATGATTCTCCAAAACCAGCTAGTCAAAGAAGAACTCATAGAAACAATCAACAATTTCATGGAAGAAATTGACAATGATGAGACATCCTACCAAACTCTGTGGGATGCAGCCAAGGCAGTACTCAGGGGGAAATTTATATTCTTGAGTGCATATATTAACAAATTAAGGAGGGCAGAAATTAATGAATTGGGCATGCAACTTAAAAAATTAGAAAGGGAGCAAATTAAAAATCCCCAGATGAAAACTAAATTAGAAATACTAAAAATTAAGGGAGAAATTAATAAAATCAAAAGTAAAAGAACTATTGAATTAATAAATAAGACTAGTAGCTGGTATTTTTATAGCCACGCTTTTTGTGGTGGCAAAAAACTGGAAAATGAAGGTATGTCCTTCAATTGGGGAATGGCTGAACAAGTTGTGGTATATGCTGGTGATGGAATACTACTGTGCTCAAAGGAATAATAAACTGGAGGAATTCCATGTGAACTGGAAAGACCTCCAGGAATTGATGCAGAGCAAAAGGAGCAGAGCCAGAAGAACTCTGTACACAGAGACTGATATACTGTGATAAAATTGAATGTAATGGACCTCTGTACCAGCAACAATGCAATGACCCAGGACAGCTCTGAGGGATTTATGGAGAAGAATGCTACCCACATTCAGAGGAAGAACTACAGGAGTGGAAATAGAAGAAAAACAACTCCTTGAACACATGGGTTGATGAGGACATGATTGGGGATATAGACTCGAAACTACCACACCAATGCAACTATCAACAATTTGGAAATAGGTCTTGATCACATGTTAAAACAGTGGAAATATGCATCAGCCTTGTGGGGGAGGGAGAAGTCGGGGGGGTGAAGGGGAAAGTAAGAGCATGAATTATGTAACCATGTTAACTTTTCTAAAAGATAAATATTAATAAATGTTTATTAAAAAAAGAATCATGTAACCAACAAAATTGATCATAATCTGCAAGGGGGAAAATGGATATTCAGAGAAGTAAAGGACTTCTAAACATTCCTGATGAAAAGACCAGTGCTGAATGGAAAATTTGACTCTCAAATGCAGGACTGAAGAGAAACATAAAAAGGTAGACAGGAATGAGAAATGAAGACATTCAGTAAATTAAACTGTTTACATTCCTACATGGGGAGATAATTCTTGTAGTTCTAAGGACCTATATCCTTATAAGTGCAGTTAGAAGAATATACATAGGCAGAGGGCAAAGATGTAAGTTGAATATGATGGACTGATATCTAAAAAAATTAAATTAAAAAGTGATGAGAAAGAAATGCACTGGAAGAATAGGGTAGGGAGAAACAGAATGGGGTAAATTATCACATATAAAAGAAACATGAAAGAACTTTTACAGTGGAGGGGAAGATGCAGTAGATGGGGAGGGGAACTTGTGAACCTTACTCATTAGAATTTGTTCAAAGAGGGAAGAATATAAACATTCAATGGGGTATAAAAATCTATCTTACCATGCAGGAAATTATGAAGGGAAGGGGATGAGACAAGGTTAGTGGGGCTGATAGAAAAGGAAGCAAACTGGGGGGAATGTGGTGGTCAGAAACTAAATAGGAGGGATTAGGATAGTGACAAATACACAACAATCATAATGGAAGAAAAATTTTTTACAAGTCTCTCTAATGAAGGCTTAATTTCTCATAGGAAATGAGGGGAATGTATAAGAATACAAATTATTCCCCAATTGATAAATGCTCAAGGGATATGAATAGGCAGTTCTCAGACAAAGTAATTAATCCCTACAGCTATACAAAAATGCTTTAAATGACTATTAATTAGAAAAATGCAAAATTTAAAAATGCTGAGGAACCACCTCACATCTACCACTTCGGTTATTATGACAGAAAAGGAAAATGACAAAACTTGGAGGGGATGTGAGAAAATTGAAACTAAGGGTTTGTGAACTGATTCAACCATTCTGAAGAGCAACTTGGATTTATGCCTAAGGGGCTGTAAGAAAGTATATAACCTTTGACCCCAAAAGAGCATTACTATGTTTGCATCCCAAAGAGATATAAAAACAAAAAGGGGAAGAACCCACATGTACAAAGACATTTTAAGCAGCTCTTTTTGTAGGAACAAAGAATTGAAAAGTAAAGGGAAACCTGTCATTGGGAATTGCTGAATGAGTTATAGAATATAATCTTAATGGAATACTGCTGTGCTGTAAGAAATGATGAGCAGCAGGAGATCAGAAAAACTGGAAAATTTTACCCAAAATGAAGAAGAGTGAAATAGACAAAACTAGGAAAACATTGTACCCAGCAATAATGTAGAATGAAAAACTTTGAACAACTTGGGTATTCTCAACAATACAACAACAAAGGACTCATGATAAAACATGTCATCTGCTTCCAAAATCTGATTGAGTCTGAATCCAAACCCAAACAAACTTTTTTCAATTTATTTTTTAATATTGTTATTTTAATTTCCTTTCACAAAAGGATTAATATGGGAAAATGCTTTTACATGATTGCACATGTAGAATTTAGATGAAATTGCCTCATATCTCATTGGGATTTAGGGAGAGGAGGGAGAGAATTTGAGACTAAAAATTCTTTGACAAATGTTGGAAATTGTTTTTATGTGTAATTGGGGGAAAATAAAATAAAATTAAAATAAGTTAACCATAGAATATCTTAATTTGAAGATTTCATTGTCCTCTCAAACTCTATACTTCCCAAACTCAGCTTGACTCCTCAAAATGCTTAATAATGTTTTACAAGAATGGCAAAGATGTCTGCCAGAATCATGGAAGATATCTGGCACAAAACTCTTTCGGACAACTGTCTTCCTTTATATAGTAAGCTTCTTTTCATGTTTCTTTTTCTAGAGCTACAGTTAATGATTTGTTTTTAAAAGCTTTAGAAAAGCTTGAAAGAAGGAAAGTAAGAAAGGAGGAGAAAGTAAGGTTACCTGGAATATGGGAAATAATCTGATGAGGTATGACTCTCTGAGTTGATTGCATCTTGCAGAACGATGAATACCTAGAGATGATGAAGTACAGAGAAGTATCCAGGTGAAAAGTACTAAAAATAATTCTCTATGAGTTTTCTTTTTAAAAAAGAATCATGGAGAAGCTCACAGACATCTACCTCACCCTGTTTCCCACCAAAAGATATGAGGAGAGAAATCCAGGACACTGGGAGTACTGAGGAGATTTGTTCCAAGTTGATTTCATCTTGTAGATGACATTATATTGATGAATAGAGCTTAATGACTAGACCAAGATAGGTAAATTGGCATTCCCTATAACCTGTCCCATCTGAACATACATCCTAGGCAGAAACTGCAGAGGGACAATAGATTGGTTCTAGAATTAAATGAAAGGAGGGGAAGGCTTGGTTATATTTGGGGAGGAATGTAGCATTTTCAGTAAGATCTAATTTCTCCTTGAAACTAAATCTAATCTCTTAATACTTGTGTACTTGATTTTTCTTGTATTATAATATTTAAAATATTTATTAATATGTATTTCTGAATGTGTTCCTCCACTCATATATTGCTAGAAAGTAATTGCCCATATCAAAGAATGTGAGAGAGGGATAGAGTAAAAAATTAGTTAAATGGAAAAATTTTGATATTTTGTTCATAAGCACCAACATTATACTGATCATGGAATATTATAGTTTTCAAGGAATAAAAATTACAAATCACCAAAGAGCCTGGGTAAAGCATGACAGGCTTTACTAGTTAACAACTTATTATTGATGAACTCCGCATAAGAAGTCCACAAAAGATAGCATCAAATAAATGTATTACCAGAGGGAGAAGTAAGCCAACAATGTAGCATGAACGGGCAGTAACAGATGGAGAGCCTGAATACTGCATTGGTATGCATATGATATCCCACTGCTGATACTTAGAACTGCTGTGATCTGATCAGTAAAGTAACTTAATCTCCCTAGTCCTCTCATTCCTTATCTATAAAGTGAAGGTCCCTTCTACCTGTATATATACAAACATATATACATAGATTTACACATATAATATATATATATATATATTCTCCTATGACCCTAAAATCAAGAGATCAATGGAGAGACTTCAACACATGGTTAAATCTCCTTGTGAGATTTATGAGAACAGACTCAAAAAAGATTTGAATATATGTGTGGGTTAGAATTTGTACTGTGGGAGGTAGTATCCACATCAATAAGGTAAGAAATATATTGAAATACTAAACTGTAAAATATGACATAAAATTGTATTCAAATAGAAATATACAATATACAATATATAATCCTTGTTTTAACTTGAATGCAAAAGAGTAAAATGGAAAATATTTGAATATTGTCCTTGTGGATGTCCATAAATGCAGTTTTCTCTTAAAAGTCATATCAGATTGTGAAGATTATCTCCAATTTTCATTAATAATATATTTATATTTGAGGAAAAATATTGCCCCTTTTGGTAGCTATAAGGAATTAGGGAATGGTTTGCAATGTGAATCAGATGTAATATGAGTTCTGACTTTAGCATTACTAATGAAAGTGAAATTTCCCTTTTTTCACTTATCAAAGTGACATTTTAAACCACAATTTGGATCTTTAGCATTCAAAATATATTTATCACAAATCTTAGGGAAACCAATGAACTAATTTTTTTCTCAGTTTTCAGGATAGTAAATTTTAATGCCCAAAATATTCTTTCTTCAAATCATTTTCTTCTCATTTATATTCCATAGTGAACATTTTTTATTATCTGGAAAGGAGTATTTCCAAGTAAATACTTCTTAGACTCATGGGATCATAGCTTATAATTTCTCCTATTTCTTCACTTTATAGTAGATGGAACTGAGGTCCAGGATAGTCGACCTCCTCAAGGTCAATATGTAATTGGTAAAAGAGCCAGGATTTGAAGTTAGATTCCAATTCTTCTGCCCCTTTCAACTATAACATGTACTGATTTGGTGTCAATGAGACTGCTCAATACTTCGTATCTTTTCAAGTAAAGATTTTAAAGGTATTCAATATTTTTGAATTGCCTCATCCTAGGTCATTATTTATGAAAACACTTATTCTCCCTTATTTATATGGGAATGTTGTGTATTCTTTAGTGGAACCATTAGCTCATAGATATAGACATTACCTTCATTAATGCTTACTATAATTAATCTATGAGTTCTCATTCTATATGACTCTTATGTATATCTATTTGGAATGATAATAATAACCAGCTTTTAAATGTAATAACTAGACCTCCTTCTGGAATATGGGGAGTGCAAGGCATTTTTAAAATGGCATATATTGGTCTTCACAACAATCCTTACAGGTAAGTGCTATAATTATCAGATGAAGAAGATGAAAATGAAGAAGCTGAGGCAGACTGGTTAAGTTAATTGCCGAGAATTGACCAAAAGGGAAAAGAGGTACAAAAGGTCACTAAAGAACATAATTTCTTAAAAATGGAATGCTTCCCTGATATCTTAGATCAAACCATTTTGGGGAATAATTTGGAACTATGCCCCCAAAGTTCTAAAACTGTATATCCTTTGACCCAGAAATAGTAATAGTAAGTTGGTTCCCCAAAGAGTTAAAAACAAAGGGAAAAGAATATATTTGTCAAAAATATCAATATCACTTCTTTTGGTTCTGACAAAGAATAGGAAATTGAGGTAATAATTATCAATTGGAAAATGAATAAACTAGGGCTTATGATTGATATGGAGTACTATTGTGCTATAAGAAATGAAGAGAGTACTTTAAAAAATGTCAACACATCTATGAACTGTTACAAAGTAAAGTGGGAAGAACCAAGAGATGAGTTTGCACAGTAACAGTAATATTATAATAATGAATCAACTGTTAAAAATTTGGTTACTCTAATCAGGGCAATGATTCATGACAATGCCAGAGTAGTCAAGATTAAGAAATACTATCCCCTTGAAGAGAAAGAAATTATAAACTCAGTGCAAATTGAAGTATAATTTCTAACCCTCTTTTGCATAATTTTACATGTATAATTGATGTATTTTTGTTTGCCTTCTCAATGAGTGAGGGAAGGTTGGGAGGAGGGGAGTGAATTTAGAACTCAAAAATGTAAAAGAAACCAATATTCCAAATAAATAAACAAATAATAAATATTTTTTATAGTCACCAGCAGTTTCTCATCATTTTTTAAGCTCCAGGGAGCCAACATTATCCCTACCCACACTGAATGTCATGTAGCTGGCTCTGCCTGCCAAAGAGGACATGCTCAAATACACACCAGGGTTAGGTAGATATTAATGTTTCACATGTTGCCTAGTGGTCCCAAAATTGGAGCAATAGCCCACCTGCATTCTCTGGAGCATTGGATAGACCCCATTTATTCCTATACAAAGATTAGAAATATATCTCTAGGAAAAGTTAAATAATGTCTTGGCCTTAGAGCTATAGCTACCTCATTCTTTTATGCAACCTAAATTTGCTATACTACCTAGTTGGTAGAGCAAAACATATATTAGTATTCACTTGGGGGAAAGATAATTAACCTGAATTAAATAACTCCTGGGAATTAAAAAAAATATTTTTTCAGCTTTTCAAGTGATTCATTCATAAATTAGAAATTATTGTTGAAGATAATATTTTAAGCCATAAATATTGTTGAAGGTAACACCTGAGAATATTTCAGAAGCTTATATCTGGAGTTTTTAAACTTGGAAACTATGGGTTTCATTCATTCATTCATTCATTCATTCATTCATTTTTTAAGACCTTTACCTTCCATCTTGGAGTCAATACTGTGTATTGGCTCCAAGGCAGAAGAGTGGTAAGGTCTAGGCAATGGGGGTCAAGTGACTTGCCCAAGGTCACACAGGTGGGAAGTGTCTGAGGCCAGATTTGAACCTTGGACCTCCCATCTCTATGCCTGGCTCTCAATCCACTGAGTTACCCAGCTGCCCCTGGAACATAGGGATTTAAAAATTTTTTTTCTACATTTCACTAGAATGTGTTTCTATTGTAAGGTTATTATTTTTTTCTTTTATGTATTTACAATTATTATTCTAAGTAGAAATCCATAGCCTTCATTTGATTGCCACAGGATTCAAGACATACACTCACAAAATGGTTAATACTACCTGTTATAAACAAAACAAAATTTTAAAATTCACTACATCAATTGAAGGTCAAGTTAAAAGAATAAAATTGACAGATTCAAAAGTGTTTTTACCAAATTATCAAGCCCACTGAAAAGAATGTGAGTGAATTTTGCAACCTATGTACCCACAGGGGAAAATCTATTCAAACTTTTAAAAATTATTAATTCTCTTAATAAGGTTTCATGTGCAGCACCCTGATATTTCTTCACATATTTAAACACTCAAAAATATCTCATTAATTAGTTTTGAAGAATTAATGTGCTATAAAGAGTTGGTGAATTTTTCTATGAGGATTTTTTTTCTATGAGGATTCACTCTTCTTAGTCTCAAAACTCAGATATATGTTTAAGCAAACATCAATATCTTTGTAATAAATGCTCGATGTAATTTACTGAGACTAAAAATAAAGGTCTTAATAAGTATTTCAACAATGCATCAGCTAAGAAAGGCATAATCTAGATCTCTTCTATCCAAAATTAAAACTTCTGAATCCTCCTAAGAACACAGGAACCATAGTGAACAATTCAGTTTTCTCAGGGCAGCACTTAAAAACTGTCAGAGGCACTGCTCAGGATATGTTCTCCACAAAGAATTAAACTGACTTCTTAAAAAAATCATTATCTCCAGGATATTTTAAAGATAATCATTAACTAATAATTTTTCACAAATTCATGTTCTCTAATTAACTAGTTGTTCAAGAATCTTCAGGAAAGAATTTCCTTAGTCCTTTCTCATATCTCATATATCCCATATATGACTGTTAACTATTTATTAATTTCCAAAATTCTATGCCTTCTCTCTCCAAGCACAGGCTCCTGGTATCTAAAAATGACCTCTGAGCCCAGATAGTGTCTTCATTAGTGTTTTATAGTCCTTAGTTTCATCAGGGAAATAAAAGATACATTTGGCATTTACTGCTGCCAAAAGGAGGCAAAGTTTACATTTCAAAGATGAATTAAAAAAAATTGTAGCAGGTTAATGGAAAGAAAAGAGGTTTACATGTCATAGATAGCAGAGGGACGAACAATTACATCAGGTCAAGTTGTAAATTGGTCATTATATACTGAAAAAGTTACTCTGGAATTTACCACTAGTAATACATTTCATAAAACTGAACCAGAAATCCTTTTATCCCTAACCAGTTAATCATCAGGGTCAAATTATTGGAGAGCTCAGCTAAATTCCATACTATAGAAAAAAAGTTCCAATTAGTTACACAATTGTCCTTACAAATAAAATGAAGTACTGAAGGGCTTTTGAAATGTCCCTGTGGCATAAAAGAATCACTCCTGGAAGGACATAGAGTTCCCCTATTTACCCTTGTTTTCTATAACTGGGTGCTCAGTGTCATACTCACTCAGTGTAGGTGTGGCTGACCATAAGATAAGTCTATCTTATGTCTAAGGAAAGGCCAGGAAACAGCCACTGGTGTGGGGAAAAAAGAATCCCTTACTGATTTTTTGTCCTGAGAATAACTTGTAAAATAATAGAGACCAGTCCAATGCAAAGCTTTATTGCAAGCAATGGGGGAAAGACAGGAAAGGAGAATCAGCGGACCCAACATGTGACCCAGGCAAACACATTAACATAGAGTAGGTCATTTAAGGACAGTGCAGTGCTATAGAGAACAGAAATTCCAGGTCCATTTGGCAGGAAGGAATTCTCCATCAGGAAGGTGTACTCCTGCTAGAGGGAAGGGTAACTCCTGCTGGAAGAGGATATACTCCAAAGTGCCCTTCTGAGATTGAGATTCTTATACTATCATTTTGGATGACCTCCCTGGAGATGACTAAATTGTGTATCAGGGGTCAGGGAAAAATATTATTTTAGATGTTTTTCTTATCAAGGAGAAAAAATACACCCATAGAGAAATTATTATTTTTAGAGTTTGTTATCAGGGAAAAAACATGTTGGCAGTAGATAAAATATTATTTGAGGGACAAAGCTGTACTAACTTTGAAACATGTTATTGTTAGTGATTTCCTTATGGGAAAACACTCATGAGGGCCTCAAGAACACCAAACCCAAATATATAACAAGATATCTATATTAAGGAAATTAAAAAAAAAACTTTTGACAAATATGTATGTATATAGATACATATTACATATAGCATATGTATATACAAATATTAATATGTTTTATTTAAATATATTACAAATATGAAAAGTTTTGTAGCACTTCTTCATGATGATGCTCATAATGAATAAAAACAATGAGTTTATCCTTTCTTTTAGATGATTTGGAAAAATCCAGATAGAGTTAAAGAGACTTCATATCAGAAAGTTCCAACTAACCTATTCTTGACTCTTTTTATTAATGAAAGAAGGAACCTAATAATTATGTAGATTAAAATTTACAATGATGTTGCTAAGTTTGTTAGAAAACTTGCTAAGTTTATTATTTTTCTTCTTTAACTATAGATTATAAATAATAAAGGGAACCTTAGTGGTCCATTGGAACAGAGGTGCCAAACTCTCAGCATTTAATAAAAGAAAAAATACAACTTAGATAATGTTAATTTATGGTCTTCTAAGTCAAGGTGCCTTCAGGCACCTTTTGATTAGAGTTTGTTGTGCTGATCTGTTCCAGCCACTTCCTTTCCAGATGATAATATCAAGGTGTAGAACAAATGACACCCATACAGTAAGTGGCAGAGACTTTCAAATTTAGGTCATTTAACTTCACATGAAGCTCTATTTTCACTGTAACATATTGACTCATTATTTGAAATACCCTTTCAAACAAGCATACTGATGAATTACAAAAACAAAACCTGAGACTGTAAACACAGGCTATATATATATGTATATATATATATATGTATTTTTCCTTGTTTACATGATTCATGTTCTCTCTCTCCTCTCTCCTCTCCCTCCTCCTAGAGTTGACAAGCAATTCTACTGGGTTATACATCTATTAACATTTGGTACCCATTTCTAATATTCATTTTAGTAATAAAGTAATCTTTTAAAACCAAAACTTCAAATCATATATCCATATAAACAAGCATTAAATCATATGTTTTTTTTCTGAATTTCTACTACCAAAGTATTTTCTCTAGATATGGATAGCATTCTTTCTTATAAGTCCCTCAGAATTGACGTGGATCATTGCATTGTTATTAGTAGCAAAGTCTATTACATTTGATCATTCTATAATGTTTCGGTTGCAATGTAAAATGTTCTCCTGGTTCTCCTCATTTCACTCATCATGAGTTCATGGATGTCTTTCCAGTTTTTATAGAAATCAAGGAATCTATCATTCCTTATAACACAATAGTATTCCATCACCAGAATATCCAACAATTTTTTCAGCCATTGCCCGATTGAGGGACACCCTCCCATTTTCCAATTTTTTGCCATCACAAAAAGTCAGGCTATGAATATTTTTGTACAAACTTTTTTTTATCTCTTTGGTGTATAAACCTAGTAGAGGTATTGCTGGATAAAAGGGCACACATTCTTTTAAAATCCGTTGGCCGTAATTCCAAATTGCCTTCCAGATTGGTTGGATCAGTTCACAACTCCGCCAGCAATGCATTAGTGTCCCAATTTTGCCACACCTCCTCCACTATTTATTATTATCCTTTGCTGTCATATTGGCCAATCTGCTAGGTGTGAGGTGGTATCTCTGAGTTGTTTTAATTTGCATTACTCTAATCAGGAGGGATTTAGAACTTTTTTTTTCATGTGATTATTGATAGTTTTGATTTCTTCATCTGAAAACTGCCTATTCATATACCTTCAACATTTGTCAATTGGAGGATAGCTTGATTTCTTCTAATTTTTACTTATTTCCTCATAAATCTGAGAAGTTAGACTTTTGTCACAGAATTTTGTTATGAAAAATTTTTTCAGTTCGTTGCTTCCCTTCTAATTTTGGTTTAATTGGTTTTGTTTTTTTAAAAAAAACTTTTTAATTAAAAATGATCAAAATTATTCACTTTACATTTTTAATGTTCTCTATCTCTTTCTTGGTCTTAAATTCCTTCTTTTCCCACAGATCAAATGGGGATATTATTCTATGTTCATCTAACATTTATGATTTTACTTTTTATATTTGTCATTTAGCCATTTTGAATTTATCTTGGTATAGAGTGTGAGATGTGTAATGGGGAGAATTTGGGAAAGGTGTGTGGTAAAAGGGGAATTTGAAGGGAGGTTGTCAGGGACTTGCTAAGTAAGTAATATGGGTTACAAGTAGGCTGGAATAGGGAGATTCAGGATATAATATGGGGCTGAAGTCAGGGAGAGGATGAATTAATCTAAACATGCAAAGACAGCAGGGCTTATAGACTAGGACTTAGACTAAAGACAAACTGAGGGAAATAGACTGAACTGAAATTAACTACAGACTTTAGTTAATTTCACAGGAAGGGGCTTGTTTTGAAGTTATACCTTCCTTCAAGATGGATACTCCGGCTTCCCTTCAAGCCCAGAGTATGTTGGTTCTTTCCCTCTTCTTCCCTCTCTTACTAATTAACTGACAAAGTAACTAACAGGTCTGTTGAAACACAAAAGGGTTTATTGTCTTATAAGGTTGATTTGTCAGGAAAAGTGGATTGAGGAAGCCCTAACAGTTGTTTAAAGAAACCTCAGGTGGGGGAAGGGAGGCACAGATGGGGTCTGAGCAAGGTCCTGCCTTAGCTCAGCTCTCAAGGTGCTCTTGAAATCTAACTAACCTTTCTAGATAAGATACTGCCAAATTATAGTTAAAGCCCTCACAGATTTGAACTACTCTCTGATTTACTCTCCTTATTCACTCCACAGACATTTAAGGTAAGGGAAGGAAGGTAGGAAATAAGGTAGGGTATGAAGATACAAAGGGTTTATCTAAACTAACAATTCTTAAATAAATATTCCAAAGCTAGGCTAAATTTTCAATTCTTCAGATAGGCAAGGAAGCAGCTCAGCTGGTCTGACTCACTCTCCACAAGATCCCCAAACCAACTGAAACTTTCTTTCAAGATTCTAAACTCCTAACTGATTTCAGAACTCAGCCAAAGCTTGAAAAAACTGTCATGACCCCCTTTCTCTGCACTACAGATGTTGATCTAAGTCCAATTTTTACCATACCTTTTTCCAATTTTTGCAGCAGTTTTTGTCAAATAGTAAGTTCTTGTCCCAAAAGCCAGGATGTTTAGTTTATTGAACTCTAGTTTTCTGAGGTCATTTACCTCTAGTCTATTCCATTGATCTATCTCTTAGCCAGTACCATATTATTCTGATGATCACTGCTTTATAATACAGTTTAATCCGGTGCTGGTTGGCCACCCCTTTCACATTTTTTTCTTTGGTTCCTGTGATATTCTTGATCTTTTTTAGTTCCAGATGAACTTTGTTATAATTTTTTTCTAATTCAATAAACATTTTTATTAGCAGTTTCATAGGTGTGGTACTGAATAAATAAATTAATGTAGGTAGGATTATCATTTTCATTATATTAGCTCATCCTACCCGTGAGCAATTAATTTTTCCCAATTGTTTAGATCTAGTTTTAGTTGTGTGAATAGTATTTTGTAGTTGTGTTCATATGATTCCTGTGTTTGTTTTGATAGATTGATTCTCAAATATTTTATATTGTCTAGAGTGATTTTAAATGGAGTTTCTCTTCCTAACTCTTGCTACTGAGTTTTGTTAGAAATATATAGAAATGTTGATGATTTATGGGGGTTTATTTTTATCCTGTGAGTTTGCTAAAGTTATCAATTATTTCTACTAGTTTAGTTGATTTTCTAGGATCCTGTAATCATAGCATCATATCATCTTCAAAAAGTGATAACTTGATTTCCTTATTGCCTACTTTAATCCTTTCAATTTCCTTTTCTTCTCTAATTGCCATTGCTAGCATTTCTAGTACACTATTAAATAATAGTGGTGATAATGGGCATCCTTGCTTCACTCCTGATCTTATTGTGAAGGCTTCTCACATTTCCATTGCAGATGATATTTGCTGATGACTTTAAATAAATATGCTTATTATTTTGAAGAAATTTCCTATACTTTCCTATTTATTCCTATACTTTATTCCTATACTTTCTAGTCTTTTCAATAGGAATGGGTGTTGTATTTTATCAAAGGCTCTTTCTGCATCTATTGAAATAATCACACGGTTTCTGTTAGTTTAATTATTAATATGGTCAATTATGTGGATAGTTTTCCTAATGTTAAACCAATTGTATTCCTGGCATAAATCCCACCTGCTTATAGTGGATAATCCTTGTGATGACTTGCTGTAGTCTCTTTGTAGTTTTTGGTCTTCTGGGCTTGGGAAGCAGTAGCATATTTATATAATAAAAAAGAATTTAGTAAGATTCTTTCTTTGCTTATTTTGTCTAATAGTGTGAATAGTATTAGGATTAGTTGTTTTTTTAATGTTTCATAGCATTCACTTGTGAATCCATCTTGTCCCATGAATTTTTTCTTTGGGAGTTCCTTGATAGCTTGTTAAATTTCGTTTTCTGATATGCAATTATTTACATATTCTATTTTCTCTTTTGTTGATCTAGGAAATTCATATGTTTGTATGCATTCATCCATTTCACTTAAATTGTCATATTTATTGTCACATAATTGGGCCAAATAGCTCTTAAAAATTACAATAATTTTCTTTTCATTAGAGGTGAGGTCACTTTTTTCATTTTTAATACTGTTAATTTAATTCTCTTTTTAAAATTAGATTAAACAATGCTTTATTTTTTCAAAGAACCAGTTCCTAATCTTATTTATTAGTTCAATAGTTCATTTACTTCCACTTTTATTAATTTCTCCTTTGATTTTTAGGATTTCTAAATTAGTTTTTATGTTGAGTTTTTTAATTTGTTTTTTTTTTCCTATTTTTGTTTAGTTGCATGTGCAATTCATTGAGCTCATCCCTCTCAATGTTGTTGATATAGGCATTCAGGGGTATAAATTTTCTCCTGAGTACTGCTTTGTCTATATCCTATAAATTTTGATATGTTGTCTCCTCATTGTCATTCTTTTCAAGGAAATCAGTAATTTTTTCTTTGATTTTTTTCTTTGAATCCCCAGTGCTTAAGAATTAGATTACGTAGTTTCCAATAAATTTGTCTCTCCATGAACCCTTATTAATTATAATTATCATCATATTATTTTCTGGAAAAGATTAATTTATTACTTCTGCTGTTCTACATCTGTTTGAGATGTTTTTAATGCCCTAGTACAGTGATAGTGAACCTATGACATGGGTGTCAAAGATGGCACACAGAACTCTCTCTGTGGGCACATGTGCCATACTTCCCCCATATTCCCAAAGAGTTTGTTACTAGAAAGGCAAAGGGTTCATGTGGAGCTGCTCTCTTCCCCCTCTCCACTGTGCCTCATGACATTTTTTCACATCACTGGCCTCTCTGCCCAGCAGCCCAATGGGAGTACATAGTAGGTAAGGTGGGTGGCTCAGAGGTAGCAGAGCTGGAGGGGAGAAGAGCACTTGAGTCACTCGTCTCTCTCTATATATATATACTTGCTTAGGGCATTCCTCACCTCACCAGCCCAGAGGCCCAAAAGCCCAAATGGAGTTCTTTCTCCCACACCTGTGTGTTGTAAGGGGAGGGGTATGGCATGGCATTCAGTCTCTGGTGGGGTGGGGCACAGAAAATGGTCTCTGGAGGGCAGGATATGACACATAGTCTCTGAAAGTTTCATCATCACTGCACGAGTACATGGTCCTGGAAGGCCTGGAATATGATATTCCAGAAGGCTAGGGATCTGGGTTTACAACCATGAATCAACTATCCAGCAAAACTGACTGTATTCTTTCAGGGGAAAGTATGGTCATTTCATAAAATAGAAGATTTAAATAATTCTTAAATTGTCTCTCCTGAATCTGTTTTCCAGGTAAATTTTTTTCAATGAGATATTTCATATTTTATTCTATTTTTTTCATTCTTTTGATTTTGCTTTATTGTGTCCTGATGTCTCATGAAGTCATTAGGTTCCAATTATCCAGTTCTAATCTTTATTTATTTGTTTGTTTGTTTGTTTGTTTGTTTGTTTATTTGTTTTTAACTTCTTAACTTCTGTGTATTGGCTCCTAGGTGGAAGAGTGGGAAGGGTGGGCAATGGGGGTCAAGTGACTTGCCCAGGGTCACATAACTGGGAAGTGTCTGAGGCTGGATTTGAACCTAGGACCTCCCACCTCTAGGCCTGACTCTCAATCCACTGAGCTACCTAGCTGCCCCCCCAATTCTAATCTTTAAAGACTGAGTTTCTTCCATGACATTTTGATCCTCCTTTTCCATTTGGTCCATTCTTCTTTTCAGGTCATTCTCTTCCTACTTTGACTTTTTTTGCCTCATTTTCAAGTTGGTTAATTCTGCCTTTTAAGTCACTATTTTCTTGTTTTAATTCATGTGCCTGTTTTCAGAAGGCCTCTTTTGCTTTTTAAGCTGTTCTTTTCCTTTTCTCATTTTTCTTTAGCCTGTCTTATTTAATTTTGAATTTATTTTTGAGCTCTTCCAGAGCCTGAGTTCAATTCTTTGGATTTTTTGAGGTTTTGCTTAAAGTTCCTTGGATCCCGTCATCCTCTGTTGGTTCTGTTCTTTGGTCTTTATCCCCATAGAAGTTTCCAATCATTACCCCCTTCTTTTTCTTCTGTTGTTTATTCATCTTCTCCCTTAACCCCTGTGGACTGTAAACTAGTCCCTCTATTGGTTTACTGCACCAGGGCATTTGAGGTGCTCTGCCCTGGAGTAGAATTTTCAATCTTCTTTCTCCTCTGCTAATATACTGAATTAGACTAGTTGAGCTGACTTGCTGAGCTAATCTTCCCTAGTGCCAAATCTTCACTATAACCAGCCACCATGGAGGCTGAGGATGCCCAACCAAATGCCTGTCTCCACAACCCCGCCCCTCCCCCTGCACCCCAGAATTTTTCCTTGCCAGCCACTATCAGTACCTTGGGCCTTGCATGGTTGATCTGAAGTGCTCTGTTGTGATTGCAGCACCTGCCCCAGAATCCCATGGTCAGCCTACATCTAATCACAGATCTCAGAGCAGTAGGTGGACAAGGGGGTTTCAACTAGCCCAGTGTTATTTCTGGTCTTTCCCTTATATTGTCAAAATTTACTCTTTCTGAGCCAAATCATTAAGGGAAGTTGAACTATTGATGTGCCTGTTGAAAAAATAGAAAGTTTGATGTTCTAACAATCAAAATTACATAGAAACCTAGAATGTAAGATCCACAAACTGAGGTAAGCTAGATGTGGTCAATAGAAAAGAGAAAGATGTCCATATTTACATCAACATTTTGGGTGTCAGTGAACTTAAATGGATGAGAATAAGTGGTTTTAATTCTGCTAATCACTACCTATACTGCTTTGGGCAAGAATCCCCAAGAAAAACTGGAATAGCCCATATAGTTAATAAAAAAGGTAAGAAAAGCCATATAGACATTTATTTTCAAAAATGACAGATGGCATATGTATGAATCCAAAACAAACCATTCAATATCATAGTAATAAAAGCCTATACTCCTACCACTAATACTGAAGAGGTCAAAGATGATAATTTCTATGAAGACCTATTACATCTTCTAGCAACAAAACTCCTAAAAAGACATCAAAAGTTTGGCTTTGAAGTGCAAAATGAAACACTAATAGAGTTTTGTCAAGATAACTCATACCTCATAGTAAATGCTCTTTTTCAACAAGACAAAAGGAAACTCCATATGTGGACATCACTAGATGGTCAATATTGAAATCAAATCAATTATATATTTTCAACCAAAGGTGAAGAATCACTATAGTCCTGCATTGGTGAAGCTGTGGCATGTGAGCACAGCTGGCACTCGGGGAACTGCTCTGTTTCCCCTCTTCCCAGCATCCCAGGACATTTTTGCATGCCCCATCCCTCTTTCCAGTCCCCCCCAAAGCAAGCACTTTCTCCCTCAACTCCCTCCAGTAATCCTGGGCTCACAGACAGTTTAAATTTACCCTTTGGGCACTCAAACTGGGAAAAGGTTTGCCAACCTTGCTATCGTCCATTAAAACAAGACTTGGAGCTGACTGTGGCTCAGATAATGAACTTTTTATTGCAAAATTAAGACTTAATTTGAAGAATGTAGAGAAAAACATCAGATGGTGTCAGTGTGACCTAAGTATCATCCCTTGTGAATATGAAGTGAAAGTGATGAATAAATTTAAGGGACTAGGTCTGGTAAATAGAGTGCCTAAAATATGGTGGGCAGACATTTGCAATTTGTTGTAGGAGGCATCAAAAATTTCAATGAAAAAGCAGAAAAATTTCTGATAATGTTTTACAAATGGGTGATGAAAGAAGGAAAAAAAGAAAGGGAAAGGGAAAAGGGAAAGATACACCCAGCTGAATGTAGAATTTCAGAAAATTGAGAGAGAAGGTTTTCTTAAAAGAGCACTGCAAAGAGATAGAAGAGATATCAAGGGGAAGGTTCATGCAAAAATGGACATGATGAAAGATGTAAATGCAATACATACCTCATAAAGTTCTTCATAGGATCTAGTGTTGGGAATCATCATATAACAGAGGCTCAGAGAAACTAAACATTTTTCTAAATTGGGAAAGATCAAATGATATAGTTTATGTGAAACGCTACATAGATATCAGTCATTTGTTGTTGACGAATAACTAATAATTACCCAATTACACAAAAAATTAATGGTTTTAACTGTGTTTTCATTTTCAAGTCTCCATGCCTCTGAGGCAGGGGAAACAGATTCATCAAAACATCTATAAGCTTCTAACTGAAATTGGATATATTGAGAAAATAGTCTTCAAATAATTAAAAGCTAAGATACTAGGTGTGGATATCAATTTCATGCTTCCTTTTATAACATAATTACAACGATGATTTATATCCTTCTCATTGAATTGCCTATTCATATTTTTCATGTCAGATGACTTTTTTTAAGTAAAGATGGAGAGAGCTTCATTCTCTTCAATGTCTTCTATAATTAGTTTTACTTCATTTTGTAATGGTTAAATACGGTTCTTTATCTTCCTCTTGTGTGTTATTTAGAAATTATCCCTTTTTACTTTATACAAATATCTATCTATAGAATTAAAAAAATCCTCTATTAACTCCTGAAGTCAGTCCAAGCTTATATTTGCTGTTTTTGTGACATTATCCTTATTTTCTCCTGTTCTCTTCTCCTTCCACTTTCAATCTTTCTGAACATCAGCACCTTTTTCAATGAGTCTTGTCTTCTCACTATTTGACCAAAGTATTTAGGCTTTAGTTTCAGTATATGACCTTTCAGTGAATAGTCTGAATTAATTTCTTTAAGTATTGACTGATTTGATCTCCTTGCTGTCCAAAGGACTTTCAAAAGTCTTCTCCAGCACCACAATTTGAAATGCCAATTTTGCATCACTCAGCTTTTCTTATAGTACAACTCTCATGCATTGCTACCAGAAAAAACACAGTTTGACTATATAACCCTTTGTCAGGAAAGTGAATATTCTTTCTGCTTTTCAGTATTCTGTACAGATTTGCCGTAGCTTTCCTTCCAAGGAGAAAGTACCATTTAATTTCATTGTTGCAGTTGCCGTCTAAAGTGATCTTTCAGTGCAAAAATATAAAATCTGACACTGCTTCCATTTCTTTTTTCTTATTTGCCAGGAAGTGATGGAACCAGTTGTCAAGATCCTGGGTATTTTGATGTTGATCCCAACTAGCTTTTACATTCTCCAATTTAGTTCTCATCGACTCTTCTTAATTCTTCTTCACTTTCTGCCATCAGAGTAGTGTTATTTGCATCTCTGATATTGTTGATATTTCTCCCAACAACTTTAATTTTGACTTTTGGTTATTCCAGTCTTGCATTTTTTCAAATCATGACTTCTGAATGTAAGTTAAATAAATGGTGTCAATGTACAACCTTTCCATATTCCTTTTCCAATATTAAACCAGTCAGTTGTTCTATGTTCATTTCTCCCCGTTGCTTCCTGATCCACATACAGATGCCTCAGGAGACAAGTAAAATAATCTGGTATCCACATCTCTTTGAGTTCTTGACACATTTTGTTGTAATCCAAATGCTTTCATGTAGTCAAGGAAGTAGATTTTCCCTGGAATTCCTTTGTTTTCTCCATAATTCAGCAAATTTTGGCAATTTGGTCACTAGTTCTTCTGCCTCTGAAATCTTCTGGTAAGTCTCAGTTCACATATTACTGAAGCCTAACTTGTAGAATCTTAAGCATAACCTTGGTGGTATGTGAAATGAGCACAATCATTCAGTAATCTGAGGAGTTTGGGGTCTTCCCTTCTTTAGGATTGGTATCTAAACTGATTTTTTTTCTAATCCAGTGGCCACTGTGAAGATTTATATATTTGCTTTCATAATAAGTGCAATATTTTAACAGCATCTTCAATTAAGATTTTAAATAGGTCAACTGAAATTACATCACGTCCACCAGGTTTATTGTTAACAGTGCTTTCTTAGGCCCACTTGACTTCATTCTATATGGTATCTATCACTAGGTCAATTACCATACTACCATGGTTTTCAGTAGCAATAAAATTGTTTTTGTATAATTCTGGGTATTTTTTGACATCTCATTTTAATTTTTTCTGCTTCTATTAAGTCCATACCACTTTTGTTTATCAGCATATCCATTTTTGCATGAAACTTCCCCTGGATATCTCTAATTTTCTTCAAAAAATGTCTTGTCTTTCCAATTTTATTTTTTCTTCTATCTCTTTGCAGTGCTCATTTAAGAAAATCTTTGCTATTTTCTGGAATTCCGCATTCAGTTCTGCATTCTTTCTCTTTCTCTTTCCTTCTTTCTTCACCTATTAAAAAATTAACAGAAACTTTTCTGCTTTCTTACTATTTTTTCTTTGGATATTTTGGTTGTTGCTGATGCCTCCTGTAATATATTGCAAATGTTTGTCCATAGGTCTTCAGGCAGGCTATTTACCAGATCTAGTCCTTTAAATCTATTCTCATCACTTTCATTTCATATTCATAAGGAACATTATTTAGGTCATACTAATATGATCTGATGATTTTCCCTACTTTCTTCAATTTAACCCTGAATTTTGCAATAAAAAGCTTATCATCTGAGCCATAGTCAGCTCCAAATCTTGTTTTAATGGACTATAGTGATTCTTCCCTTTTGGTTGCAATATATAAAATTAATTGGATTTCAATATTGGCCATTGAGTGCTGGCCACATATAGAATTTCCTTTTGTCTTGTTGAAAAAGAGTGTTTGCTATGAGAATTGAGTTATCTTGACAAAACTCTATTAGTCTCCCCTGTTTCATTTTGTATTCCAAGACCCAAATTTCCTGTTTTTCCAGTCACTAATAGCTGATATGATGGGATTATGTTCACATAGACTCTACTCTTTCACAGTGAAATAGTGTATCAGTAAAGCATGCTTTCAAACTCCACCCATGTGAATTCAATTTATCCTTCTTGAAGCTAGGTGGTAGAGTGGAGAGAGTTCTGGACCTGAAATGAGGAAGTTCTTCATCCTCAGATACTAATCCGTTGTATCATCCTGGGCAGGTGATAGAAACTTTATTTACCTCAGTTTCCTCATATATCTTTATATATCTCATATATTATAAATATCTTATAGATATACAAATTGGGTTACTCACAAAGTTGTTAAGATTAATTGAAATAGTAAATGTAAAGCATTTAGCACATTGTCTGGCACATGGTAAGCTAAATAAATAGTGTTGCATTTCTTCACTTGACTGCTGTGGTTTTTTGCATTTACTTTTAAATTTTTTTAACCTTTCTTTTTGAGACTATGGCTTGGTTCCCCTATCCTTGGTATCCCCTATAAGAAAAAGAAGTATTATTTCCTTTAACAGGATAAATGGTAAGAGCATTAATTCATATCTGACTTCTCCATTGCAAAACTTCAAGAAAGGCTATTCTGTTCTTTTGGTGTTTATCCATCTCTCTTGAGTGCATAATTTTGCCTCTCATTGTCTTACTGACAATAGGATCATAGACCTAGTAATATAAATGATCTCAGAGGCTATCTAGCCCAACCTCCTCATTGTACAGATGAGGAAACTGAGATATGTATAGGTTAAGTGAATTACTCAAGCTTACACCTTGACTTCTTTTTCTATGCTTAACAATCTTATCTTCCGTTTTTATTTCGATTGACCATTTGACCAGTGACAAGCATTGTATATAAGTATTTTAAAATACCTCAATGGAGGAGAGAATTAACGAACAAACAAATAAATAAATAAATGCAAATTATTAAGCATTTTGATGTGCCAAACACTGTGCTAAAACTATAGATTCAAAAAGAAAAGTCCTCTTGTCGAGTTCATATCCTAATACAAACAACTGAAAATCATATCAAAAGGCCCAGTTGTCCTGAGGGTAGAACAGCAATTCAGATGGTAATACATTTTCTTTAATATAATTTCCAATAATAAAAACAATTTCTGATGTGGATTTGACAGTTTCTAGGACATTTTTTAGAAAAAATAAAACTTTTTTTTCAACTGGATTTTAATAGATGTTGTTAAGGAGACAAAGTAGGGATTTTAACACATATAAAATGTTGATACAACAATCTAATCAGAACACTGATTAGATTATCTTCAGGAGAGTTATTTCAGTGGCTGATGGGAAGGTCTTAGATATGGAAACTGGATTGGTGGTCTGGTGAGTCATGCATGCCATTCTTAGAGTTGTAGGAATCGACTATTGGTAAATAGAAGTTGGTGGATGTTGGCCTTATTGGCAAGGTTGTTGATCCCCTTTTCTGCAATAGTCATTTCCTTCTACTTCATGTTATTTACCCTTTTTGTGGAAGAGGTCCAGTGATATGGTGGGGATGATATCTTAACTCCAGTGTCAATTAGATTTAAGTGAAGCAGACCTGCAATGTCCTCAGCTTCACTCTCTCATCCAGAGGCATCAAAATGATGTTAGGATGACTGATGATGGACTGGAAGGTATGGATGACCTTTGGGTCTTTGTTGTCCTAATGAGCTCTGAGCACTGCATAGCACCTGCTTCAGCCACCTTCATGATCTTTGGAGCAAATTGTTCTCATCTGACCATTCCACTGGTAGTCTCCACATGCTCGAAGAAGACATCCCTTAACTCACTGAAAGATTTGAAGTCTGTCAGTTACCCTCATTCTGGTTCAATATGTCTGCCAAGATGGTTTTACTGGGTTGTGACCCTTGAGCATGCTACCAACTCTTTTTTTTTAAACCCTTAACTTTATTGATTCTAAGGCAGAAAAGTGGTAAGGGCTAGGCAATGGGGGTCAAGTGACTTGCCCAGGGTCATACAGCTAGGAAGTGTCTGAGGCCAGATTTGAACCTTGGAATTCCCATCTCAAGGCCTGGATCTCAATTCCCTGAACCACCCACCTGCTCCCCATTTTTGGAGCCACAGGTGAGAGTTGGATGACAGATGGACACCAAAGATGGAAGATCAGCCCTTAAAAGGGCCCAGGAAGCCCTAATACCAGAGAGGCTAATCCTTCCTCTACATCTCATATATATCATTATAACTAAGTGACTTAGTGGATAGAGCACAAGGCTTGAAGATTCATCTTGCTAAGTTCAAATATGGCGATTATTTACTAGCTATGTGATGCTAGGTAGGTTGTTTAACCTTGTATGCTCCAGTTCCTCATCTATAAAATGATATGGAAAAGAAAATGGCAGACCCATTCCAGTATCTTTGTCAAGAAAACCTCAAATGGAGTCACAAAGAGTAGGTGATGATTAAATGACAACAAAAAGGAACCACCTAAAAATAGTGCATCCGGTACAATATGGGTAACGATGGATTCATAGCTACGGAGAACTAACATGATTTATACTTTCTGGGAAAGGAAAAGTTGAATACTATGTTAGCAGAAAGCAATTAAGTAATGAAGTAACCAAGTTGAGATAGGGAAGGTGGCATAGGATTTTGGAGAGGATTGCCTCAAACAAAACAAACTACAGCTCACTCCCAATGTAATAGGAGGTGATGACCTTATCCTTCTCACCCAATGGATTGAAGCATAAAGCTTCTATCCCATGCATGCTCCATGGGTGATGTCTCTCACTGGCAAGTGCCACTTCCATAATTACTTAATCTCATTACGTCAATAAAAAGGAAGAACAGCAGTCTAGTTATTTGGATCAGAGAAGAGGGACAGAGGAACAAAATAAAATTGATTCTGTTTTCTGATTGTTATCAGTCTATTTTAATCAATATAGGTTGGAGGTATCTAATATGGACTTATCTTGAAGTAAGAAATAAATATTATAGAAGGATTTATTGGAAGAAAAATATCATATATTGTATTGTGCCATCATTATGTACATAATGTAAATATGTAGCATAAGTTTTTGAGATTTATGATATACCATTTTGCATTTTCATATCCCTATTTTGCACAGTTTAGAGAACACAGTAGGTTATTAATAAATTTTTATTGATGTAACTGAAATTATGCTTTTATAAGTTAAACTACAATTAGGCTTTTATGGTTTTTGTTTAAGGTATTAGTACAAAGATTGGTCTCTGTAATGTACAAGTTTATATTTAGATGACACATCAACATAAAACTTCAGAGCTTTGCCATTCTGCATTAATAAAATACAGACTGTCCCAGGTATTCAAATTATTGCATAATTTGTCAACAAACTACCTTCCTAATCTATCCCATGTTTTATATTCCTATCATCCTGGGCCACTTTTTTATTTGTATTTTTCCCTCTTCATGCTGTGCATTTGATCATACCCTCTCCTATATTTGGATTAGATTTCTCCCCCTTTCCCATACTTCCATTTTTTTAAGTTCTTCTATTCTTTTAAGGTTGTAAAGATCTGAGGTCCACTACAAACTCCTTGACCCAAGGTAACCTTTTCATTCTCCTGGAGAAAATAATTCCCACTAAATCTAATTTCATATGCCTCCTTCGCATGACCTTATATTTACACTTATAACATTCTTCCTTTTATTACAAATATAGCTCATGCTCAATCCACTCTATTAGATTGTAAGCACATTGAGTATGTGCCAATGAATGAGGTATTGCTTGTTTTGTTTATTCATTTATTTACTCCCATTTATGAACATTTTCCCCTCTCTTCTACCTTCTCCTATCCATTAAGGAAAAAAAAATAAACACAGAGTCGTATTTTATAAACAAGGTCAAGCAAAACAAATTCCCACACAGGCCATATCCAGAAATATATCTTGTTGTCTGTGTAATTGTCCATAATCTCTCTAATGTGGTGGGCAGCATCATGCTTTATAATTTCATTTATCAGAGATCTTTATCCTTTGAAAATTGTTCATTTAAAAATATTGATGTGACAGCATCTGTTGGTCTGGTTCTTAGAATTTTTCCCAATTCTTTCTGAAATTTCTACTCTTCATTTTTTACAGCACAATAATATCCTGGATAATATTCTATTACATTCATTTATCATGATTTTTTTCATTCTTCCCCAATTGATGAGTACACCCTTAGTTTATTATATTTTGCCCATAAAAATAGTTGTTATAAATTACCTGGATATCTATTAAGAACCTATTATTGCCAGGCCTTGAAATAAGTGGTAGAGGGAAAAAAAGTGAAAAATGTATCCCTGTTATCTAGTGTTTTCAATAAAAGAATTATTTAATATGTGTATGTCAAATTTAATGAAATATAAAAGTAATTGTGTATATTTTCTAATTAAATATTTTGATAAAAATCTCCAAATCCTATATATTCCCTTTCCCATTTTCTTCTATTATACAGTGGAGATCTTAATCTATTATTTAAATAATTCAAAATGCATTTCATCAACATATTTCCATTTGACAATCTTTTTGTTAAGCACCTATTATGTGCCAAGAACTTAGCTAGCCAACAGGCATACATTTTTCAATTTTGTTTCTCTAACAATTAGTGGAGAACCTTGCACACAGTAACAGCTTAGCAAATACTTTCAACTGATAAATGCAGGTCTTGCTATCAAAGCCCTTGATATATGATAGAGTGAATAAAGCACACAAAAATAATGTGTTGAAGGAGAAGTTACTAATAGGGGTTAAGGTAATGTTCAATAAAGCAGTCAAATGCTCAAAATAACAATAACAACAGTTGCTTATCATTATTCACAATTTTACTTAGATTTAGCCCTTGTTACAAATTAGATGACTACAAAATAATTAACTTTCTTTCTGAATACCTCTCTCTATCTCTATTTTTCTCTCTGTGTGTATCTGTCCATCTGTGTCTCTCTGTTTCTCTTTCTCTTTCTGAGATGATCTCATTAACAATAGAAGAGCTCATTCATTCTATAATTGTCTGGTATATATTCTTTTTTTTTTTAAACCCTTACCTTCCATCTTGGAGTCAATACTGTGTATTGGCTCCAAGGCAGAAGAATGGTAAAGGGGGGGCAATGGTGGTCAAGTGACTTGCCCAGAATCACACAGCTGGGAAGTGTCTGAGGCCAGATTTGAACCTAGGACCTCCCATCTTTAGACCTCTTGCTCTCAATCCACTGAGCTACCCAGCTGCCCCCTGGTATATATTCTTATCTGTATATATACTTTCTCTGATTTCTGTTTTCTGTTTTCTTGGAAAAATGGGTTTCTGTCTGTTCAATAGGTATTTATGTAACTTGCATTTGGTAGAAATAAAGTCAAGCTTTTGACACACAGCTTGGAGCACTCCTTCTATTTATTAAGGGATAGCAATTAGAAACTTGATTCAAACCTAAAAAAATATTTCCCTTAAAATAACTATATTTAAATGGCCAATAGATACAATTTTTAGAACAGCAGCCTTTCTTTAAGAAAAGCAGTTTGGCCAATTTCTAGTTGTAACCTCCTATACCCTTCCTACCAGGAATCAAAGTTTTACATAGAGAAAAATCAGTGGAAGAGATGGTAGCAATATTTATTTATGCCTCCCTGAGGCCTTTTCAAAGGCCCATTTTATGGACACACATGACCTACATGGGCAAAATATAGCACACTACCCCTTTATCTAATAAGTAAATATAGACACAGAGATTTAGGTCACTTTGGACCATAGACAGAGCTGGAGTGAATGTAAGAAGCTCTTTAGTCTACTTTTTAAACTTTGTAGATAAGTGAACTTAGACCCAGGGAAATTAAGTGACTTGACTAAGGTCACACATGTAGTAATTTTCTGATGTGTAATTTGAACCCAAATCCTCTGTCTCTAAATTTGGTACATTTTCCTCTTATTGAAGCACCCAACTTATAAATGAAATAATCAATTGGTAGTAATCTTCTCTGGCACCACCTAGTGGGAATCTGTGAAAACCCAAAAGTCTATGGGACTTCCTCATTTTCCCTGTTCTCATCCCTGGATTTTACAATCACAGTTCTTTGTTTAAAGATATTCCTTTTGAAAAAGACTTGTACAAAAATATTTATGGCTGCACTCTTTGTGGTGGTAAAAAACTGGAAAATGAGGGGCTGCCCTTTGATTGGGGAATGGTTGAACAAATTGTGGTATCTGCTGATGGAATACTATTTTGCTAAAAGTAATAAAGAACTGGAGGAATTCTATGTGAACTGGAATGGCCTCCAGGCATTGATGCAGAGTGAAAGGATAAGAACCAGGAGAACCTTATGTAAAGAGACAGATACACTGTGGCAAAAAAAAAAAATGTAATGGACTTCTTTACTAGCAGCAATGCAATGATCAAGGACAATTCTGAGGGACTTATAAGAACCCTATCTACATCCAGAGAAAGACCTGTGGGAGCAGAAACAGAGAAGAAAAACAATTGCTTGGTCATATGAGTCAATGGGGATACGATCAGGGATGTAGACTCTAATGTAGTATGTCCATAAAATATTAATGATATGGAAACAGGTCTTGATTTACACATGTAAAACCCAGTGGAATTGCTCCTTGACTAGGGGAGGTGGGGGAGGATGAGTGAGAAAGAACATGAATCATGTAACCGTAGAAAAATATACTAAATTAATTAAATAAAATTTTTTAAAGACAAAAAAAAATAAATTGAGGGAATAGGAAAAAAATAAAAATCCCTTTCTATGTCCATTTGCTTTCCTCTACTGCTCTCCAACTTAGAAGCCAGTCCTGAAGTTCAGTTCTTGAAAAATGTTCCCTTTCCCCCACATTCAGTCCCCTAACAGGGGGAAAGAATTGCCTGTAAGGAAATATCAGTGGCTTTGTAATCAGAAGTTCAAATACAATTTTGAATATGTGCTATTTATATACCCAATGTATCCTAATCAATTAAATTTCCTGGGCTTTCATTTCCTATTCACTCAAAGAAAAGTATTACAGTAAATGACCTTTGATACCTATTCTACTTCTAGGAATGTTAATCACTGTATTATTAACTATAAATTCACATATGTACAAGTTGAGTCTTTTATCTAACATATGAAGCAGGATTGTTATGGGTGACAAGTATCTTAATCGATACTTAATTTACTTAATACTTAATTTAATCTCCTTAAGTTAGTTCTTAGTGGGGACAAAAATTTGGACAATTTTAAGGGAAAGATCAAATTAATTGGTTCCAAAAAGAGTTTTTTTGTATTGCTTATATTTTATTATATTGTATTCTGTTTTGCCCATATTTTAGTGGTCACTTACTCTGCCTGCCTGTGAAGTCAACTCTAGACAGATCCACCCATTAGCCGAAGTATAAATATAGCGGTGACTCCCTGGACCACAAAAGAGAGCAAAGGCTAATATGCTGAGACATAAACACTGAGGATCCTGCTTCAAGAAAAGTATAGGCCAGAAAAATCACTTTCTTAAAGTTTAAGGATTTGGGGAGAAGTAATTAAAAAGGTTAAATAGAAATAAACACTGCTCACCAAAACCCCAATACAGATTAGAATATTTTATGCAGAATAGGGACTATTTTAATTGTATTTCATGTAATTGAGCAATTACATTTGCAATTCACTTGGAGGAAATATTTTGAGAATACAGTCTTTAATTAAAAAGTATTTTACTTTGAATTTTTCTATTTTTGTCAATATGCAATTATAATTATCTTATTTCTATTTCCATATGTGCTATATGATGATTTGATGCTATAGTCTTGGGAGATAGAAATGTGAATAGGATTTATAACCACTATCTTCATTTATTGGTCTCAGGACAATTCCGTAATGTTTCTTTTCTCATTTTTATTTTCCTATTGAATTTGGAATAATGATATTATGAGATTTGAATTCTAAGAGGAGAAATAAAGTTAGCATGCCCTAGGACCCACTGAGAACTCAAATTGCTTGTTAGCACAATTCTGTTTAAATTTAATCATTTATGTCTCTTCTGTGCAGTTGCACCTCCTTCTTCATGTATAAAGCCATGATTGCATCTCTATCTCTGCTTTGATAAGGAGTCAGAATCACTTCAAGGCCTCTTACCTCTTTCTGGATTGAAGCCTCAGGCTCTAAGCTGGCCTAAATCTAGTGGAAAGTAAAAACAGAGTAGAAAATAAATATCCTGGGTCAGAATTGTAACCAGAATTTTTCATAATAAGGATAAACAACACATACCTAAAAAAGGAAGAAATAGTAACTCACTAAGACAGAAAATGACTCCTAAGATGTGATAAAGTTAATGGGGGGACAGTTTTTCTTTTGCTACTCCCTGACATGGCTTTTTTTTAAAAAAAATATTTATTTTTTAGAAAAGTTAACATGGTTACATGATTCATGCTCTTACTTTCCTCTTAACCTCCTGAGCTCCACCCCCATAGCCACTATGCATTTCCACTGGTTTTAACATGTGTCATTGATCAAGACCTATTTCCAAATTGTTAATAGTTGCATTAGTGTGGTAGTTTCCAGACTACATCCCCAATCATGTCCGCCTCAAACCATGTGTTCAAGCATTTGCCCCTCTTCTGTGTTTCCACTCACATAGTTCTTCCTCTTAATATAGGTAGTGTTCTTTTCCATAAATCCCTCAGAATTGTCCTGGGTCACTGCATTACTGCCAGTACAGAAGTCCATTACATTCAATTTTACCACAGTGTATTGGTCTCTGTGTACAATGTACTTTTGGCTCTGCTCCTTTCGCTCTGCATCAATTCCTGGAGGTCTTTCCAGTTCACATGGAATTCCTCCAGTTTATTATTCCTTTTAGCACAATAGTATTCCATGGCCAGCATAAACCACAATTTGTTCAGCCAGGCCCCAATTGAAGGGCATACCCTCATTTTCCAGTTTTTTGCCACCACAAAAAGAAAGGCTATAAATATTTTTGTACAAGTCTGTTTATCTATGATCTCTTTGGGGTACAACCCCAACAATGGTATGGCTGGATCAAAGGGCAGGCATTCTTTTATAGCCCTTTGAGCATAGTTCCAAATTGCCATCCAGAATGGTTGGATCAGTTCACAACTCCACCAGCAATGCATTAATGTCCCAATTTTGCCACATCCTCTCCAACATTCATTACTCTCCCCTTCTTGACATGGCTTTTTGATAACTTTCTATTTTAACAAGCCATTAATAACCAAGGCCAAGTAGCATCTAAGAAGCCATCACAATCAGACACCACAATTTGTTCAGCCATCCCCCAATTGAAGGACATACCCTCATTTTCCAGTTTTTTGCCACCACAAAGAGCACAGCTATAAATATTTTTGTACAAATCATTTTCCTTATTATCTCTTTGGGTTACAAACCCAGCAATGGTATGACTAGGTCTTAGCTGATATTTTCAAACTATACATTAACAAAAGAGTTATAATTTGAATCCCTAGCTTGATTCAGCAGACATTAATTGGTGATGGGATCTGTGACATTAAGAAAGTAAAATAGGACAGCTAGGTGGCTCAATGGATTGAGAGCCAGGCCCAGACACAGGAGATCCTGAGTCCAAATATGACCTCAGACAGTACCTAGCTGTGTGACCCTAGGCAAGTCACTTAACACCCACTGCCTAGCCCTTACCTTTATTCTGCCTTGGAACCAATACACAGTATTAGGATTTAAAAAAAAGTAAGTAAAATAAAAATAGTATTACTGCATAGAGAAATAAGAGTCCTGAATTGTTTGAGGTTCTTGAACTTTATTACTTATATGATTTTTGTCATAATTTTTTTTCTGATCTTATAAAATAATTCTTTGGATGTCTGTTTAGTTTGCCATGGAGTAAGTAAATTAATTGAGGTAGTAGGAAGGAGCAAAAATCATTTTTTGTCACTAAAAAAGAGAGAAATATGGAGTGGCCAAATATGCCACTTTCAGATAATGTCACTATCTTAATAGTTTTATTTAACCATTTTACTTTAAGATATCTCATAGGGCATTGGATTAATATTTAAATTATATAATGTAAAAAATATTATTGTAATTGAAAGGGACAAAAAGAAAGAAAAGGAAGGATGGAATGAAAGAACTAAGGGATAAAGAAATCTAGAATGGAGAATGCACTTAACTAAAGCATCTTTTGCCCTTTTGTCCCTTTCAAGATAGAAGATCAGAAGCTTGGAAGATCTCTTAGCTATAGGAAAACACTTTTTTCTTCTATGGTAGTTCAGGTCTCAAGTGAACAAGTTTTGAAGTGCCCCCAACTTTCTTAAAAGGGATAAATAGCAAACTAAACCTGTTCCTCCTGCCAACTGAATCAACTAATATTTAATAAGGGTCTACTGTGAATATTACTGTGTATTGGATGTTGTGACGAGGCAAGAAAGCTTGGTGATCTGGAAAGGCAAAACTTTGGAGGAAGGAAATTATTTTTTCCTAAGCCTGGAATGATGATGGGGAAGAGAGTTGTCCAGAAAGGCAAAATTCTTCCTCTGAAACAGAAGTACAGAATTATTTCTCGACCTTAATCCTGCCCACCTAAGTTGAAAGCTGAAGAGGTTGGACAAAGAAGGCAGTTTCTATTGGTCTTCTTATGCTGTCCCCTCCTCCAAGTGAAATGTGCTATAAAGCCGAGTCTGAAAGGCTGCTTTTGTCAGCATTGAGGGAAACTGTTAACTGGGCTAAGGGAAGACCCTTCTTTGTCATCTCGCATCCAAACCAGAGCTAATTTCTAAGTCTACTCCTGTTATCCCTATTTAATTTTTCCCCAGATTACATGTTGATATACTTTTCAAAAATTGTTTTCTAACATTTCAAGATCCATATCCTTTAGCTCCCTTCTCACCCTTTCCTCCTCAACAAGATGGCAGGTATGTGATATAGTTCTTCATTGCTATCATACAGTACATATTTCCATGTTCATTATGTTGTGAAATTGTTTACACCAGAGAAAAAAATCATGGAAGAAATACAATAAAGAATGGTATACTTCAAACTGCCTTTAGATTCTATCAGTTCCTTTTATGGCAGGGGATAGCCTTTTTTACCATGAGTTCCTTGGAGTTTTCCTCCTATTATTTCTCATCACTCTTCCACTCTGATTCCTACCTACCACCATTCTTCATCACTAACTTGCTATCAGCCCCTCATTGGAATTAAAGCCTAACAATTATGGTCTAAGCATCTACAATAACTGCGCAGGCAAAATTCCTCTTTTCTTACATTTACCCCTAAATTATCTTAATCACTTTGTGGCTAAGATAGACACTATCCTTTATATTCTTAGGCAATGACTGATAAAAAACTTCCCAGCCTCTTTTCATTTTGGGTGGAAGAGAAGCTAGGTTTAGGGTGAGCAGGGATGAATGCGTTGAAATCTCCATTGCAGATTTTATTACAATATTTTCTTCAAAAATCCACCCTTCTTTCTTATCTCCCTGATTGCTGTCAAGGGCCCTAGAAGGGGACCAATGATCTCCTAAAGTAAAGTCTCAAGTTGCAGGTGAATTGGATTTAAGTGAAGCATACTTGTTGAAATTTATCTGCTTTATTTTCCAGTCTTCCAAGTTGAGTAGCAAGCCAAAGTCAGATAACTGGTAATGGTCCAGGATGCAGTGAATAACCTTGGCATATTTGATGTCTACTCAAGCCCTAAGTACTCTACAGTGCCTAATACATCTGCTTTAATGACCTTTAGTAAAAATTTTCTTATCTACCCATATTGCTGGGGGAAGTCTTCTCATGTTTTGTATAGACATCCCCTTAATTCATTGAAGGGTTTGAAACTTGTCAGTTACTCTCAACCTGGTCTGGCCATTTGACAATGTCATTATTAGCATAATAATACATGTGAAAATACAAATTTGCATTTATCATAGTTTAAATTCTAGCCAACATAAAACCATAGTTGTCTAAGTTATAGGAATTTAGATAGATCAGTGGTTTCCAAACTTTTTTGGCCTACTGCCCCCTTTCCAGAAAAATTATTACTTAGCACCCCCACATACTATCACCACCCCCTTACAGTTATTCACAACCCCCAAATGCACCTGTGGCCATCACCGCCTTCATGGATCACTGCAGCACCCACCAGGGGGCAGTGGCGCCCACTTTGGGAATCACTGAGATAGATATAACTTGAGGTCTGTCCCACCCTGTTTTTAGAAATTCTGAAACTTCCACCCCGTGAAGTGTAGTAGCAGGGCTGGAATTCATAGTCAGAAGTGGGCAGCTGTGTCCAGGAGATCATTCCTTCATTTTATTTCCAAGAAAGGTATTGGGATAGAATTATATCTATATTTCTAGTCTAGGGAAATAATTCTCTGTATTCAAGTCAGTATACCTACCCCTTTCCCACAAAAATGAATACAATCACATTCTAGAGAAAACACATGTACCCAAGAAGTAGGAAACAGTGTACAAACTAGAGAAGACAATAGAATTTGCTGGAATAAATGAGCTCTTTGACTTGATAAAATCTCAGCTCAAGCAAGGAGATATATCTCCTGGCAAAAGTCAATTTTGAGTAGTTTCTTGGAGTTCAGGCCCTCTGAGGAATCAAGGTACACATTGTGGTGCTATCTTCTTTGTGTCAACAGCCCCAAAGAGTCTTTCTCTGTCTCTGTCTCTGTCTCTGTCTCTGTCTCTGTCTCTGTTTTTCTGTCTGTCTGTCTCTATCTGTCTCTCTCTTTCTGTCTTTTTCTCCTCTTTTCTCAGTCTCCCTTTCAATGTTTCTTTCTCTCTACATGTCTCTGCTTTGTAAATCTCTTTTAATCCCTCAAATGTTGTTTCTCTCTATCCTTTTCTTAGAGTTACATACACATATAATTTATAAATAAGTAATATAATATGTTGGGTGGATTCCCAAACTTTTTAAAATGAATATTTAAACAAGAAAAATTTGAAGACTACTTGGACTCTCTGTCCTGGTATCCTCAAGCTTCTATCCCACTGCCACTCTGAAGGTACTTCTTGTATATTGAAAAAACAAACAGATTCCTACTCTGAGTTTTATTTTAATAGAAACCTCTAGGGTAAAACAAATCCACTCTCCTTTGATATAAGAATAGTAATGCCAAAAATGTTGTCTTCTTCCCTCAAAAAACATTCATTCAATAGATATTTATTTTATGTCAATAGACACTTGTTTTGTGAAAGACATGGGTCTGGCCAAGGCATGGGAGAGGTACAAAAATGATCTGACAATACTGATGTCTGTTCTGAAAGGATTAGCAGTATAGCAGCAAAGATATGATAGGAATACAAATAACCTTTAACCAAGTCAGAATATGAAAACTGCATAGAAATACAAAGATAATAAATCTTTTTGAGGAGAGAGAATGAGATCAAGGTCCAGGGAAGTCTCTTATAGATAACTTCAGCTCCTGGCAGGAAGATATTACCTAGTCCACCCAAATATCGCCAAGAATGTTTAATTGTCAGATACAATCTCCCTTTCAAGATGTGGAGTACATAGCAAAACCACAAACTCCAACTCTGTGGTATGGAAAGGGATATCCATGAATGGAACCCCTGAGGCACTTCACAGTCATAGTCATCTTCCTTATGTGACCACTGAGAAAATCCCAAATCCTAGCTAGAAAACTTCAGTAAGAAAAGGAATCAGATAAGTACTATGGCTAAAGAGCTAAAGTGATACACTCCCAAAGCTTCATTTCTCCCATACTTTAAAAGACAATAGACCTTTATTAAGTACCTCTTAAGTGCCAGATAATGTTTTAGGTGCTAGGGATATAAAATCAAAGCAAAATCCTCTCCTCTCTGTGAAGTGTGAATCAGACTTTCTTTTAGTACCCTTATTTAGTACCTCACCAGACACTAAGTAAGGGAGTTCTCAAGTCATTTGCTAAATTGGGTGATAACACAATCAGTCAGGAACTTGAAAATCCTTTTGATAAGAGTTCACACCTTCAGAAACTCAATCAGTCAGGAACTTGTGAACCCTTTTGATAAGAGTTTACACTCAGAAGATAGGAAGTGATGTGGAAAAAGGACTATAAAAGGCAAGGCCAAGGAGAAGATCCTGGCATTTTTTTCTTTCTTTGGCTCTTTTGACGAGGAGGCTTTCCTAGTTAAGGAGGATTCTGCATGATTCTGCACTGTAGGCTTTCTGGGTGTATGACTGGAACTGAAGGAAGAAGGCTTACACTGGTGAGACCCGTATTGAAGAGGTTATTGAACTTCCACATGGAGATTAGGACCTGAGGGAGTTTTTGTCAGATTTGAACTGTATTTCTTTGACTTGGCAATTATAGGGTATTTAGCAAGGAAATATTTTCCACTTCCCTCTTGCATTTCTCTCTTTTGCTGTATTTATATTATATTAAGTTATTAAGAGCTACTAACAGATTTTTTTTACTTAAGAATTTAATTTTATAAATGATGACCACAATCTCACTTTTATAATTCTCATATTTTAGTCAAACCCTAAATTTAATTCCTTACAGCTCTAAAAATGTCGTATTATATTTGTAGGAAATATTTTGTATTTCAATATAGCATCCATTTCCTTCTGAGTCTATAGCCATGACCAATTCAGTCCCACTAGGAAAAGAGTGAGGGGGCAGCTGGGTGGCTCAGTGGATTGAGAGCCAGGCCTAGAGACCCAGGTCCTAGGTTCAAGTCCAGCCTCGGACACTTCCAGCTGTGTGACCTTGGGCAAGTCACTTGACCCCTATTGCCCACCCTTACCACTCCTGGGCCAAGGACGGTCCCTAGCCCGGATGAAAAAGGAGACCCATTGCCTACTGGTTGTGGCCCTATGCTCCTAGAATGGAGTCCCAGGATAAAAAAAAAAAGGAAAAGAGTGACTCAAGTTCAAAGTTTTCTTTGGGTCTGTACCTATGACCTTAATCAGGAGCAACTACAGCCAATTTCCTCTAATAATCAACAAGTTAACACAATTAGCTCAAAGCAAAGACATTCACCTGAATGGCATAGATTAAACAGGGAGAGTAAAACATTGTTTTCTTCCATAAGCTGAGACACACTTTCTTACTAATGCATACTTTGTCAGTGGAAAGAGTGACTACACATGGAGTGTGTATAAAAGAGAGAGACTTATCTTCAGGTAACAAAAAACAATAGAGGAAATTAATACCTCTAGCAATGCAGGATCCAATATCATTTCTTTTCTCGTACTATCCTCATACTGCTCTCTTTTGATATAATGTTCTATGCTGAGTGTCCTTTGCTGGCCTCACTACACCTCTCTGCAACTCAAGTAACTCCATAACTGTATGTACTATTTTTTGGACTGCTGGAGTTCCTTTCTCTCTCTTTGTAGTGACACCATAGAGCTAGAAATTTTAAAATTTGTTGTGTTATATAACTTTTTAGCAGCCAACTGAAACATATAGACTCCTGCTTTGCATAATATTTAAATGCCCATAAAACTTATTCTTCAAAACTCATTTGCATGGGACTCTTCTTAGAAGTAGAGATGAAATAGTCAAAGCTTTGTGCCTATGTAAAGAGGCAGTTGGCAAAAATTTGAGAGAGCAGAAATATTCTGTTTCTGGCTTCCAGCTTTAAGGAAGAACACACAATTGTAGGCCCTCTAGATGTCATTGAAGGGAAACAAGAATGAAGAAATTCACATGTAGAAGGGCCACATCCTTACCAATATGAAAATGTTGATAAGGAATATAGAACAACTAAAAGGGTTGTCAGTATCTCTGCCTTCTTACTATCCATTACCATCAACTAAGAATCACTTCTACCTATTCCTTGATCTTCTTCTTTCTCCAAAGTAGCTTAATACCTCTCACAATTTCCTTATTCTTTAACATTAATAATAAATCAGCTCTTTCTGTCACATAACTTTTCAAATTTTATTCTTCTATATATCCACGTCTACAACACCCCAAAATCGTCTACTTTTCCCTTCCTTTCGCTTCATCCTACAAGCTGACATCCCCTTTGTCAACATTTACATCAAAACAGTACAGTGCCAAGGCAATCATATAGTCTTCTACAACACTTAAATGAAGATTCAAAATTGACATTTTGTCACAAATACTCAAGAGCATTACCTGGAGTTCATTTCACAAATCCACAATCATCCCTTGAGAGGAAGGTTATCATCTTATTATCTCCCCTTGTCTCTCTTTCTACATGTCTCTCTGTCTGTGTCTCTTTCTCTCCCCTCTTTGTACAAATTCATATTGGTCATTCTACATTTATATTTATCATTTTTTTACTGGCACCATTTTATTTCATTCAAAGTAACCAGTGGACTAGCAGGGAGAACAATCATGGTGGAATAAAGGAAGCACTCAAGAGAGCTCTTCAAACATTTCTGACCAAATAACTTTAAAATAATTTCTCAAGTTGAAATACGGAGTGGCAAGGTCAAAAAAGGTCAAGGTGAACCATTTTTCCAGTGAAAGGTAACTTAAGATGTTGGAAAGAGACATCTTCAAGATAAGGGTAAATGCTTACCCAAAGCCCAGAGTTCTACCAGTTATAGAACTAGGTAGTAATAAAAAAAAAGCAGTAACAGCTTCAGGTCTCAAAAGTCAAGCATGTTAAAGTGACCTGGAAATTTTTCAGAAAGAAATTATATCGAACCTCTGTGCTAGCAATTGATAGAAAACTGGATGTCAGTTGCCATCTCCTTTAGTTATATACGCTTTGAGATCACAGTTAAAAGATAGACAGTAGCATTTTTAATCAAGAGGGAGAAAGAGCTCTGAGGAACATTATCAATTCTAGTATCAAGGGAACAGGAACCTTGAGAAGCAATATCAATTGCTACTCCATAAAAGCAGATATCCTTCCTGGATAAGGATCAGAACACAGAAGAGGAGAACAGTGACCATATTTCTCCTCCTATTACACTACTTTGGAAACAACCAAAAAAATCTATATCCCCTAGAGCTATCTCTAAAAATAGAAGTGAAAAAAAATCCTGAAGCCTGGCACATAGTTCTCTCTACCCCCAAAATTGGAAACATAGCACAAATTTAACATGAAGTTGAAAGTTGAGAAATAGACTTAACAATGAGTAAGCAATAAAAAAGAAGCTACCATAAAAATCTACCATGATGATAGGGAAGTTCAAGATGCAAACTCAGAAAAAGATAGTGATATCCAAACAGCTACAAGCAAAACCAGAAAGAAAGAAAAACGTGAAGCAGGCAAAAGCCCAACAAAAATTCCTGGAAGAGGTAAAAAATATAATTTTAAAAAATCATATGAGTGGTAGAGGAAAAAATAGGTTAATAAAGGATGGCAAGTAAGAAAGTAAGAAGAATAGAATTAATAGTTTTGTAAAAGAGACAAAAATAGCAAAGGCAATAACCCTTTAAAAGGCAGCATTAGTCAAATGGAAAAAGAGATACGAAAGCTCATTGAAAAAAAATATAATATCCCCGTCAGTCCATGTATTCAAGCAGTTGTTTTTACTCCCACAGTTCTTCCTCTGAATGTGGCTAGTTTTCTTTCTCATAAGTCCCTCAGCCTTGCTCTAGATCCTTGCATTGCTGTTAGTAGAGAAGTCCATTATGTTAGATTGTACCACAGTGTATCAGTCTCTGTATACAATGTTCTCTTGGATCTGCTCCTTTCATTCTGCATTAATTCCTGGAGGTATCAATCCCAACTGATCATAATAAATAACCCTTGTGATCACTTGCTGGAGTCTTTTTGCTAGTATTCTGTTTAAGATTTTTGTATCTATGTTCATTAAGGAGATTGGTCTGCATTTTTCTTTCTCTGTTTTTGATCTACCTGCTTTTGAGATCAGTACAATATTTGGGTCATAAAAAGAGTTTGGCAAAACTCCTTCATTGCTTATTATGTCAAATAGTTTGTATAATATTGGAATTAGTTGTTCTTTGAAGGTTTGATAGAATTCACTTGTGAATCCTCTGGTCCTGGGAATTTTTTCTTAGGGAGTTCTTTGATGGCTTTTTACAATATGGGATTATTTAAGTATTCTATTTCTTCAACTGTTAATCTGGGCAATTTATATTTTTGTAAATATTCATTCATATCACCTAGGTTTTTACATTTATTGCCATAATATTGGGCAAAATAATTTTTAATGATTGCCTTGATTTCCTCTTCATTAGAGGTGAAGTCTCCCTTTTCATCTTTGATACTGATGATTTGGTTTTCTTCTTTCCTTTTTTTATTCATATTGATGAGTACTTTGTCAATTTTATTTGTTTTCTCAAAGTACCAGCTTCTAGTCTTATTTATTAACTCATTAGATCTTTTACTGTCAAGTTTATTGATTTCTCCTTTAATTTCTATAATCTCTAATTTGGTCTTTAACTGGAGATTTTTAATTTGTTCCCTTTCTATTTTTTTGATTTCCATGCCCAGTTGATGGATCTTTTTCCTCTCTAATTTGTTAATACATGCACTCACGAATATAAATTTCCCCCTGAGTACTGCCTTAGCTGCATCCAAGAATTTCGTAGGATATCTCCTCATTGTCATTCTCTTCAATGAAATTATTGATTTTTATATGATTTCTTCTTTAACTGGTTTTGGAGAATCATATTATTTAATTTCCAATGAGTTTTTGATTTGCCTGTCCATGTGCCCTTGCTGATTATTACTTTTATTGCATTATGATCTGAAAAGATTACATTTATTATTTCTGCTCTTTTGCATTTACTTGCAATGTTTCTATGCCCTATTACATGGTCAGTCTTTGTGAATGTACTATGTGTACCTGAAAAGTAGGTGTATTCCTTTTTGTCCCTATTTATTTTTCTCCATATATCAACTAAATCTAATTTTTCTAGGATTTCATTCACCTCTCGTATCTCTTTCTTATTTATTTTTTTATTTGATTTATCTAGATCTGAAAGAGGAATATTTAGATCTCCTACTAGTATGGTTTTACTATCTATTTCCTTCTTGAGATCTGCCAGTTTCTTCTTTACAAATCTCGTTGCTATGCCATTTGGTGCATACATATTGAGCAATGTTATTTCCTCATTGTCTATACTGCCTTTAATCAGGATGTAATGACCTTCCCTGTCTTTTTTAATCATATCTATTTTTACTTTGGCTTTGTCAGAAATCATGATTGCCACTCCTGCCTTCTTTTTCTCAGTTGAAGCCCAAAAGATTTTGCTCCAGCCATTGACCTTAAACCTATGTATGTCCACCTGCCTCATATGTGTTTCTTGTAGACAACATATGGTAGGATTTTGGTTTCTAATCCACTCTGCTATTTGCTTTCCATTTTATGGGCGAGTTCATCCCATTCACATTCAGAGTTATAATTGTCAATTGTGTATTCCCCAACATTTTAGTATCCTCTCCTAGTTCTACCCCTTCTTCTTACACTATTTTCTTTTAAACCAGTGGTTTGTTTTAAACCAGTCCCCTGTGTCCCCTCCCTTGGTTTACTTCCCTTTCCACTTCCTCCCTTATTATTCCTCTCTTTTTATTTTTTGAGGCCTAATGAATTCCCTCCCCCCACTCCTCCCCTCCCTTTTTTGACCTCCCTATTTCCCTGCTCTCCTTGGTTTATTCCTTCTGTCTTTCTCAGTAGGGTTAGATAAAATTCTATATCCCAATGGATATAACTACTCTTCCCTCTCAGGGTTAATTCTGCTGAGAGTAAGGTTTAAGTATTACCTATTAATGCTCTCTTCTTATAATAGTATTCATCCCCTTCCCTTCCCATGCCCTCTTTGTGTAGTATAGAATATCCTATTTTTCTTATTCATTCAAGTTTCTCTTGGTGCCATCTAATATTCACCCCCTTCTTTTTTCCCCCCATATCATCTTAGACCATTTAGTACTCCAACCTCTGTCCATGAATAATTCTTCTAATTACTATGACAATGAATACAGTTTTTGAAAATTGCACAAAACATTTCTCTATCTAGGAATACAAATGATTTAATCTTTTTGAAGCCCTTAAAGAGGCAAATTTAAATATAAGATTTTTCTTTCTTTCCTTTCTGTTTCTTGTTTACCTTTTCATGTTTCTTTTGGTTTTTGTGATTGGATATGAAATTTTCCATTTAGTCCTGGTCTTTTCTGTGCAAATACTTGGAAATCTTCTATCTTGTTGAATGTCCATACTTTCCCCTGGAAGAATATAGTCAGTTTTGATGGGTAGGTGATCCTTGGTTGTAGACCCAGTTCTCTTGCCTTTCTGAAGATCATATTCCAAGCATTGTGGTCTTTTAGTGTGGAGGCTACCAGATCCTGTGCGATCCTGATTGGTGCTCCTTGATATCTGAATTGTCTATTTCTGGCTTCTTGTAAAATGTTTTCTTCTTACTTGGAAGCTCTTGAATTTGGCAATATTCTTGGGGTTAGTCTTTTCAGGGTTTAATGTATAGGGTGATCTATGGATCCTTTCAATGTCTATTTTGCCCTCTTGTTGAAGAACATCAGGTCAGTTTTCTAGGATAATTTCTTGTAGTATGGTGTCCAAATTTCTATTAATTTCTGATTTTTCAAGAAGACAAGTGATTCTCAAATTGTCTCTTCTAGACATGTTTTCTTGATCTTTCATTTTCTCAGTGAGATATTTCATGTTTCCTTCTATTTTATCAGTCTTTTGACTTTGCTTTATTAGTTCTTGCTGTCTTGCAAGATCATTGGCTTCTTCTTGCCTTATTCTGGTCTTTAGAGACTGGTTTTCTGCTATAATCTTTTGATTTTCCTTTTCAATTTGGTCTCTTTTGTTGTTCATGGTTTCCTCCTGTTTAATTATCATTTCGTTTGATTTTTGAGCATCTTTCTCCAATTGGGAGTTTCTTTCTTTTAACCTGCTAATTTCCTTTTGAGCAATTTCCCAACTTTTCTTTCTAAATCTCTTCCATCTTTCTCATGATCTCAGATTTGAACTCTTCAAGAGTTTGTGACCAATTTTTATTTTGGGGGGGGGAAGCGATTACTTGTTTGTCCTCCTTTGCTGTTTGCTCTGTTATCTGGATTTTTTCTATGTAAAAGTTGTTGAGTGTTAAAGATTTCTTCTTGATCTTTCTCTTTAGAGGTTCTTGTGCCTGGCTTGCCATTATGATGATGATGATGTTTTTCTTTTTCAGTCAGAAGCCTGGGTGAGGCAGACAGGCTCTCTGCCTATCAAGCTGTGGAGCAGTTTTCACCTGAGTCACAGTGCCATGCAGCCCTCTCAGCTTTATCCTTATGCCCATGGTCAGTCTGTACTCTTTAGGCTTCTAGTGCCTCAAGTCTAGGTGTTCTCAGTGTCAAGCTTCCTGGTCATCCCCTTGCTTGTTCCTCTGCCTGAGGCTCCTTTAAGTGTCTCAGGGCATTGCTTCCTCAGTCATGTACCCCTCTGCACTGGGTTGTCACCCAAGATCAATTCCTGCACTCAAGGTCTGCGCCTGAGCTCAAGGTCTGTGTTATAAGTCCATGTTCTTTAGTCTCTTGTGGTATTATGTCTTGCTGCTCTCAGGAGCAGGCCCTATTGGTCCCAGGTAGCTGCCAAGAACTTAATGAATGCCCCAGACTTGCTATAACTCTTGTGTGCTGGCTTTGGCACTGTTGGTGATGTGGGAGGGGTAAAGGGAGGGTTGCTCAGCTTGCATTTTAGTGAGAGCTGTTTCATCTCCTTATAGTGTGGAAATGTCCAAAACCCACGTACCTTTAATACTGTGCCCTGTTGTGGGGTCCTATCTTTTGTCTGAATTTGTTTTTTATGTCCTCTTGAGGAGTCCTATATGTGTAGTTATGAGAGATTAAGCATGCTGCTTTTGCTATGCTGCCATCTTAACCCAGAAGCCAGGAAATTCCTTTTGGCCCCTCTTTAAAAAGTTGGCCCATCACTGTCTTAGTCCATTTAGTGCTCCATCATCTCCCTATGAATAGTTTTTCTAATTACTATAATAGTGAATATAATTTTTGAAAATTACATATAACATTTCTCCAAATAATCATACAAATAATTTGATCTTATTGAAGTCCTTACAGAAGCAAATTTACAAATAAGAATTTTCTTTCTTTCCCCTTTGTTTCTTATTTACCTTTTCATGTTTCTCTTAATTTTTGTGGTTGGATATACAAACTTTCCATTTCCACTGGTCTCTTCTTTACAAATATTTGGAAATCTTCTATCTTGTTGAATTCCCATACTTTCCTCTGGAAGTATATCGTCAGTTTTGATGGGTAGATGATCCTTGGTTGTAGCCCCAATTCTCTTGCCTTTCTGAATATCATATTCCAAGCCTTAAAGGAGTACTTAACCCTCCCTACTAACTTAAGCCTGTGAGTGTGGGAAGAGTGAGTCTTGCAGGTTTCTGGTTTCTGGCCAACACTTCAGCTTCCCAAATATCTCTGTTAAGATAAACATAACACTTTTGAGGGTTTAATGTAAAGGGTGATCTATGGATCCTTTCAATGTCTATTTTACCCTCTTGTTGAAGAACATCAGGGAAGTTTTCTTGGATAATTTCTTGTATTATGGTGTCCAAATTTCTATTAATTTCTGATTTTTCAGGAAGACCAATGATTCTCAAATTGTCTCTTCTAGACATGTTTTCTTGATCTTTCATTTTCTCAGTGAGATGTTTCATGTTTCCTTCTATTTTATCAGTCTTTTGACTTTGCTTTATTAGTTCTTGCTGTCTTGCAAGATCATTGGCTTCTACTTGCCTTATTCTGGTCTTTTAGAGACTGGTTTTCTGCTAAAATCATTTTATTTTCCTTTTTGTATTTGGTCTATCCTGTTTTACCTGATTTCCTGCTGTTTCATTTGGTTCTCCAATTTGCTTATCATTTTGTTTGATTTTTGGGCATCTTTCTCTAATTGGGAGTTTTTGTCTTTTGACTTGTTAATTTCCTTTTGAGTTATTTCCCACTTTTCTTTCCAAATCTCTTCCATCTTTCTCATGATGTCAGATTTGAACTCTTCAAGAGTTTGTGACCAATTTTCATTTTTTTGGGAAGGTTTGGATGTGATTACTAGTTTATCCTCCTCTGTTGTCTGCTCTGTTGTCTGGATTTTTTTTTTCTGTGTAGTAGTTATCGAGTGTTAATCCTTTCCTCTTATTCTTTCTTTTGGTTAGTTCTTGGGCATTGCTTGCTGTTATTATGCTATTTTTCTTTCTAAATCAGAAGTCTGGGTGATGAAGGCAGACTCTCTGTATATAGAGCTATGGAGCAGTTTTTGCACAAGTCGCAGTGCAATCCCGCCCCTCTCAAGTTTATCCTTGTGCCCAAGGTGTGCATTCTTTAGTCTCCTAGGGTCTTAAGTCTAGCTGTTCTCAGATTCAAGTCCCCTGGTGGACCCCTTCCTTGCTCCTCTGCCTGAGGTTCCTTTAAGTGTCTCAGCAAGCTGATTCCACAGTCCTGCACCCCTCTGCTCTAGTTCTGCACCCAAGGTAGGTGCTCAATGTCTGCGTTCTTTAGCCTCTTGGTGTCTTAAGTCTTGCCACTCTCAGGAGCAAACCCCTGGCGGTCCCAGGTAGATGTCAAGAACTTAATGAATGCCCCACACTTGCTCTAACTCTTATGCACTGGCTTTGGCACTGTAGGTGGTGGTGGTGGTAGTGGTGGTGGGGGTGATCAGCTCGTGTCTTAGTGAGAGCTATTTTACCCCCTTATAGTGTGGAAATGCCCAAATCCCATGTACCTTTAATGCTGCGCCTTATTGTGGGGTCCCTTCCTTCATCTGGATTTGGATTTTGTGTCCTTTAGGTGCCCTGCTTTTATTCTGCAGTCATATTAACCTGGAAGACTTATTTTTTCTTTTTTGTTGTTGTATGCCCAATTCATTGATCTGAATTGTCTCTATTTTAATGATGTAAATGTTTAGAGATATAAAAAAAATTCTCCTTTAAGTACTGCTTTGGCTGTATCCATAAATTTTGATTAGTTCCTCCTAATTCTCATCATTAATTTAATTATTGTTATTATATTTTGTTCTTTCAACTACCACTTTTTTAGCATTAGATTATTTCATTTTCATTTAATTTGTGATTTCTCTTTCCATATACTCCTATTGATTGTAATTTTTATTTCATTATGATCTGAAAAGGATGCATTTATTATTTCTACTTTTCTGAATTTGTTTTTAAAGGTTTTATGCCCTAACAGATGGTCAATTTTTGTGAAGGATCCATGCACTACAAAAAAGAAAATATATTCTTTTCTATTCCCATTTAATTTTTTTTCAAAGATCTATTAGCTCTACCCTTTCTAAAATTTCATACAATTCCTTCACTTCTTTCTTGCTTATTTTTTGCTTTGAATTATCTAAATCTTTAAGGGAGAGAGTTCAGATTCTTCACTAATACAGTTTTATTGTCTATTTCTTCCTGAAGCTCATTTAATTTCTCCTTTAAAAATTTGGAGCCTATACTATTTAATACATTTATATTTATTAAAGTTATTATTTCATCATCTATAATATCTTTTGGCAAGATGTAATTTCCTTCTTTATTTCATTTAATCAGATCTATTTTTGTTTTAGTTTTGTTTCAGACATGATTGCTACTCATGCTATTTTTGCTTCAGATGATACACAATAAATTCTGTGCCAAGCCCTTAACTTTACTCTGTGTGTGTATGTGTGTGTGTCCCTCAAATGTGTGTCTTAAAAGCAACATATAGTAGAAATCTGTTTTCTTAATACACCTTGCTATCTGTTACCATTTTATGGCCGTTTTCGCTCTATTCACATTCACAGTTATGACTAGCAACTGTGTATTCCTCTCCATATTATTTTCCCCTTTTGATCCTTTTCTTTTACACTTTTCCTCCTCTCTGGTGTTTTTTTAAACATTTCTTAATATTCATTTTTAACATGTTTACATGCTTCATGCCCCTACTTTCCCCTTCGCCCCCCACTCCCCCCCACCCATGGCTTACGTGCATTTCCACTGGTTTTAACATGTGTCATCAATCAAGATTTATTTCCAAATTGTTGTTAGTTGCATTGGTGTGGTAGTTTCGAGTCCACATCCCCAATCATGTCCACCCCAGCCCATGCGTTCAAGCAATTGTTTATCTTCCATGTTTCCTCTCCAGCAGTCCTTCCTCTGAATGTGGGTAGCATTCTTTACCATAAATCCCTCAGAGCTGTCTTGTTTCATTGCATTGTTGCTGGTACAGAAGTCCATTACATTCAATTTTACCACAGTATATCAGTCTCTGTGTACAATGTTCTTCTGGCTCTGCTCCTTTTGCTCTGCATCAGTCCTTGGAGGTCTTTCCAGTTCACCTGGAACTCCTCCAGTTTATTATTCCTTTCAGCACAATAGTATTCCATCACCAGCATATACCACAATTTGTTCAGACATTCCCCAATTGAAGGACATACCCTCCTTTTCCACTTTTTTACCACCACAAAAAGCGCAGCTATAAATATTTTCATACAAGTCTGTTTATCTATGATCTCTTTGGGGCACAAACCCAACAATGGTATGGCTGGATCAAAGGGCAGGCAACCTTTTATAGCTCTTTGAGCATAGTTCCAAATTGCAAGCCAGAATGGTTGTATCAGTTCACAACTCCACCAGCAATGCATTAATGTCCCAATTTTGCCACATCCCCTCCAGCATTCATCACTCTCCCCTTCTTTCATTTTAGCCAATCTGCTAGGTGTGACGTGATACCTCAGAGTTGTTTTGATTTGCATTTCTCTAATTATTAGAGATTTAGAACACTTTCTCATGTGTTGATTGATACTTTTGATTTCTTTACCTGAAAATTGCCTATTCATGTCTCTTGCCCATTTTTCAATTGGGGAATGGCTTGATTTTTTATACAATTGATTTAACTCCTTGTATATTTGAGTAATTAGACCCCTGTCATAGTTTTTCGTTATAAAGATTTTTTACCAATTTTTTGTTTCCCTTCTGATTTTGACTACATTGTTATTGTTTGTACAAAAGCTTTTTAGCTTAATATAATCAAAACCATTTAATTTATGTTTTGTAATTTTCTCTAGCTCTTGCTTGGTTTTAAAATCTTTCCTTACCCAGAGATCTGACAGGTATAGTATTTTGTGTTCACTTAACTTATTTATAGTTTCCCTCTTTATATTCAAGTCATTCACCCATTCTGAATTTATCTTGGTGTAGGGTGTGAGATGTTGATCTAAACCTAATCTCTCCCATATTGTTTTCCAAA
>NC_058133.1:292307732-292382873 GCF_016433145.1 Gracilinanus agilis | reverse complement strand
CAATGGCTTTCCAATTGTTTAGATCCAGTTTTATTTGTTTGGAAAGTATTTTGTAGTTGTTTTCATATAATTGCTGTGTTTGTTTTGGTAGATAGATTCCTAAGTATTTTATATTGTCTAGGGTGATTTTAAATGGTGTTTCTCTTTCTACTTCTTGCTGCTCTAGTGTGTTGGAAATGTATAGAAATGCTGATGATTTATGTGCATTTATTTTGTATCCTGCAACTTTGCTAAAGTTGTTGATTATTTCTACCAGCTTCTTAGTTGATTCTCTAGGATTTTTTAAGTAGACCCTCATATCATTTGCAAAGAGTGATAGCTTAGTCTCCTCCTTGCCTATTTTGATACCTTCAATTTCTTTTTCTTCTCTAATTGCTATTGCTAGTGTTTCTAGTACTATGTTGAATAATAGAGGTGATAATGGGCATCCTTGTTTCATTCCTGATCTTATTGGAAAGGCTTCTAATTTATCCCCATTGCATATAATGCTTGTTGATGGTTTTAGGTATATACTGTTTATTATTTTTAGGATGGGTCCTTCTATTCCTATACTTTTCAGTGTTTTCAATAGGAATGGATGCTGTATTTTGTCAAAGGCTTTTTCAGCATCTATTGAGATAATCATGTGATTTTTGTTTATTAGACTGTAGATATGGTCCATTAGGTCTTGATGAATGTTGAACCATCCTTGCATTCCTAGTATAAATCCCACCTGATCATGGTGGATGATCTTCTTAATTACTTGCTGGAGTCTCTTTGCCAGTATTCTACTTAAGATTTTTGCATCTATGTTCATTAGGTAGATTGGTCTATAGTTTTCTTTCTCTGATTTTGGTCTACCTGGCTTTGGGATCAGTACCATATTTGTGTCATAGAAGGAATTTGGTAGGATTCCTTCTTTGCTTATCATATCAAATAATTTGTATAGTATTGGGATTAGTTGCTCTTTGAATGTCTGATAGAGTTCACTTGTGAATCCATCACATCCTGGCGATTTTTTCTTAGGGAGTTCTTTGATGGCTTGTTCAATTTCTCTTTCTGATATGGGATTATTTAGGTATTCTATTTCTTCTGCTGTTAATCTAGGTAATTTATATTTTGTGAATATTCATCCATATCTCCTAAATTGTTATATTTGTTGCCGTATAATTGGGTGAAATATTTCTTAATGATTGCCTTGATTTCCCCTTCATTAGAGGTGAGGTCTCCCTTTTCATCTTTAATACTGTCAATTTGGTTTTCTTCTTTCCTTTTTCTTATTAGATTGACCAGTACTTTGTCAATTTTATCTGTTTTTTCAAAATACCAGCTTCTAGTCTTATTTATTAATTCAATAGTTCTTTTACTTTCGATTTTATTAATTTCTCCCTTAATTTTTAGTATTTCTAATTTAGTTTTCATCTGGGGGTTTTTAATTTGCTTGCTTTCTAATTTTTTGAGTTGCATACCCAATTCATTAATCTCTGCCCTCCTTAATTTGTTAATATATGCACTCAAGGATATAAATTTCCCCCTGAGAACTGCCTTGGCTGCATCCCACAGATTTTGGTAGGATGTCTCATCATTATCATTCTCTTCAATGAAATTGTTGATTGTTTCTATGATTTCTTCTTTGACAAATTGATTTTGGAGAATCATATTGTTTAATTTCCAATTGGTTTTTGATTTGCCTGTCCAGGTTCCCTTACTAATTATTATTTTTATTGCATTATGATCTGAGAAGGTTACATTTATTATATCTGCTCTTTTGCATTTGTTTGCAATGATTCTATGCCCTATTACATGGTCAATCTTTGTGAATGTACCATGTGCAGCTAAAAAGAAGGTGTATTCCTTTTTGTCCCTATTTATTTTTCTCCACATATCAATTAAGTCTAATTTTTCTAGGACTTCATTCACCTCTCTTACCTCTTTCTTATTTATTTTTTGGTTTGATTTACCTAGAGCTGAAAGAGGAATATTTAGATCTCCCGCTATTATGGTTTTACTATCTATTTCCTTCTTGTGCTCTGCCAGTTTCTCCTTTATGAATTTGGATGCTATACCAGTTGGTGCATATATATTGAGTAGTGTTATTTCCTCATTGTTTACACTGCCTTTAATCAGGATGTAATGACCTTCTCTGTCTTTTTTAATCATATCTATTTTTACTTTGGCTTTGTCAGAAATCATAATAGCCCCTCCTCTCTTCTTTTTCTCATTTGACACCCAAAAGATTTTGCTCAAGCCCTGAACCTTAAACTTGTGTATGTCTACCCTCCTCATATGTGTTTCTTGTAGATAGTATATTGTAGGATTTTGGTTTCTAATCCACTCTGCTATTTGCTTCCATTTTATGAGCGAGTTCATCCCATTCACATTCAGAGTTATAATTATAAGTTGTGCATTTGCTGACATTTTCATATCCTTCCCTATTCCTACCCCTTCTCCGTAAACTATTTCCTTTTAAACCAGTGGTTTGCTATTAAGACCCTATCCCTTATCCCCTCCCTTGACTAACTTCCCTTTTTACCCCCTCTTTTAGTTTTTAAAGGCCTAATAAATTCCTTCCCCCTTCTTCTCCCCTCCCTTTTTTTGACCTCCCAAATCCCCTGCTCCCCTTGGTTTATCCCTTCTGACTTTCTCAGTAGGGTTATCTAAGAGTTTTATATCCCAATGGATAGTATAGCTACTCGTTGATTACACTGAGAGTAAGGTTTAAATATTACCTCTTAATGCTCTCTTCCTCTCCTTCTTATAATAGTATTTGTCCCCTCTCCTTCCCATGCCCTCTTTGTGTGTAATAGAATATCCTATTTTTCTTATTCACTCAAGTTTCTCTTGGTGTCCCCTACTATTCACCCCCCTCTTTCGCACCCCCATATCATCTTAGACCATTTAGTATTCCACCCTCTCCATGTGAATTATTCTTCTGATTACTATAATAGTGAATACTATAATAGTGAATAGAGTTCACTACCGAGAATTATACATAGCATTTCTCCACATAGGAATACAGATAATTAGATCTTACTGAGGCCCTTAAAAAGGCAAATTTAAAAGTTATGAGTTTTCTTTCTTTCCCCTCTGTTTCTTATTTACCTTTTCATGTTTCTCTTGATTTTTGTGGTTGGATATCAAACTTTCCATTTAGCCCTGGTCTTTTCTGTGCAAATACTTGTAAATCTTCAATTTTGTTGAATTCCCATACTTTCCCCTGGAAGTATATAGTCAATTTTGATGGGTAGTTGATCCGTGGTTGCAGGCCCAGCTCTCTTGCCTTTCTGAATATCGTATTCCAAGCCCTGCGGTCTTTTAGCGTGGAGGCTGCCAGATCCTGTGTGATCCTGATTGGTGCTCCTTGATATTTGAATTGTCTCTTTCTGGCTTCTTGTAAGATTTTTTCTTTTACTTGGAAGCTCTTAAATTTGGCAATTATATTTCTGGGCATTGTCTTTTCTAAGTCGAGTGTCGAGGGTGATCTATGGATCCTTTCAATGTCTATGTTGCCCTATTGTTTTAGGACTTCAGGGCATTTTTGCTGAATAATTTCTTTTAGTATGGAGTCCAGGTTTCTATTAATTTCTGGTTTTTCTGGAAGACCAATGATTCTCAAGTTGTCTCTTCTAGACTGGTTTTCTTGGTCTGTCACTTTCTCATTGAGATATTTCATGTTTCCTTCTATTTTTTCAGTCTTTTGACTTTGTTTTATTTGTTCTTGTCTTGAGAGAGCATTAGCTTCTAATTGCTCAATTCTAGCCTTTAGGGACTGGTTTTCGGCTATAATCTTTTGGTTTTCAGCTATGATCTTTTGGTTTTCGGCTATGATCTTTTGGTTTTCCTTTTCAATCTGGTCATTTCTGGTGTTCTCTTTGCTTATCAGTTCATTTGATTTCTGAGCCTCACTTTCCAATTGCAAAATTCTGCCTTTTAAACTGTTATTTTCTTGCTTGATTTCCTTTTGAGCTATTTCCCATTTCTCTAACCAAATCTTTTCCATCTTTCTCGTCATCTCAGTTTTGAACTTTTCAAGAGCTTGTGACCAGTTTTCATTATTATTTTGGGAGGGTCCGGATGCTTGTTTGTTCTCCCCCTCTATTTGCTCGGTTGTCTGGATTTTCTCTGTGTAAAAGTTGTCTAGTGTTAAAGATTTCTTTTTCTTGTTAATCTTTCTCGTCTGAGCTTCCTGATTCTGGGTAGCCATTGTTATCCCAGCAGGTTCTCAGCTTTATCCTTGCGCTCAGGGTCTGTCTGCGGTCTTTTGGGTCCTGAGGTCTTAGTTCTGGTTTTTCTCAAGGTCAAGCCCCCTGGTGGACCCCCTTGCTTGGTCCTCTGCTGGAGGTTTCTTTACAAGTCTCAGGGCACTGTTTCCACAGTCATATACTGTCTGAGCTGGTTTCCCACTCAGGGTTTCAGAGCCTTAGCTCGCGGTTGTGTCTACCTCCGCCTGTGCTCTGAGTCTGCGCTCTGAGCCCGCGCTCAGGGTTCGTGTGTGTTCTTTAGCTTTTTGGGGTCCTAAATCTTGCTGCTCTCAGGAACAGGCCCTAGAGCTGCCAATGACTCGATGGGTGCCCCAAACTTGCTCTATTTCTTTTTAGCTGGCTTTGGAGATATAGGTGGTGTGTATGGAGGGGGTGGGGAGTGGTTACTCAGCCCGCGATTTAGTGAGAACTGTTTCACCCCTTTTTAGCATGGAAATGTCCCAATTCCACGTACCTTCCACACTGCGCCCTATTGTGGGGTCCCTCCGTTCGACTGGGTTTGTTTTTATGTCTCCTTGAGGAGTCTTATATTTTTCGGTAAGGAGAGGTTAAGAGCTGCTTTCTTTTTACTCTGTCGCCATCTTAACCCGGAACCTCTCTGGTGTTTTGTTTTTAATCACAACCCCTTTTCTCTTCTCTTTTCTATTACTCCACCCACACCTTGTCTAATTTCCCTCCTACTTCTCAATAGTGTAAAATAGCAAACCATATCCAAATGAGTGTGATTGTTTTTCACTCTCTGAGCCAGTTATGATGAGGGTAAAGTTTAAGCATTTTCTTTCATCACTTTCATCCTCCACTCCACTGTAATAGTTTTTCATGAATCTTTAGGTGAGGCAATTTTACACCATTTCACCTCTCTCCGTTACCTTTTCTCTCAGTATGATCCATTTTTTTTATCATTTGCTTTTTTTCTCATTTATCACATCTTCTTAATGAGCTTATTCACACATCCTTTGTTTATGTATACTCCTTCTCTCTGCTCTAATACTGATAAAAATATTTAAGAATTTCAAATGTCATCTTTTCACCTGGGAATATATATAATTTGATCTTATTGAATTCCTTCAATTTTTTCTTTCCTATTTACCTTTTCTTTGATCTTGTGTTTAGACATCAAATTTTCTGTTTAGGTCTGGTGTTTTCATTAGGAATGCTTGGAAATCTATTATATTATATGACCATTTTTTTCCCTCTGAAAGAATATACTCATTTTTGTTGCATATATGATTCTGAGTCCTAAGCCTAGATCTTTTGCCTTCTGAAATATCATATTCCAAGCCTTCCAATCCTTTAATGTGAAGGCTGCTAAATCCTATGCAATTCTGACTATAGCTCCATTATATTTGAATTTGTTTCTTTCTGGCTGCTTGAAGTATTTTCTCCTTGACTAAGGGACTATAGCTATAATATTTCTGGGATTTGTCATATAGGGATTCCTTTCTGGAGGTGATCTGAGGATTCTTTTGATTTTTATTCTACTCTCTTTCTTGAGAATATCAGGGTAATTTTCTTTGATATTTTCATTTATTATAATATCTAGACATTTTTTGTCATAACTTTCAGATAATCCAATAATTCTTAAATTATCTTACCTGAATCTATTTCCAAGGTCATTTGTTTTTTTCAATAAGATTTTTCATGTTTTCTTTTTTTTTAGTTTTTTTAATTGTTTTTTTGATGTCTCATGAAGTCATTTACTCCTAGTTGCCCAATTCTAAGTTTTAAAGAGTGATTTTCTTCTGGGACATTTTGAACCTCCTTTTTCATTCAGCCAATTCTGCTATTATTTTCTTCTCAAATTGTTTTCATTTCTTTTTCTCATTTTCCCTCTGCTTATCCTAATTGATTTTTAAAATCCTTTTTGACCTCCTCTAGAACCTGAGAACAATCAATATTTTTCTTTGAAGTTTGTATGTTTGCTTTGGTGTCTGTGTCTTGTTTTTCTTTGTCTATAAAAATTTTCTATGGCTAGATTTAGTTTTTATGTTTGCTCATTTTCCCAGTCTTTTTCTTGACTTTTGATTTTATCTTAAAGGTGGATTCTGTCCTTAGAGTAGAAAGAGAACTCTCTTAAACTTTAGTTCTTCCTTGATGTTACCATTAGCTCTATTTCTGAGTTTCTACAAATTTCAGTTCTTCTAAGGTAGTGTGAAGACCTGATAAAGCTAAGCCACCTTCTTTCTAGGTCTCATGTTCTTCCAAATGAATTTTATCACTGTTTTTTCTAGCTCTATGAAAAAAATTTGTGTAGTTTGATTTGTATAACACTAAATAAGTAAATTAATTTGCAAATAATTGCCATTTTTACTATATTGGTTTGGCATGCCCATGAGAAATTAGTATTTCTCCAATTATTTATTTTTTTATTTTTTTAAATTTAGAATATTTTTCCATGATTACATGAATAATGATCCCCTCCAGCCCCCCCATTCTTTCCTCCCCCTTCCTGAATCTGACAACAGCTCCACTGGGTTATACATTGTTCAAAATCTATTTCCATATTATTCATATCTGTAGTAGCTAAATCCTTTAACATCAAAACCCTAATCATATCCCTATCACATCACATGATTGATCACATATTTTTCTAATGCATTTCCATTTCCACAGTTCTTTCTATGGATGCGGACAGAATTCTTTCTCACAAGTTCCTCTGAGTTGTCCTAGGTCATTGCATTAATGCTAGTAGAAAAGTCCATTACATTTGATTGTGTCATAATGTATCAGTCTCTGTGTACAATGTTCTCCTGGTTCTACTCCTTTCACTCTACATCAGTTCATGGAGGTCATTCCTGCCAAGAGCCATCAAGTTCATGATGAATGGCAAAGTCATATGTGAACCCTGAGATTCTGCAAAGCAGGTCAAAGGAGGATGGATTTCTCACTCAGATACCACTGTGTGACTCTTCACTTACTAACACTCCTTATTATTGGAATAATTGTGATCAATATCCCCACTCAGCCCATACAGAAGAACATTATAGGCTATTATTAGATTTTTTACAGGCCCCCTACAAACTCCTAGGTAATTCCCACCTTTATAAGCAGTAATACAGAAATTCCCCTAGAAGTCACTTCACAACAAACCAACAAATAGTGAGTTAATGTTAAAGATTTTAAAACCCTAACTTAGATCTCTCATATACTGGTGCCTGCAAAACCAGGTCGGAACAGTCTCCAAGTTTCCCCCCTCCCTGATTCCTGATTTGGTACAGTACGTTAACATAAAAGAACAATGAATGATAAATGGAGAAATTGTCTTCTGTACTTTCCCACCACTGTAGTGCAACAGATATGTCAAACACATCTTGAAAAATATGGAAAGTTACTGGGGAATGAAAAGTATGACTTAATACATTATCTCTAAGAAAAGATGTATAATGAGAATGGATTTCTATGCCAACATTATGTGTGATCTCAAAGCATATAAAATAAACTTTATTCAAGGCATAGCAGAGCAGTATTTATGATGCCTGCCTGGCTGAAATTCAGACTGTCTCTCATTCGTCTTAACGTGCCCATGCCATCCCACCTTCTTGAGAACCTGGACCTGTGGGAATTATGCTCCCACACATTCCAGTTCACATGGAATTCGTACAGTTCATTATTCCTTTTAGCACAATAGTATTCCATAACCAATAGATACCAAAATTTGTTTAGCCATTCCCCAATCAACATTATATATTATATATAATATATTTTATATTACCTATAGTTATATTATTTTATTTTTAATTTTTATTTATAGAAAAATTTTCCATGGCTACATGATTTTTTCATTCTTTTGAATGTTTGATTGTTTCTTGCTATTTTATGGTATTATTAACTTACACTGCCCCATCTTTCAGGGAACTTTTCAGTCTAGAAGATTGATACCACCTGGCTTCTCATTTGCTGCCAATTTTTGGACCTCTGGCTTTGTTGCTTCCTATAATATCCTTCTTTTTTTCTGGCTATAAAGATTAAAGACAACAACAACTGTGACTTTTTGGTTTCATCCAGGAAAACTTGACTGTACCATTCCTTGCTGAGATTTCTATTCATGTAGGCTCAACTACAAAGCCAATGAAGCCACAGATTTTCAAGGTATGGTCTAACCTAAGCTTTTTTTTTTAATTTTCTAGAAAAAATTTTCCTTGGTAACATGATTCATGCTCTTGTTCTCCCTCCCCACCACCCTCACTCTCCATAGCCGCCTCACATTTCCACTGGTTTCTTCATGTGTCTTTGATCAAAACCTATTTCCATATTATTGATAATTGCTCTAAGGTGGTCATTTAAGACTCTACATCCCAAATCGTATTTGCATCAACCCATGTGTTCAAGCAGTTGTTTTTCTTCTGTGTTTTCACTCCTGTAGTTTTTCCTCTGAATGTGGGTAGCTTTCTTTTCCATAAATCCCTCAGAATTGTCCTGGATCATTGCATTGCTGCTAGTACAGAATTCCATTACATTCGATTTTACCACCGTGTATCAGTCTCTGTGTACAACATTCTCCTGGTTCTGCTCCTTTCACTCTGCCTCAATTCCTCAAGGTCTTTCCAGTTCACATGGAATTCCTCCAGTTTATTATTCTTTTGAGCACAATAGTATTCCATCACCAGCATATACCACAATTTGTTCAGCCATTCTCCAATTGACAGGCATACCCTCGTTTTCCAATTTTTTGCATTACATTAATGTCCCAATTCTGCCACATCCCCTCCAACATTCATTACTCTCCCCTGTTGTCATTTTAGCCAGTCTGCTAGGTATGAGGTGATACCTCAGAGTTATTTTCATTTGCATTTCTCTAATTCTTTTTGCTTTTTTAAAATTTTTATTTAATTTTCCATGGTTACATAATTCATGTTTTTACTTTAACCTTCGCCCCCTCACTTCCTGCTCCCCCTCACCCCCCTGCCATAGCTAACTCACATTTCCACTGGTTTTAACATGTGCGGTTAGTCAAGACTGATTTACATATTATTGATAGTTACATTGGTGTGGTCTTTTCGGCTCTACATCCCCAATCATGTCCTCATCAACCCAACTGTTCAAGCAGTTGTTTTTCTTCTGTGTTTTCACTCCTGTAGCTCTTCCTCTGAATGTGGGTAGCTTTCTTTTCCATAAATCCCTCAGAATTGTCCTGGATTATTGCATTGCTGCTAGTACAGAATTCCATTACATTCGATTTTACCACAGTGTATCAGTCTCTGTGTACAACATTCTCCTGGTTCTGCTCCTTTCACTCTGCATCAATTCCTGAAGGTCTTTCCAGTTCACATGGAATTCCTCCAGTTTATTATTCTTTTGAGCACAATAGTATTCCATCACCAGCATATACCACAACTTGTTCAGCCATTCACCAATTGAAGGGCTTACCCTTGCTTTCCAGTTTTTTGCCACCACAAAGAGCACAGCTATAAATATTTTTGTGCAAGTCTGTTTATCTATGATCTCTTTGGGGTACAATCCCAGCAATGGTATGGCTGGATCAAAGGGCAGGCATTCTTTTATTGCTCTTTGGGCATAGTTCCAAATTGCCATCCAGATTGGTTGGATCAGTTCACAACTCCACCAGCAATACATTAATGTCCCAATTTTGCCACATCCCCTCCAACATTCATTATTCTCCCCTGCTATCATTTTAGCCAATCTGCTAGGTGTGAGGTGGTAAACACAATATTCCAGAAAGCAAGAGAACTGGGTCTACAACCAAGAATCTACTATCCAGCAAGACTAACCATATTATTGCAGGGGAAAGTATGGTCATTCAATAAAATTTTGGACTTCCAAATATTCATCAAGAAAAAACCAGACTTAAACAGAGAGTTTGCTGCCCAAACCCAGAACTCAAGAGAATCAACATAAGGTAATTAAGAGAATGGGGGGAGGAGAAAAAATTCTTTTCTTTAAGGGACACAACAAGTTCAATCAATTTATATCCCAAGAAGAAAAGAAGGTATTGGCAAATATTAAAAATTATTATTACCAACAGGGTAACTAGAAGAAGTTTGCATAGAGGGAACAGGGGCAAACTATATAGGATGAAATGTCAAGATATATATATATATATACAAAACTGGTGGGGAAGAAGATAATAATAAGAAAAATAGGAAAGCAAACAAAAAGGAATAAATTTATAATCCATAAAGAAGTGCGTGAGATCAACAGGGAAAAATAGCAATATACTGTAAGGGTAAAGAGGTTAGAGAGAGGTAACATTCAATACTTAAGTGCATTAAAATCAACTTAGAGAATAACAATCAGATCCATAGGGGCAGAAAATTGATTCACGCCCTATAGAGAAGTAGAAGGAAAACAAAAGGACTGGTGGGGAGGGAAGCAATACTAGGGAGGGAGAGGGCTTGGCGGGGGAGTACTCCTGGCTTTCAAGAACAATAAGAGGGGAATAAGAAGGGAGGGGGGAGAAAGGGAAGTACAACAAGGGAGGGGATTATAGGAACTGATTAAAAACAAAACACTGGTATAGAAGGAAACAGTGAAAGAAGAAAGGACAGGACTAGGAGAGAGAATCAAAATGTCTAGGAATGCATAGTTGATAATTATAACTCTGAATGTGAACAGGATGAACTTGCCCATAAAACGGAAGCAAATAGCAGAGTGGATTAGAAACCAAAACTCAACCATATGTTGTCTACAAGAAACACACATGAGACAGACAGACATACATAGAGTGAAAATGAGAGGATGGAGCAAAATCTTTTGGGCTTCAAATGAGAAAAAGAAGGCAGGGGTGGCTATCATTTCTCTATTAGAGATTTAGAACACATTCTCATGTGCTTATCGATAGTTTTGATTTCTTTATCTAAAAATTGCCTATTCATCTAACTTAATCTTAATGAGTAACTTTGACCATGGGTATTAACTATTGCCCAGTGAAGGAAGCCCTCTGTCCTCCCTTTCTTCTCCTTTCCTTCTCTAGTTTTCAATAAATTGCATGCAAAGTAACCTTTTCTGAAATCTTTTGCTGAAAGCCTTATATTTAAGCTTTTGAAACAGTCTGTGGTTCATGTTTTAAGGCCTATAACTTTTTCTACTTTTTTTTTTACCTTAGGGACAGAAAAAGTGACATTACTCAGATTTTGCTCTTTTTTTTTCTATCTCCTAGTCATAACAATCTCTTTATTCCCGTCATTTCCATGCAGTTTGGAGGCAATCTATTACATTAAGCTGAGTTCTGCTGTGTTCAAATAGTATCGCTTCTGCCCACTTTCTTTTGCAGTCTGAGCCAGCTGAGCTCATCCTACAGCATTTGTTTCAGGGGTCTTGTTATCATTCTTACTCATCCCACAAGCAGCAGCACTGTGAGCTCAGAGTTCCAAAGAGGCTGACTTTGAAGCCAGCCAGCATATTGACAGCTCTGGGACCTCATTATCTGATACTTTATCTGGTCATTTCATGTTAAGCATAGCATGCAAATGTCACTGACAAGTCTGGTTTGAGAGGTTAATGTGATGCCTTGTATCCATATGGCATATTGAACACAACCAAAGGATTGTGTGAAACAAAAATTGGAAGGTCTCAGAAAGCAAACCATTTCAGGGATACTTGCTCAAAATGCACATCAATTTTTCCTAATCAGTTAACCTTCTAGTTTGGCCAAGAGATGACAGTTCACTGTGAAATGGTTACCAGTTGAGTTTCATTGAAAAACTTTTCTCAGTTCCTGTAAGGAAACTACAATATAAAACTGCTTAAAATCTATTTTGGTGATAGTCACATAATTGGAAGGTTCATATTGGTGGAAAAGGATAAAGCTTTTCCATAAAGAGTGGTGAAAAGTTGCAAGTGAAATTAGTGAATAATCTTGTGATTATATGCAAATAATATTCACCCTAGCAAGCAGTTTCAAAAAGTAATTGGCTTAAGTAGTTGCAGTTTCTAGGAGACCAAAAGAAAACTTTATTCAGAAAGGTGAAAAAATCATTAGAGTGGCATGCCATCAAATTCTTCAGTGGGATTTTGGGCAGTTTTTACCATAAGGATAGAGAGAAATCATCTTTTGCTGTTACAACTGAGAAGGGAAAATGAAGGACAATGATTGATTCCAGAGCTCACTAGCAAAAAGACTCAAAAGTCTTACTTTGCTGTAGTAAGATAGTCAGAAAAAAGCCAGCATTGAGGGGCTTTTTGTTTCTCTAAATTGACACTAGTTTACAGTAAGCCAGAGTGAGAAGGGAGCAGCAAATTGAGGTGACTATATTTCATGCCATTAATTTTCAGTACCTCTGAAGAACTGAAGTGAGCTCAACCCAAGAAAGCCATTTATTTATAAACATAACTTGAATTTAATTTGTGTAAAAAATTGGCCTAATGTAAAATTTTGGGTGACAGAGGACCTTCGAACTCATCTACTTTAGTATGGCTTTTTTTTAACATTGATGGGGAGAAATGGGCATGTTTGTAGGCCATAAGGGATGAGCAAGTAGACAGGGAAGAGATTGAAAATAAGGATCAAGTAGAGGTAACAGAAGGGGAAATATGTTGGAGGAGATGAGATAGAAAGTAATTGAGGGGAGTGGAAATAGTAGACGGATTAGCATTGGTAACAAGTAAGACTGCCTCTTCTTCTTTAATAAGGATGAAGAATGTGTCAGATGGTAGCTGAGTGATAGGAAATGAGAAAGTCAGGAGAAGAGAGAGCTCATGGTGAGTGACTTCATTTTTTTTCTGGGAAATATGATTCAATATTCTTAGCTGAGATATTGGAGGGAGGAGGAACCATGGAAGAAGCATGAAAAGGTTTGGAGAAGCCATTGTGGAGAATGGGAAAATGAATTGATTAGATAAGTATAATAGAATTTCCTAGCAGCAATGAGGTCCTATTTATGGTTACATAGCATAAATATATAGTGGACCACGTTAAAATGGTTATGTGATTTCCTCCACCTCTCTTCAGCAAGTATGTAGGACCAAAACAAGTAAATTTTATTTCAGTAAATATCATATGTAGCTGTAGGCCTAGAACCATACCTGTTACTATTGGATATTAGTGTATCACAAATGATAGTGTATAGAAGAGGAGTATAAAATTATAATCTATAAACTTGTAAGAAACCTTAGAAATTATCTAGCCCCCTAATTTTACATATAAGGATTTCTTGCTTTACTTACTCTTTCCTTGACCTAAGATGAGATTTAAAATACTCTCTAAAAGTAGAAGTTAAAGTTTTTAGTTGTTGGTAAGGAATTTTATTAAATTTCATGTCCCATCTAGCCATCCACCCTAACCCATTTGCCAGCTGTCCAGCCACACTTACTCCTGTACTGCCATGGTTCTGTTAGTTGAATGTCAGAGTTTGAAGTTAGTTGAATTTCTAATTTGCCTTAAATCATCAACAGAATGTCCTCAAACACAGCAAGTCTCTAAAGTTTTGGGCAAAATGTATTAGCAACAGTTTACACAGATCCCCTAGAGAAAGATAGAGCTAGATTATGTTAAAAACAAAAGCCAAGGGCACAACTTTTTACATCACCCTAACAGCTGAGGTCTAACCAACATTATTTTTAAAACCTAAGCCTGGAGAAATTTAATAAGATTTATTGCAAAGAAGTCATTCCCTATTTTTAGGCATATTTCCAAGAAAAAAAATTCTTAGAGGAGTTATTGTCTTCCAGGATTGTCAGAATAGAAAAATGGTGCTTTAGAGAGTAGCACTTTCAGTGGATTACTTATTTCACAGGGTGAGTGAAAAGCATTTAAAACCAAATTAAGAGTTCTCTTTAGCTTCCCTTTCCAAGGATGTGACTGTTAACTTGGAAAAAACAAAGAACTACAAAGTAGTCAGAAAAAGCCAAGTCTTTAATCGGGAAAGAGATAGATCCAATAATTCGCCACTATCACAGAGCCAAGCACCCAAAACTACACAGAATCAACACTCTGGGGCTCTGGGGACAGTAGCTCTTGGGAGGATCAACAAGCCATAAGATTCTCAAAAGAACAATAGAACTCAGGATATCAAACCTACACTGGAAGGTTGCAAGCAGGCTTGGAAAAGAGGCCAAAGCCAGAGGTTACGGAATCAGGGAGAGGTCTACTTACTTAGGATGGATACTAAAAATGGTCCCTGCATAGAGATGGCCTTCTTGGGAGTGGATGTCTGATACAATGGGGGAAGCTGCTAAGACTAAAAAGGTACTTAACATATGATTAGTTCTATAGTCCCACCTGGATTGGGATCTTAAGTACTTTAAAGTCCACTGTTCAGAGTCTGGGACTTCCCTTTGGATGAATTCCATGGGGACAAGGGCAGAATTTGGATCTCCAGATTTCAAGTTGACATAACATTTACATCAATGTTTAACTCTCCTTTGTGTAACACTGGATAAGCTAATTGAATACAACTGAGGGCATTAGAATCCCAAGAAATGTTGGAAATTGAGATTACCAAGGAATAACACTAATCATTAATCACCCATATATGTGTCACCTGCATGGTCTTAAACATCTAAATCTCCTTAGAGATATGGTAATCTCCTTACTTTCTATGTCTTCTACTTTGCCTTGTCTCCTAAATCTATTCTTCATTTCTATTTCTTTATTTGTAAAATAGAATTTTTGGCCTTCTGAATTTAAAAGCTAATCTGTGGAGAAGAGCACACCTTTCTCACTGGTTGATTTTAAGTAGTGTATCAGATAGTCCTAAAATAGAATGGTGTTGTGACTTGCTGCTCAGTAGATGCTTTCAAGTACAGGCTGAATGACTGCTTGGCACAAATATTGTAGTGAGCCCTCTTGTTTAGGTGTGTACTGAACTAAATAATACTGGAGGACTACTTTTGCTTCCATTTGATGTTTATAACCTCTTCTTGTTGCTCAGTTATTGATCATCTAAATATTTATTCTATATTGTATCGTTCACAATGACTCTTCCAATCCTTTTACTCTTCTTTACTCCTCTAACATCAGTTCTATTCTCTAGACCTAGAGCAAATCCAATCCCACTTTGTTGTGGTTAAGACAATCTGCCAAATGAAAGTCCTTCTACAACTCAGCATTTCTTAGTCTTTATTCCTATAACCTCCTCTTATCATTTCTGAGTCAAAAGACATTATCTCTAACTATTATTGAGCCTAATTCTTTTTTCTGTCTTGCCAGCCCCATCCTATCTTATTTCTTCCATGATCTTGTTATAACAATCATCTTTTTCACTCAGTCATGCATTTTCATTCTCTTCCCCCTTACTGACTCTTTCCCTTCTCCCTTCCTTCACTATACACCATTGAACTCAGTTTGTCAATGATTATCAATATCCTACAAATTACCAAATAAAATGATGCTCCTAAAGACCTTGTATTTGTTGACCTCTCTCCTCAGTCAACTACTATGTCCAGTCAAGTACTTTGACCATAATTCTATTTATGCCCTATACATCTCCCATTAATCTTCATGTCACCTATACTAGAAACCAAGAACTCTGAGTCTGGAGTCAGGGAGATCTGGATTTAAATCTGCTCTGACACTTACTAGCCATGTACCCTGGACAAGGAGTTTATATTTCTCTGTTTTCTCAACTATAAAATGGGTGTTATTATAGCATCCATCTCTCACTGTGGTTGTGGAAATGAAGTGAGATAATATTTATATAATATTTAGCACAGTATCTGACATATAATAGGTATTAAATTGTGACTCTTACAATATCACTTCTGTCCCCATATACTGTTCAGTTGCTCAATTGGGATTTAGAGGGGCACTGTCCCAGTCTTTAGGCTTTTACGTGATGTTGTTTTCAGAGCTAGTTCTGAGTATCTGCAAGTTAGTGGTGCTTCCAAAGTTATATGATCCTAGAGAGGTAAGGTCATTCTTGATCTGTGCTGATGATATTTACCTAGTAAGTATCCTGACTGAGCAGAGACAAACTTTCACATAAAGTTCAAAGTCAATAAAAAGGCTGGAAAAAATGAGCAAACAATGAATTTTACCATAAAAACTATTACAGTAGCAGGGAAGTTAAAGATATAAATTCAGAAGAAAACAATAATATGAGGATAGCTACAAATGAAGCCTCACTGAAAATTATAATTGAATTGAAGCCCAAAAAGAATTATTGGAATAGTTGAAGAAAGAGATAAGGGTAGTATAGGAAAAAGTGAGAAAAGAAATAGAAATAATGAAAGAAAACTATGAAAAGAGAATTAACAACTTGTTTTTTAGAAAGGCACAAAAATACTAAAGCAAAGAACAACTTAAAAAGCAGCATTGATTAATTGTAAAAGTGGTACAAAAATTCACTGAGGAAAAGACTTTCTTAAAAATAAGAATTGGCCAATTGACAATTGGGTGGCTCAGTAGATGGAGAGTTATGCCTAGAGGTTGGAGGTGCTGGATTCAAATATAGCCCCAGACACTTCCTAGCTATGTGACCCTGGGAAAGACATTTAACCATAATTGCCTATCCCTACAGCTCTTCTGGATTCGAACGAATGCTTAGTATCAATTTTAAGATGGGAACAAAGGGCTGAAAAAAAAGAGGATTAGCAAATGGTAATAATGAGGTACATAATCTACCTCAAGAAAATAATTTCATAAAATTTAGAATTAGGCATCTTGAAGTTCATAACTCCATAAGACATGGAGAAATAATCAGAGTGAAGATAATTTAAAAAAAAGGGGAAATATCACATTGGAAAAACTATTGTCCAAGAAAACAGATCAAAGAGAGAAAATTTAAGAATTATTGTATTAGATATTTTATTTTATCTGTGGTTATCTTAAATGGGTTATATCTTACTATCTCTTCTTGCAGGATTTTGATAACATAGAAATTCTGATAATTTATGTGGGTTTATTTTATATCCTGCTACTTTGCTACAATTATTAACTTTATTTGACAGATTCATACATGCACATGCACACATATGTCTACATCTATCAATCTGCAAAGTGATGCTTTCTCTAGTGCAGGGATGGGATGGAGGGAGGAAGAGAAGGAGTTACCTGAAATATTAGTGTAAAAAACAAACAAATAAGTAAATAAATTTAAAATAAAAGAATTGTTATATTACCTGAAAGTCACATTAAATAAAAGAGCCTAGATATTGTATTTTGAGAAATTATTAAAGAAAACTGTAACACCAAGATCTTAGATGCGGAGGGTAAAATCAAAATTGGAAGACTCTACTAATCACCTATTGAAAGAGATCTACCAGGAATATTTTAGGCAAATTTCAGAGCTTCCAGGTCAAAAAGAAAATGTTGTGGATAGCCTGAAGGAAACTAAGCAGCTTCCATCTTAAAGTTACAGAGGATTTCAAAAATGATATTCCATAAAATGAAGCTAGGATAACAATCAAGAATAACCTACCCAGCAAAATTTATTATAATTCTTCAGGGGTATATTCAAGAATTCAGGAAGCATTGCTTAAGAATATCACCCACACTTTTCTTTTCACTCATACAATAATCTCTAAAAAAAGAAAATAGTGCCCTTTAATAACACTGCAAAAATATAAATGTTATAATTAAGAATGTAGAGGAATTAATAATTTTATATAGTAACATTTCCTAACTACACAAAATACAGAGTATTTTTCCTTTGGGGAATAAAATGGATATTTAATGAAATAAAAGACTTTCAAGCATTCCTAATGAAAATACCAGAGCCAAATAGATAATTCGATATTCAAAACAAGACCCAAGGGAATACTAAGGTAAACATGAATTAGAAATCATGAGGATTTAGTATGGTTTAATCCTTTTGCAACCCTATATGGGAAGATGATTCATGTAATTCCTAAGAAATTTCTCATTGTTAGAGCAGTTAAAAGAAGTTTTCATAGAATAAGGTTGGGTGTGAGTCATTTATGTTGGAATCATGTCTAAAAAGTGAAGGACTAGAAAAGAAGGCTGCACTAGAAGATGGGAGAGGGGAGAGGTAGAATGGAGAATTCTCACATAAAAGAGATGTACAAGAAAGAACATTTACAATGAAAAGGAAAACATGGGAGTGTCAGGCAATGATCTCTCAGAATTCAAAATGGGGAATAAAAACAATCAGTTGTATATAGAACTCCAATTTATCCAATAGGGAAATAGGAGGGGAAGATGATAATGGAAGGGGGAGGTAGGAAAACAGGGAAGTTGCACTAAGGGAGGCAGTGGTTAGAAGCAAAATAGACATTCTACCAGTAGAGAATTAAGAGTCAGGTCGAGGGAAATGGGAAAGGAAAGGAAAAACAACTTGGGGTGTGTGAAAAACCATAGGAGTGGGACCACAGAGATAAAATAGTTTAGGTTTTTCTTGGATTCACAAAAATCATGTGCTATCATTTATTAATAAGCAATAATACTCTTTTTTAATCTATTAAAATGATATGGTTTTTGAATACTTAAAATTAATTGTAAGAAAAATTGAGTTTATTCTTGAGCCACATGGAAATGATATGATGTCTGCAAATAAATAAAAAAAATAGTCTGAACCAATATACTTTTTACCTTGTTAAACATACACATCTTTTTGTTCCTATATCCAGGACACTACCTTTTCTCTGGGGACTATTGTCATCTATTTGATTGAGATTGATGCATGAAATGCTAAATTCTAAGCTTGTTGAGCACAGAGATAGTGTATTATTTTTCTTCCTATCTTCCCTAGCAACTAGTGCTATGCCTTACATTATGGTGCAGTTTGTTAAAAAAATAAATTAATAAAAACTCAAAAAATGTTTGTTGAATAAATGAATGAATAAATGAATGTCTGCTTTCCAATAGTCCAATAAATTCTTACTGGAGGGCAAAGAGTATAGAAAAAAAGAAGAGTTTCAAGGATTATTGTAGCAGGAAAAGTCCTTAGGGAGCATCTAATTCAGCCCCCTTTCCTTTGGAAATAAAAAAGCTGACAAGATAAGTGAATTATGCCCAAGGTCACACACCCAATTAGAGACAAAGCAAAGATTTGAAAATCAGCTCTAGCCCTCATAGTCTAATTTCTTTCCACTATGCCAGTCCTAGAAAAGAGATATTGTCACACTCAGTGGCCTTTATAGTACAAGATGCTCAGTGCCATCTACATACTGCCTCAAAAGTACATTGTCCCAAAGGCTTTTGAGGACAATAATTTTTTTCTATCATGTGTGAATAGCTCCTACTAGTTATGATCAGCAAAAACTGATAATTAACAAGTTCCTTGAAAGAACATAGCAAATAATAAGAGGGATAAATTATAGAAGTGACAGAAAGTGATATTTAATAGTATCACCCTCAACTTGGTTTCACTCTCACCATGAACCCCCCCAAAAAGAAACAGTGCCTTCAAATACCACTGACAACAGTGTAATTAAATATTGTAATTAAGAATTTAGAAGGATCCATAATTACATCTAATATTATATTTCCTATCTACAAAAATATGTGATCTACCTTTGAAATGACCCCTTATGACAAGTAAGCAATAATATACTTATAAATGCATGCATGTATCCAGAGTGAAAAATTCATTTGTAATAAAATGGAGTAGCATCAGCATGAGACTAGAAAGTATTGAACATGAAAAAAGGCTGGAGAGTTTGTGACCTTTACAAATACTTTAATGTGAAAGCTAACAAGGAATCCCAGCTCTAAGAAGCTACAGGACTATAAAGAAGAAAGACTGATTAATATAATCTAAAGATTCTGAAAAGACAGCACCCCCTGAGATGAGAGATGTCATGAATACACTTAAAGAGACTAAGGTTAGCCTCATCTGCAATATGCACTAAGAGAGATACTTTGGAAGTCCTAGATTGAAGAGATTATAGTCTTTAACATTTTGGAGCCATTTTGCTTTAAGAAGCCTTGGTCATTTGTTTCCTTAAGGGAGGAAAAATGCAAAACTATAGCTGATCATTTGTAAAGATGTAGAGGGCAGCTATTTCAGATATATCAGAATGAATAGGATAAGACAAAGTATATAAATAGAAAAGTGTAGTATATGAGTATGGCACAATTGATGTAGTTAAAAAAATGAAAACTTCATAGAAGTATAATGCAAAGAAAAGTGTACCAAATTTTTAGTTTAATGACCTGAGTTCAAATTCTGGTTTTTCCACTTATTGTTTATGTGGCCTTCGGAAAGTCAAAATTTCTGAAATCTCAGTTTTTTTAATATAAAATGATGGAGGTTAAATTAGATGGTCTCTTTAACTTCCAGTCTTGGAGGAAACAACTCTTCTTTTTGTCAAGACTACCCACTTCATCCAATTCTTTGTGGTTTTCTACAGGACCTTTGACCCTTCCATAATCCCTATATTCTTTCACATTTTCAATATTTTCTCCAATGCTATCTATAAACATGTGTACATTTGTCCTATCCTATTAAAACTTGCTTAATCCTACCCATTTTCTCATATTTCTCTTCCCCTTAATAGCCAAAGTTCTATTAAAGTTTGATTGCACTCAATGTCTCTACTACCTCAGTTTCCACTCAGACCTAGACTCCTTGCATTTTGGCTTTTTGCCAGATTGTTTCAACTGAAAATTCTTCATTTAAGAAAGAAACTATTTCTTATTAATCAAATACAATAGACTTTTCTCAGAACATATTCTTCTTTATCTCTGTGTAGCATTTGACATTGTTTACTTCTGAATAATCTCTGTTTCTGAGATTTTGTAATTTGATATTCTCCTGATTACCTTCTTACCTATGTGACTAATATAACTCAGTTTCCTTAGCAGAATCATCATTCATGTTATACTTACTATGTGTAGGTTTAGACCACAGCTCTTTTTGGTCCCTTTTGTCTTATATTTCTATATCTTCTATTGGAAATCTCACTAACTCTTATGAGTTTAGTTATTATTTCTAGGAAGATGGAACTCACTGTCCTGCTCAAGAAGCTTTAGTGACTCTCTAGGATAATATAAAAGCTGCTCTGCTTGGATTTAAAGCCTTTCACAACCTATTTCTATCCTTACTTTCCAAAATGATTTCATATAACTTGTTCATATACTGTATGTTCCAAGAAAATTAGCATAATATACATATCTAGCTCTCACCTCTTTTCTGAACTCTTCCCCAGGATTATCAAATGCCCTCTGGGCATCTCAACCTGTATGTCAAATAGGCATCTTGGAATCAACATATGCAAAAGAGAATTCATTATCTTTTCCTGCAAACCCAGCCTTCTTCATAATTCCCCCTTTTCTATCTCTGTAAGCAACATTTGTTCAGAAAAATTCATGCATAAATTGAGTTTTCTTAAACGTTTTTATTCTATCTCATGCCCTCTATCCAATTAGTTCTTGAGCCTTGCTGATCCTACTTCTTACTGCTTTTCAAATTCTAAGCTCTTACAGGGTTACAACTCCAATGAAGAACCTTAGCCTCTCTAGCCTATACTTCATCAAGTCAAGTCACCAAGCACGTATTAAGCACCTGCAATATCCAAGAACTGGGCTCAATGCTAAGGATACAAAAAAAAAAGCTCTCTCCCTCCCCACCGCCAGAAAGGTCCTTCTATTCCTATACTTTCTAGTGTTTTCAATAGGAATGCATGTTGCATTTTGTCAAGGGCTTTTTCAGCATCTATTGAGATAATCATGTAATTTTTGTTGGTTTGCTTGTTGATATGGTCAATTATGTGGATGGTTTTTCTAATGTTGAACCATCCTTGCCTTCCTGGTATAAATCCCACTTGATCATGATGGATAATCCTCTTGATCACTTGCTAGAGTCTCTTTGCTAGTATTCTATTTAAGATTTTTACATCTATTTTCATTAGGGAGATTGGTCTGTAATTTTCTTTCTCTGTTTTTGGTCTGCCTGGCTTTGGAATCAGTACCATATTTGTGTAATAAAAGGAATTTGGTAGGACTCCTTCTTTGCTTATCATGTCAAATAAATTGTATGCTATTGGGATTAGTTCTTTGAATCTTTGATAGAATTCACTTGTGAATCCATCAGGCCCTGGTGATTTTTCCTTAGGGAGTTCTTTGATGGCTTGTTCAATTTCTTTATCTGAGATGGGATTATTTAAGTATTCTATTTCTTCTGCTGTTAATGTAGGCAATTTATATTTTTGTAAATATTCATCCATATCACCTTCATTGCTATATTTATTGCTATATGATTAGGCAAAATAGTTTTTAATGATTGCCTTAATTTCCTCTTCATCAGAGGTGAGGTCTCCCTTTTCATATTTGATACTATTAACTGGCTTTTCTTCTTTCCTTTTTTTTATTAGATTGGCCAGTACTCTGTCTATTTTATCTGTTTTTTCAAAATGCCAGCTTCTAGTCTTACTTATTAATTCAATAGTTCTTTTATTTTCAATTTTATTAATTTCTCTTTTGATTTTTAGTTTTTCTAATTTACTTTTCATCTGTGGATTTTTAATTTTTTAATTTTCTAGTTTTTTAAGTTGCATGCCCACTTCATTAATTTTTGCCTTCCCTAATTCATTAATATATGCACTCAGTGATATAAATTTTTCCCTTAGAACTGCTTTGGCTGCATCCCATAGGTTTTGGTAAGAATTCTCATTGTTGTCATTGTCTTCAATGAAATTATTAATTGTTTCTATGATTTGTTCTTTCACTAACTTATTTTAGAGAATCATATTATTTAATTTCCAATTAGTTTTTGGTTTGCCTCTCCATGTATTCTTATTAATAACTATTTTTATTGCATTATGATCTGATAAGGTTGCATTTATTATTTATGCTTTTTTTCATTTGTTTTCAATGTTATTATGCCCTAGTACATGGTCTATCTTTGTGAATGTTCCATGTGCTGCTGAAAAGAAGGTGTATTCCTTTTTGTCCTTATTTATTTTTCTCCATATATCTATTAACTCTAATTTTTCTAGGATTTCATTCACTTCTCTTATCTCTTTCTTATTTATTTTTTGGTTTGATTTATCTAGATCTGATAGGGGAAGGTTGAGGTCCCCACTAGTATGGTTTTGCTATCTATTTCATCCTTGAGTTCCACTAGCCTCTCTTTTAGAAATCTAGATGCTATGCTGTTTGGTGCATACATGTTGAGTACTGATATTTCTTCCTTATTTATACTGCCTTTTATTAGGATGTAATTACCTCCCCTATCTCTTTTAACCAGATCTATTTTTACTTTGGCTCTGTCAGAAATCATTATTGCAACTCCTGCCTTCTTTTTTTCAGTGGAAGCCCAAAATATTTTGCTCCATCCTTTCATTTTTATTCTATGTATGTCTGCCTGTCTCATGTGTGTTTCTTGTAGACAACATATGGTAGAATTTTGTTTTCTAATCCACTCTGCTATTTGCTTCTGTTTTATGGGCGAGTTCATCCCATTCCCATTCATAGTTATAATTATCAACTGTGTATTCCCAGACATTTTGATTCTCTCTCCTTGCCCTGACCTTTCTTCTTTCACTATTTCCTTCTATACCAGTGTTTTATTTTTAATCAGTTCCCCTAATCCCCTCCCTTATTGTACTTCCCTTTATCCCCTCTCCCTTCTTATTCCCCTTTTATTCTTCTTTATGGTCTTTTTGAGCTACCCCCCCCTTGCCCTCACCCTTCTTAGTGTTGCTTTACTCCACACCAGTCCTTTTGTTATCCTTCTACTTCTCTATAGGGTGCGAATCAATTCTCTGCCCTAGTGGATCTGATTGTTCTTCCCTCTTTAAGATGGTTTCAATGCATTTAAGTACTGACTATTTCCTCTCTCCAACCTCTTTACCCTTCCAGTGTATTGTTATTCTTCCCTCTTTGCCCCATGTGCTTCTTTATGAAATATAAATTACTCTATTTTGCTTGTTTTCTCAATTTTCTTAATATTACCTTCTTATACCCCTCTAGTTTTGTATATATTTATACGTGCATATAAATATATATCTTGACATTTCATCCTATACAGTTTGTCACTGTTCTCTCTATGTACACTTCTTCTAGTTACCCTGTTGATAATAGTAATTTTTAATATTTGCCAATATCTTCTTTTCTTCTAGGGATAAAAATAATTACCTTAGGGTGATTCTCTTGAGTTCTGTGTTTGGGCAGCAAACACTCTTTTTAAGTCTGGTTTTTTCTTTATGAGTTCTGGAAGTCGTCAATTTTACTGAATGACCATACTTTCCCCTGCAAAAATATAGTCAGTTTTGCTTGATAGTTGATTCTTGGTTGTAGACCTAGTTCTCTTGCTTTCTGGAATATTATGCTCCATGCCTCCTGGTCCTTCAATGTAGATGCAGCCAGATCCTGTGTTATCCTAACTGTGGTTCCCTGGTATCTGAATGACTTCTTTTTAGCAGCTTGTAATATTTTTTCCTTGGTCTGGTAGTTTTTCAATTTGGCTATAATATTCCTGGAAGTTGTCAGTTGTGGATTAAATGTAGGAGGTGGATTCTCTAGATTTCCACTTTTCCCTCTTGTTTGAGAATTTCAGGGCAGTTTTCTTGGATAATTTCTTCTGGGATGATGTCAACTTTTTCTTTTGTCATGATGTTCTGGTAAACCAATAATTCTTAAATTGTCTCTTCTAGCTCTGTTCTCCAGATCCTTGGTTGAATCAATGAGGTGTTTCATATTCTCCTCAAATTTTTCATTTTTTAAAAAAATGTTTTATATATTCTTGCTGCCTTGAAAAGTAATTTGCTTCTAGTTCTTCAGTTCTATTTTTTAAAGACTGAATTTTATCCCTGGCTTTTTGGTCATCCTTCTCCTTCTGGTCTGATTTTCTTTGTAGATCATCTTTTGCCTTCTTTGCTTCATTTTCAAGCTGGCCAATTCTGGATTTTAAGACTTAATTTTTTTGTTTTAGTTCATGTATTTCCTTTTTCAAATTGTCTTCAGCCTCTCTTGATTGCTTTTTGAGTTCCTAAACTTCTTGGGTTAATTGAATTTTGAGATCTTCCAAAGCTTGTGCCCAATTCGGTGGAACTTCTTCCTCTTCTTCTATTTCCTTTGCTCTCTTTTCACTTCCTTGAAAGAAGCTTTCATTTGCTATTTCTTTTATCTTTTTCTGTTTACTCATATTTTTCCCTTTTTTGTTTTGCTACCTTAAGCAGATGGATTTAATGAGCTTTGATGAAAGATCTTCCCCAACTGACAATGGAGGTTTGTAGTTACTTTCTCTGCAATCTATTGGGTAGGGATTTTGGCATTTCCTTGCCCTGTGAATACTTCTTGTCTATCCAGTTGATGGGATTAAGCCTGTATTGATTGGATTCGGCTGTATTGCTTAGTATGCCCTGAAGCTAAAACCTTGAGAGGACAAAAAAAAAGAAGTGTGTGGGGGGGGACAAGATGGAGTGTTTTCACTGAGCTGTCCAGTGGTAGGGTCCCCCTGCTCTGTCCTGCTTTTTGACCAGGTTTTCTTTCCTCTTGAAGCCCTTTGTTCTCTATCTCAGTTTGATAAAGCCAGGTGGTTTGAGGTTTGGCTCAATCTAAGTAGCCATCTTCTGAGCATTTTTGCTGTGTTTCTCTGGCTTTCTCCTCCAGTCACCTCCCTGGTGCCTGTGTTCAACTCCCTGAGTCCAGTGCCAACAAGGCCAATCTCTCCAGACCGGTGCACTCACCCACCGGGAGATTTCAGGGACTGCTGGAGACTCCACACAGCATGTGGGAGAGGCATCCTGGGATTCCCCTTTTATACCTTCAGATTGGACAGTTCAAGAATTCAAACCTTTTTCTTGGCATACCTCTTTAGCTCTCTAGCAGTAGGATCCCCCTGCTCTGTCCTGTTGTTAGATTTGGTCCTCATTCTTCTTGAAAGGCATTGTTTTCTATCTCTAAATTTAGAAGGGTGAGGAGGTTTTAAGATTAGCTCTGTCTCACCTGCCATCTTCCCAGAATCCCCCACAAGACCCTCCCACTCTTCTGCCTTAGAACAAATACATAGTATTGATTCTAAGACAGAAGGTAAGGGTTTAAAAATATTTTTAAAATATTATAAATTAAAATGTGTTGGCCTACATTGGCAGAGGACATTTCCTCACTAGGCAGTTCTATGTACCATTGAATTCACAGATCCAGTCCTCTACTTTATTCATATTCTATACACTACTTCTTGTTCAGAGTTTATCTTTGGAAATATGCTACAACCTTTTAGAATCAGAGAATTTGAGTACTAGAAAAGCCACAAGTGGACATATTACCCAGCCCACATAAGTCAGGAATCCTTATAGTAACCTACCAAATAAATGGTCATCCAGACTCTGTTTCCAAAAAGAGAAAGCTAAATATCATTAGAAGCAGCTATTGCTAATTTTGAATAGTTCAAATAGTTATAAATTGTTTGATGCCTTGAATCCTAAATCCTAAATTGACCTTTTTATAGCTTTTGCACATTCCTCCCACTTTTATATCATGGGGCAGAACAATTCTAATCCCTCCTACATATGACAATCTTGAAGAGAGCTACATTTTTCCTCCTGAGTCTTCTCTAAGTTAAAATAATCAGGCTTAGTTTCTACAATTGTTCCTATAACATGTACCTAAAACCCTTCACATCTTTATTTGCTCTTATAGACAATTTCAGTTTACCAATAATGTCTTTCTTAAACCATAGTCCCATTAAATGAAAACAATATTATAGCTAGACTAGACAACAAGAGTAGAGACGAACTACCACTTATCTATTCCTTCTTCATGCTTCCCCAAATCACATTAAGTTCTGTCATTATTGACTGTTATTGAATTTGTAGCCCATTGATTGCCCTCCCCAAGATCTATTTTTCAGAGTAAATTCTGTATAACTTCCTTCTCCATCTCACAGTTGTGAAATTGATTTTTGTACCTAAGGTCAAGATTTTACATGTATCCTGATTAAATTTTACTTTTAGATTTAACCTAAAACTTTAACCTTTTAAGGTCATTTTTGATATTGACTCATCTAGGTTGTTGGCTATCTCTCCTAGATTTCTGTCATTGGATGTAAGGACTCTTAAACTATGATTATTCAAAAATTATGTTCTAAGTTTTACAATTATTTTGTATCAACAAGAGACAATCCTGTGTTTAATAAGGAGTTTTTTCTTTAATTGAAGAACCTCTCAGAATAATTAGAAGTACTACATAATTTCCCAAATGTATTACAGACTGCTCTTTTATTCTTATTCAATTCTGGGCATAGATAGATAGATAGATATAGAGATATACATACATACATACATACATACATACATACATACAGAGTATTTGTCTGTACGTACAGATTAACTGTCAGCTAGGCGGCTCATTGGATAGAGTGGATAGAGATAGACTCAGTGGACATGGAGTCAAGAAGATCTAGGATCAAGTCTAAATTTATATAACTAATAGTTGTGTGACATTGAACAAGTACCTTAACCTATAGTTGCCTTAATCTAGTGGAAAAAGAAATGATCAACCACTCCAGGATATTGACCAAGAATACTACATGGACAGTCTATGAGGTCACGAAGAATCAGACACAAATGAGTGACTGAATAAGAGCAAAAAACTCAGAGCATTAAGGTATTACTTTGCTTCCACACAATTCAGTGTTTCTTTCCATTGTGATAGCTCCCTATACTCTCATGTTAAAATTATATACTGTTTTGGTCCCCTCATTACCACTCTAGTCAATATAATAAGTCTATAAAGAGACACTGAAGCAAAGCAGGAAGAGTGTAAAGAAATTAGAAATCACCTAGCAAACTATCCCAAAGATTAAAGGAGCATATTTGTAAACTGTATGACTGAGATGAAATGGATAGATTAACTTTAAAGTTCTGATGACAGCTTTGATGGCTTGAGTATATTGGTGAACTAACCTCAAAGTGACACAGATAAGAGTAAGTTTGTTCCATTAAAAACAAAACCTATAAAAATAAGACATCAAACGAATGTCCCCCAGGATTCTTCCTTCCTGGTCAGATCTATGCTCCTCAGTGCTCTCAACTTGAAACCTTGGCTACATGAATGATTCTTGAAACCTCTCTCCATCTCCATCATCTTCATCACAGTACCTTCTTCTATCCTTTGCTACTCTATCTTTATCCACACACCAATTGCCCATGTACCCTCTTTGTTTAGGTTGCTTCTGTATTTTCTGTTCCTTTTTCTCTATACCCTTTGTGCCTTATTAAAAAACAATTACAGCCTCACTTCCTTCTGCCATCATGGCCTTTCCCACTGACTCTGAGAAGTGAATGTGCCCATACCATTTCATAATTTCCTAAATTAATTCGTGGTGGCAGTCTTGTAGCTAAGATGCCAGAAGTAAAGGATGTTCTGTTAACCCACATCCTACATTCACACACACACACACACACACACACACACACACACACACACACACAACACATGTATAGGTGCTCTTAGGCAGAGAAGTTGGAGGGCATCTGAGGTACTAAAAAACCAGAATGAGGCCCAGCCCAATCTATAAGGAAACAAGAGAAGTAGAAGCATGGGGAAGAGTACCTAGCTGGACAAAAAAAAAGCTTCAAACCTCCCAAGAGCAAGAAAAAAGGATCACTCCTCAACAAACACATTGTAGGAAACAAAAGCAGCTAGCCCTACATCCCTCCCCCAGGAAGAGAGATGATTATTTTGCAAGATTAAAACAGTGCTCCTCTACCCAAGGTGCAGAAAAGAACTTCATCAGATAAATAACAGGAAAACATAACTAGAAAAATGAGCAAAATACAAAGAAAAGACCTGAAATTAGAAAGTTCAGTGTATCAAAATACAAACTCAGAAGAGGACGATTCTAAAAAGGAAATAGGAAGCTACAAAGGAAATCATGGAAGCATGTCAGTCCTCAAAAGTGCCCCTGAAAGAACTTGAAAATAAATTTTAAAAATCAAATAATCAAATAATTAGAGAATAGACAGAAAGACTAAACTAGGCAAAAGTTCAGTGATTCAAAAAAGGACATAGAAGAACTTTTCTTCCAACTCTTCAATAGTAAAATAAAATCAGAAAGTCAGCAAGGCATAAAGTTTGCAATAAACTGGTCTAAATTAGCCTTGCCTTGAACTCTAAAGAAATTTCAGATCTTTTCTTTTTTGAAAGAACTATTTTGAAATGAGGTGACTATCTTCAGTTTGGGTTACTAGAGAGTTAACAATAGCAGAAGCACTGAATTGGATATAATATCTTCAGCATGATACAAAGAGAAATTACACTCTCTAAGATATTCTTGGAATATGCCCTTCTGGCACTCTTGCCCATTTTAATTATTAGACCTTGTCCTGTCTGATATTAAAGGGAATCCCATTGCTTCTGTCTTCAAAGGATTTTGGAGATAGATACATCATATATTAGAACAGTGATATAATTAATCTACTTAATCATTCAATAAACATTTTAAACCTCTAATATGTGTAATGCATTATGCCAGGTACTAGGTAATAAGACATAGTTGAAGAACTCAAAGAGTATATAATACAGTGAAATCTTTAGGATCCAAAGAAATGTTTATCCAATATAATTAGATTCTTTAAAAAATAAGTAACTTGGAAAGGTTCCTGAAGAATATTGAAGGGATTACTCTTGAAAGTTCAGTTAGCTTCCATTAATATTCTACTTTCATTTAACAGAATTTTATCCCCTAATCCAAACATGCTTGAGTCTGTTCTCTGTCTCTGTCTCTCCTACACAGACACACACAGACACACACACAGACACACACACACACACACACACACACACACACACACACACACACACCTCTATGCAACAAATGTGGAAATTACTCTGTCTCCTTATTAACTCAGTTACTTTAAATGAAAATAAATGTCTGTAAGAAAAGCAGGTAAACATATCAAATAAAAAATAGGTAAAACCATCATTACAAAGCTTAAAATTTATAAAAATACTCTCATAGTTTGAACACATATATAATATCTATACACATAAGTATCTTATACATGCATATGATATAATAGTATTTAATATAATATGATTAAATTTTATATTGTGTAATAGGGTGTATGTGCATATATTTCAAATAATAAAAAGTCCTTGATAGCACAATTTATATAGAAACATTGAAATTTATCTGAGCTATATAGAAATGATTTTATTACAAATGTTATCCATAAAACAATATTTTTGTGTATGTTGCTACATACAGTACAGTTTGCATTCAAAACCTGATTTACAAAAAAATAAATCCCTCAAAAAACATATTTAGTACCATTCAATGGACTACAAATCTATAATGTTCTCAATTGAAAAACATCAAATAGCACTCACAGGAAATTATTTCATCTTTGATGTAAGCACTTTAGTTCCTCTAGTCCACATGTGTCTGAGTCAAGTTTTAAAGACTGAAAGGATATTAGTCAGTAGGTCTCAGAGAGAGGACATTTATATATATATAAATTATTTTTAAAACATTGTATGTGATTTCATCAATTTTTTGAACTTCCAAAGATTTTTATTTCTGTTCCAACACAGATTAGCACTTGTCTGAGAGACTGAGATTCTAAGTTACCTGTCTAGGAATGTGCACTTGGAATGGATGACATTTAAGACTCAAAATCATGTTGTTGTTTTTTGGGTGGGAACAATTCTGTATTCATTCACCCTGCCATGATGCCTCTTCTCCAGTCAACCTTAAAAAGCGCTGTAATATGAAAACTATAATTATCACATTGAGTACGTATTAAACTTCTTTTTTGGTTTCAGTTATCTAATTCAGCAAAAAAGTTTCTTGGTAATTTGGTAGATATGGCACTAAATAAGTAAATTAATTTGGGTAGAATGGTCATTTTTATTATGTTAGCTCGTCCAACCCATGAGCAGTCAATGTTTTTCCAGTTGTTTAGATCTAGTTTTAATTCTTTGGGAAGTGTTTTGTAGTTGTGTTTGTATAATTCCTGTGTTTCTTTCGGTAGGTAATAGAGGAGATAATGGGCATCCTTGTTTCACTCCTGATCTTATTGGAAAGGCTTCTAATTTATCCCCATTGCATATGATGCTTGTTGAAGGTTTAAGATATATACTGTTTACACTACTGTTTTCAAACTCTTTCTACATTTCTGACTGCTTAATTTTCTCAGAGACAACTGGGCAATTTAGAAAATTCTGTAATGTTGCTTTTAAGAGAGTCTGTGTTAGCTTTTTGGTAGTTCCTAACATTCCATGGTTATTTTTCACCTGCCTTATGTTCAGTTAATCAAATGGAATTATAGAATTATTAGAAGGAAATCACAGGATGCAAAGTCTAGCTCTCTCATTTCATAACTGAGAATATTTAGTCTTGGAAAGGAAATGTCATATATAGCTAATCATGCTCTGATTCATCAAGAAACCCATGCATCTTGACTCCCAATCCATATCTTTTAGCGATTCAAATTATTCTTAGTCAGTCCTTCAGAGAATTATATCCTCTTGCCTTATAAGTAGTTGCTTCATTTTGTCTAAATACCTGGAAGTCATTTGGTTCATGACTTTTATGGCTGCCATCTCTTTGAAAAACTTCACGCCTAGGAGATCCACACTGCTTCAAACACTGCTTCAGTGCTGGATAAATGGCTGCCTTCCAGGGCTTCATTGTTAGCAGTTTTGTCATGCCGTTTAATTTTGAGCATGCATCATAAGTGATGCTAATGAACCTCTTCAAGATACCAGATGCGACAGATCCATGTGTTGCAGTCCCAAGGAAAGTTGGGCCCATAAATTATTCCATACTGTTGTTTGTAGTACATGCTTCATTGTGGCCTCACTTTCTCTTTAAGTCATTCATTCATTTATTTGTACATCCATTCATTCATTTAATATTTATCTAGCACCTACTCTGTGTGGAGGGTTACTGCTCTGGGCATTGGTAAAGGTACAAAGTTTAAATAAGACATGATTTCTTGCTTCGTAAAATATAAGAAAATTTTATTTTTACTATGAAGGGGATATTTATTTCAAAGTGATCAATCTGTTAAAATATCAATGTTTTGCAAAGATTTTTACAAAATGTAATAAGAATGCTTACTGTTCAAATTATAATGTTTGCAATAAAACCTCACTGTTTTTGACACTCTGGATAGAAAATGATCTGAGTCAAGATTTAAATAATGAGCAAGATGACTAAGTGGATTGTGTTTTTAGGGTTTATAGACCTAAAGACTCTGGAACAAGCTATCTGTTTTATGGTTACATTTTAGGACTTTTGCATCTTTCCATGTATGTTGCAAGAAAATTTCCTAATCTATATTTTCCAAAAAAAATTAGAGTGTGAGCTCCTTGAGAATAATGATCATCTCAATTTTCTATTCATATTCCAAGTGCTTAGTGCAGTTTGGCAAGTAATAAGCTCTCCATTCCTTCCTCTCTCTCTCTCTCATCTCTCTTTTCTCTATTTTTCTTTTCTCTCTCACTCTTTCTCTCCTTTCTCTTTCTCTCTATATAAATATAGATATATATACACATATGCAATTATTATTATATTATCCATTGTCTAGAGCAGATATGGGAAAACTTTTTAAAGAGGGGGCCAAAGGAAAGGAAATGCTCATCTGTCAGTCTGTTTTTAAGGCAACTCTTTAGAAGTTTCATTGTATTGTATACTACTCATTGTATTTGTCAGATTAGGAATAATGTTGTGCTGCCAGATAGAACATTTCAGGGGTCCGTAGTTTGACCATCACTGGTCTAGAGAATTAGTCTGTCCATCTGAATTATTTATTCTTCTTATCCTTAAATGCATTCATTATGTGTATTTCCCATATAGACGAAACTGACCACACTTCTGGATAGGGATGAAAAAATCTGTAGCTGGAACTCTAGGGATAGGATGTGATTTAGTAAAACTAGTAATGCTCAGTAAAATATGGGAGAAGGTGATGTTAGTATCATCTCTTCACTGCTCTGCTCTACAATTTTGGTTCCTTCTCTAAGCCCCTAATTCCAGAATCCTCATCCTTGACTGCCTCTTCTTCTCCCATGACATCTCATTCATCTGGAGAGTTATTTAAGTTCCTGACCTTCTTCCCACTATCTCCCCACAATCAAAACTAACCCATTTGATCATCATCTATAAAAGGGGAAAAATTATGATTGTACTGGATATTTAATTTTGGTCACCAGGAATCACTTATCCGATTCTAAAATAAAAGATCCAAGTCAGGATGACGTTTATGGTGGTTTATTTACAGTTAGGAAGGGTGAAGGTAGGGAGAGAGAGAGAGAGAGAGAGAGAGAGAGAGAGAGAGAGACAGACAGACAGACAGACAGACAGACAGACAGACAGACAGAGAGACACAGAGACACAGAGACACAGAGAGACAAAAAGAGAGAGACAGAGAGAGACAGAGAGACAGAGAGAGAAAAGAGGAGAGAGAAAAGAGGAGAGAGAAAAGAGAGGAGAGAGAGACAGAGACAAAGAGAGAGAAAGAGAGAGACAAAGAGAAAGAGAGATAGAGAGACAGAAAGAGAGGAGAGAGGAGAGGAGACAGAGAGAGAGACACACAGAGAGAGATAGAGAGAGAAGAGAGGAGAGTGAAAAGAGAGGGGAGAGAGACAGAGAGACACAGAGAGAGTGTGAGAGAGAGAGAGACAGAGAGACAGAGAGTCAGAGAGACAGAGAGACAGAGACAGAGAGAAAGAGAGAGAGACAGAGAGAGACAGAGAGACCTGGTCCGGAGCCCCGAACCAGGCAAGGCTTCAGAGGCCCCAACAAAAGGGGTGCAGAGGTTAATTAAACAAGGCTTCTAGCCATGAGGCCTCCTCTAAGATGAGAGGCCTCTTTTGAGGCTAGAGCCTCCAGAAACACCAAAGAAAGGGAAAGGGAGTCAGCCTAACTTACCCACGTGACAATTCAAAAGGAAGCAGTGTGAGGTCTCAACCCAAACTCCTTCAAGGCCAAGTTCAAAAGGCAAAATCCCCCTCACAGGAATTTACCATCGTATTTAAAATATAGTTCTTTTTGTTACTTCCTGCATCCACCTCCAGTACTACTTGGACAAATGGCAGCCTCAACCTTGTTTTGGACTGTCCAGGGGGCAGTCATTTGTTTTTGATTTGTCACTTACTATCACATGTTGGTCATGGACCTCCCCACTTTGCCACTTAATTCTAAGTTGGGTGGGGTGACATATTCCTGGTGTCTAAAGTCTAAAGAATGAATAAAGGTGAACTAATTCCATTTATACACATCCTAGAGTGGAAAGTGCCCTGGATATAAAATAATAGGATATAGTTTTAAAATCTGGCTTGTGTGTTCTCAATGTTATTGAATTCAAGTCACACTTTCTGGGCTGTAATGTCATCATTTGTAAAATGAAAGAACTGTAACAAATGATCTCTAATTTGCTTCTAGCTCTCATTCCTGTGAGCCTTCCACCCTCATAGCTAAGGTTTGAGTGTCATTAGATGGTTTTGGAGTACCTTTCCGAAACTCAAATTCCTTGATTCTGTGATTCTATGGTGGGTAATATTAGGTGAGTCAGATAATCTAACTCTTGACTTAACTAGTTAAAGTATACATCTATGGAATTCCAAAAAATTTTCCTGGGACTAGCATTGATTTTTACATGCTGTCTCTACAAAAGGCATAGCCACTCTTTCTTGTTTACCCACTTCCTTTCCTAGAATCATCTATACTTGGAAAATTACATGCAGAAACTTCCCTGTCCCATGAAACTTTGCTAATTGCTCATGAATTGTCAAAAGTGAGAAGGTAATCAGACATACATAGATGAGACCTTGTCATTCCACATAAAATCCCTGATACCTTCATCATTTTCTTGGCTACCCCATAACATTTGATTCTCTACACTATCCTAGTTACATATAATGCATGGCCTTAGCGTGGAGGTTGAACTTACATGTCTTCTGAGTGAGGTAGACTTGTACTATGCAAATAATGATGGAATGAGTTTTCTTTGAAGGCTTAAAAGTCCCCAGGCCATGTGTGTGCCTTTACATTTGCAGTTTTGTCTGTGTCCTTATGTGAGTATCATAATTATCCCATGTGTTGTGAAAATGTAGGTTCTACAGGTATTTATTATCCTCATTTTAAAGAGATAAATAACCCCCAGAGAGATGAATTTGTTTCCCAATTGCCACTGTGGCTTACCTATGGCTATGCCTATTTATATTACAATGAGCAGGTCCTGTGGCAGAGAGAGAATTTCATATCTCATGGCAACCTAAGAAAATTTCCCACCCCTAGATTCTGCCACATTAACAGGTGAGGTACAGAAACTTCTCAGTTTCACTTGTAGATTATATCCTAACAGATGATGAAGTGGATAGAGCAGGAGACTGGAGTCAGGAAGATCTGAACACAAATCCTGCCTTAGGCACTGAAAAGAGACATTTAATTTCTTTGTAATTATTTTTTATTTTCTCCAGATTATATTAATACAACTTTTAATACTTGTTACATTTTCATTCTCTTTCTTCTTCCCACTGCTTTCCCTTCCTAAGAATGCAAGTAATATGATATAGATTGTACATATTATCATAAAATATTTATTTCCATAGTCATTTGGTATTGAAATAAGACATATATTATTCGCATTAGGGGGAAAATTGATGGAGGATATAAAGTGAAGAATGTTATGTTTCAATTTCCTTTTAGATACTTTCAGTTCCTTTAATGGTGGTGGAGATCCTTTTTCATCATGAGTCACTTGGAGTTGTCCTGGAGCCTTATCTTATTGATAATAGTTAGGTCATTCACAGTAATTTATTTCATACATTATTGTCATTATGTGCAGCATTCTACTTGTTCTACTCACTTTACTTTGCATCACTTCATATAAATCTTTCCAGGTTTTTGGTTTGTTTGTCATCTTTTTTGTCATTTCTTATGGCATGATGGTATTATATTACAATCACATACCACAACTTTTTCAATCATTCCCCAATTGATGGACATCCTTCAGTTCATAGTTCTTCGTCACCACAAAAAGAACTGCTTTAAATATAGTTTTACAAGTGGGTCCTTTTAGTATATCTTTATTTTCTTTGAATATTATAGACCTAGTAGTGGTATTGCTGAGGTCTGCACAATTTGATGTCCCTTTGAGCATGGTTTCAGATTGCTCTCCAAAATGTTTACATACATTTACCCAATAAGCCCCAATAATAGTGAATTGATTCACAGTCTCAATTATTCTATATTTCCGCCAATAATTGTCATTTTCCACTTTTGTCATGTTAGTCAGTCTGATAGATTTGAGGTGGCTTAGAATTGATTTAATGGTGATTTAAAACATTTTCATGTGACTAAATATAGTTTTAATTTCTTTATCTGAGAATTGCCTGTTCAGATCCTTTAATCGTTTGTCAATTGGTGAATGTTTTCTACTCTTACAAATTTGATTCAATTTCCTATATATTTGAGAAATTAGGCATTTGTCAGAGATATGGTATAACATTTTTCCCCAGTTTGTTGTTTGTCTCTTAATATTGGTTGCATTGATTTTACATATGGAAAAATTTTAATTTAATGCAGTCAACTATATTTATGTTCTCTATGCTTTCCTTGGACATAAATTCTTCCTTATCCATAGGTGTGACAAATACACTATTTTGTATTCCCCTAATTCTGTTATGTTATCACTTAAATTTCCAAATCATCATTTAGACTTTGTTTTAATGTATGGTGTGAGATGATGGTGTATACTGTGAGTGGGTGAAGGGAGGAAGGTAGGAGGAGAAGGAAGGGAAAGGAAGGGAAAGGGAATAGGAGGAAGGTAGCTGAGCCGGTAGCCCCCAGCCCTGGTGGGAAATTGACCCGACCCCTTCAGAGCTCAACAAAAATCAGGCTACAACTTTAGGAAATGAATAGCTGGGTTTATTTAGGTTAAGAAAAGTTGGGTAAGGGAAAAGGCTAGGAGTTAGATCTCTGAGGGGATGCTCTCCTTGGTTCTCCAAAAAAAAGGTCTTCCACCAGTTGGGGAAAATGGCGCCCTTGTTTAAAAAGGCACCAAAACCCTTGCTCTCCCTTTCTCTTATACCTTCCTCAGACACCAAGGTAGTCTCCAAGAGTTAGTGCATTTCAAAATGCACAAGACCTAGTTTCTGTCATATTATTTTCAATTATATACAATATTTTTTTTGTTGAAAAATGAGTTCTTTCCAACATTTGGATCAATTGTTTTGTCAAACACTAGGTTACTATGGTTGGTTACCCATGCATGTTGAGTGCCTAATTTTTTCCATTGGGCCACCACTCTATTTCTTAACCTGTACCAGATTATTTTGGTGTTGCTGCTTTATAATATAATTTGAGTTCTAGTGTAGCTAAGCCACCTTCCTCAATCAAAAAATAATTCCTTTGATATTCTAGGGTTTTTTTTCTTCCATATGAATTTTATTATTATGTAATATAGCTCTATGAAATGATTTTTCCCTAGTTTGATTGCTATGGTACTGAATAAGTAAATTAATTTAAATATAGTTGCCATTTTTATTATATTGACTTGGCCCAGCCATGAACAATTAAATTATTTCCAATTGTTTAGATCTGACTTCATTTGTTCAAAAAATATTTTAAGTTGTGATCATATGGTTCCTGGATTTAACTTGGCAGATAGAATCCCAGGTATTTTATATACTCTTCACTATTTTAAATTAATTTCCCTATCTGTGGTTTTGGGCTTTATAAGTAGTATAGAGAAATTCTGTGGATTTATTTTAAACCCTGAAATTTTACTAAATTTGTTAATCATTTTGATTAATTCTTTAGTTGATTCTCTAAAATTATCTAATTATGCTATTATATATCATTTGCAGAAGAGTGATTATTATATCTCTAAATACTTATATCAATAAAGTAAAAAAAGAACACCTCAATGAATTGGCTATGCACCTAAAAACCCAGAAAAATAAATAAATAAAAATCTCTAATTAAACGTCAAATTAGAAATCCTGAAAATTTAAAGAGAGACAAATAAAAAAAAGTTTTAAAAAATCATTAAAATTTAAGACAAGAAGTTGATTTTATGGGGAAAAAACAATAAAAGAGATTAACCAAAAAGAAAAAGAAGAAAACAAAAGTACCTGTTTCAAAACTGGAAAGTGCAAAATTCATAACCAAGGAAAGGAAATTAAAGCAATTATTAAGAGTTATTTTCACCATTTATGGGCAGATAAGTCATATAGTCTAAGTGAAATTGTTGAGTATTTGAAAAAATATAAATTGCCCAATAAAAAAGAAAAGAGAAATAGAATACCTATTCAATCCCATTTTGGAAAAAGAAACTGAAGAAGCTATAGATGAATTCCCTAAGAAAAAAGCCCCAGGGACAGATGGATTAAAATGTGAATTCTAGCAAACATTTAAAGTATAATTGATTCCAATCCTCTATAAATTATTTGGAAAAAATGGACCTAAACAGGGAAGAGAAAAGAGTGGAGAAAGGAAACAACAGAACAATATGCCTAATGAATATTGATGAAAAAAATTTAAATACTAGCAAAAAGATTACAGCAATATATCACAAAGATCATACACTATGATTACATGGGTTTTATAGCAGGAATACTGGGATGGTTCAATAGTAGGAAAATTATCAGCCTAATTGAGCATATTAATAAAATCAACAGGAACCATATGATTAATTCAATTCATGCAGAAAAAGCATTTCACAAAATGAAAAGCATCATCACTTGTCTTCTCCCTCATTTTCATCCTTGGTGATGATAATAATGCTTACCAAGTTTATCTTATATTCTTTAGGGAGGAAAATGTGGATTCTTCAAGTGTTACAATGATACGGCATCTAGTATTTTTCTTTTTCTTTCTTTTTTTTTTAAACCCTTAACTTCTGTGTATTGGTTCCTAGGTGGAAGAGTGGTAAGGGTGGGCAATAGGGGTCAAGTGACTTGCCCAGGGTCACACAGCTGGGAAGTGTCTGAGGCCAGATTTGAACCTAGGACCTCCTGTCTCTAGGCCTGACTCTCAATCCACTGAGCTACTCAGCTGCCCTGGTACCCAGTATTTTTAAAAACTAGATAAGATCATGACAAGTAGTGTACCAGTGGATAGAGTGCCAGGCCTGGAGATAGGAAGTCCTGTGTTAAAATATGGTCCCTGACACTTCCTAACTGCGTGACCCTGGGAAAGTCACTTAACCTCTATTGCCTACCCTCTTCTGTCTTGGAACCAATATGAAATTTAAGACAAAAAGTAAGGCTTAAAAAAACCCTTAGATAAGATTATCTAAAAAAATAGGTCTGTTCTCATTTTTTTTCCAAAGAAAATTTCATTGACTTTGAAATGATTTTTAAATGACATATAGGATATTAAAGTTTAAGTGGTTCAAATGGCATCTTTCTCTACCTAATAAAGTAGCTATAGACAAAGTGTTGTAAATATATATTAGGTCAATGTTATTAGCTAGTTCAAGTATTGATCTATTTTAAATTTGTAAGTTAGGAGAATTGCATTATCAATTTTTTCCAACAGTTTTGCCAATGAGTTTAATCTTCTACTTCCTAAAAAAACAAAACAAAAAAATCCACAAATATTAACTGTGATTTTCAAGTTCTATTTACTATGTAATTTCTTGCCAAAGAAAATGCTTTCACTTGACTACTCTAATCAATACAATGAACCAAGCCAATTTTAAAAGTCTCATGATTAAGAAATACTTCTACCAGAGAGAAAATTGATGAACTCTACAAAATGAAGTATAATTTTCTCTCTTAATTTTTCTCTCTTTCTTAACTTTTTTATGATATGGCTAATATGGAAACATGTTTTGCATGATTTAACATGTATAATTGATATAATTTTGTTTCCCTTTTTAATGAGTGTAAAAGGAAATCATTAATACTAAAAAAACCGGTGTTTTGCTTTAATTCACTACTTTCTCCTAACATGCTTGTTTTGTCCCCTCCAATTTAAAGAACAGCATTACTGTGCACTTTTTTTCCTACCTCTTCTCACTAATAACTTTTTATTTTTCTAGGGAAATTCAAATTTTTAGTCTACTGTCATTATCTCCACTTTCAATACACAATCTTATTCTGAATTTCTTGGATTTTGATTTCATCCTCTAAAGCAGTGATGGACAAACTAAGGCTTACAGGCCAGATGCAGCCCCCTGAAATGTTCTATCCCGTCACACGACATTATTCCTAATCTGACAAATACAATGAGTAGGATATAATACAATGAAACTTCGAAAGAGTTGCCTTTGAAACAGACTGACAGATGAACATTTCCTTTCCTTTGGCCCCCTCTTTAAAAAGTTTGCCCATCACTGCTCTAAACCTATTGAAATCGTTCTCTTCAAGTTTCTAGTGAATGCATTCCTACCATATAATGGAACTCTTCTTATTCCACATTCTTTTCTCCTACCCATTTCCCAGAAAATTCTTTCTTTTAGCCTTTTCTTAGCTCTCTTCCTTCTCCTTTGGTCACTCTTTTACCTCTTAAGATAGTACATATTCCTTTCCTTATTGCAAGGATTTCCCTTGTCCTTCTGCTCTTTTTCCTCTTCCCTAGTTCCCTACATGATTTTGTTCATTTCCATGGCTTCAATGACCACATCTGGCTCTCAGATCTCACCTTAACTCCATTTTCATATCTCTGACTAGCAATAGGTCATTTCCATTTGACTACCTGGCCAGGCACAAACTCAGCATAATAACATGTTCATTTCCCCCACAAACTGGATCTTGCCAGGGAGGTTTCAATTTCTACTCTAGTGTATGCATTTCAATGCCATCATTAAAATTTTCCTCTTCCATCTATCCATCTGTCAGCAGATTCTTTGAGATTTTTGTTTGAAATGTCTCTTGCACACATGCTGTGCTATACATTCTCATTGAAGGCACATAAGCCAAAATTCTCATTACTTCATTCTTTCCTTCATTCAAACTTTCATCCATTCAAATCATTCATTTTCACTTGGCTAAATAAGACTAACACATAGATTTCTAGGAAAGATTCCTATCTGTTTCCCATCTCTGATGTTTTCTTTCCCCTGCAGTCTTTCCTTCATATTACTATTAGATATTTTCCTAAACACAACTTCGATTATGTCACTCTCAAGTTCAAGAATTTTGTACCCAAGCTCCATTTTGACTAACACCACACATTATTCTTGAAGTAGATGATCAAGTTCATGGGCATAGGCTGTGGCCCTGTATAAAAGCAAAGTAAATTGGAGAAAAAAAAGTTCCCCCAGGTTATCAGGGTGTGGAAGAAATCGTATCTCATTACATATGTGTACCAAAAAAAATGGTTTTATTGGTTTATTGGTATTCCAGGGGGCTAGCTGGCATCCCTTTCAGAACTGGAAACAGATGCCTGGGCTTAGTTCAATTCAATACAACAATCTTTTATTAAATATCTACCCTGTATAAGCCATTGTACTTGGCCTGCAAAGAAAGAGACAAAAAGAATAACTTCTGTTTTCAAGGAGACTACATTCAGCCAGTGAAATAAAGCATTTAGGCAGACCCATGAATACAATATTATTTGAGTAGAGAGTCAATCAGTAAATAAACTAATGAATCAAGAAATATTTATTAAGTAGCATTTATATGTCAGGCACTTTGTGATTTACAAAAGTGGATGAATGACAATTCCTGTCCTCAAGGAGCTTATAATTTAATGAGGAAGAAAACATGCAAACCAATATATGCCAAACAATCTTAACAGAAAAACTGGGAATAATTAAAAGATGGAGGGGCAACTAGGTGGCTCAATAAATAGCCAGGCTTATAGATGGGAGTTTCTGGGTTCAAATTTGACCCAAGATTCTTCCTAACTGTGTGATCCTGGGCAAGTCATTCAACCCCATTTGCCTACCCCTTACCACCTTTCTACCTTAGAATCAATATGCAATATTGATTCTAAGACAAAAGGTAAGAGTTGTTTTTTTTTAAAGATGGAATCACTGGAAGCTTACTTGAACATGTTATTTTCAGAACTCCCACTGTGAGTCATATAGATTAATTACTCCCTTGTCTTATCATTATGAGGAAATCATAGCTCTAATATGTTTTTTCTTGTCAAATCGATTACTCTTTTTCATTTTATTGCATTGTTTAATACATTCACATTTAAAGTTTTCAATTAGGTTTATATTTTCCTCCATCTATTTTTAAAATTATTTTATTTTTCAGGTATGATTTTCCCCCTTCTCCCTTTTGCTAGAACCATATAATTATGTTCCCTCATTTTCTTTCATGTTTTTTTTAGGTTCCTATTCTCACTGGCTTTTTTCCTCTCTTCTTTTTATTTAAACATTTATTAATATTCATTTTTTAACATGGTTACATGATTCATGCTCCTACTTTCCCCTTCACCCCCCCCCCCCGCACTCCACCCACCCATGGCCGACACACATTTCCACTGGTTTTAACATGTGTCATTGATCAAGACATATTTCCAAATTGTTGTTAGTTGCATTGGTGTGGTAGTTTCGAGTCTACATCCCCAATCATGTCCTCCTCAGCCCATATGTTCAAGCAGTTGTTTATCTTCTGTGTTTCCTCTCCTGCAGTCCTTCCTCTGAATGTGGGTAGCATCTTTACCATACATCCCTCAGAGCTGTCCTGTGTCATTGCATTGCTGCTGGTACAGAAGTCCATTACATTCTATTTTACCATAGTATATCAGTCTCTGTGTACAATGTTCTTCTGGTTCTGCTCCTTTCGCTCTGCATCTGTTCCTGGAGGTCTCTCCAGTTCACATGGAACTCCTCCAGTTTATTATTCCTTTTAGCACAATAGTATTCTATCACCAACATATACCACAATTTGTTCAGCCATTCCCCAATTGAAGGACATACCCTCCTTTTCCAGTTTTTTACCACCACAAAAAGTGCCGCTATAAATATTTTTGTACAAGTTTGTTTATCTGTGATCTCTTTGGGGTAAAAACCAAACAACGGTATGGCTGGATCATAGGGCAAGCATTCTTTTATAGCCCTTTGAGCATAGTTCCAAATTGCCAGCCAGAATGGTTTGATCAGTTCACAACTCCACCAGCAATGCATTAATGTCCCAATTTTGCCACATCCCCTCCGGCATTCATTACTCTCCCCTTTCTAATATGTTTTTATAGATAAGCCTGTCAAGAATTTCCTGGAGATTCTTTTATAAAACAGTTGGCAGCCAATAGACTTCAAATGTTAACATGAGGACTAAACCCTCTGACTCCCTACATATGTGTCATCCTTGATTCTGCATTCTCTCTCATCACCATTTCCATATCCATGCATTTAAGATAAAGAGGGGGAAAATAACTAATGCTTCTTTGTACCAAATAGTGAAGAATGAGTTCTCAAAGGAGGAATTACTTACTATTTACAACCATATAAAAGAATATTCAAAATCATAACCAAGAGAGAAATGCAAATTGAAACAATTCTGAGGTTTCCTTTAACCTAGAAAATGGTCAAAGATGATGATAAATAATCATATTGAAGGCTTGAGGGGTTGTAGAAAGATAGGCACATTAATGTATTGTTGGAGTTGTGGATTGGTACAAATATTCTGGAAAACAATTTGGAATTAGGCAACTAAATTGACTATAATTTTCATACCTTTGCCTCAACAATTCCACTGTAAAGGATATACTCCAAGGACTTTGTTAATAAAATAAATTAAGAAAAATGCCCTATTATATGAAAATTTTATGATAACTTTTTTGGTAGTAATTAACTGGACACAAAGTGAATTCATATCAATTGGAAGATAGCTGAATAAATTTGGGTACCTGAATATAGTGGAATTTTACTATGTTGTAAGACATGATAAAATGATTAATACAGAAAATCAAGGGAAGGCTTTTATGATCTGATGCAAAGTGGAGTAATGAGAACAAGAAATACAACGTACACTATGATTACAAAAATATAAGTGGAAGAAACAGCAACTAGAACACAATAGCAGCTGTTTCTAATTCATGACTGAGCTGGGACCTAAAGAATAGAAAGGAAAAGACCACTTCACAGGCATGGGGATCAACAGATATGGAATATGGCATATAATATCAGACTTTCTAATATGATTGGTTTTTATGTTCATTTCATCTTCTTTCTATTTTTTAATATCTTGATATTAGTTATGGTTATCAGAGAGGTGATGAGGGAAAGATATAGGCAGCAAATACATAAACACAACTTTCTTTAAATAAAAAAAGAGTTGTGAAAATATGGCCTTTTCCAAGGTTATTTGGGAGGTATAGACTTGGAAATACTCTTTTTTTCAGAACTTTCTGAAGTTTATGGTATTTAACAGCACTGTTTTAACTAATGATAAAAATAATAGCAGCAACAACAGTTAACATTTATATAACACCCTGCTATGTGCTAGGTGAGTTACAAATATTATCTCACTTTATTCTTACAACAACTATGGGAGGTAAGAACTATTAGTATCCTTGAGGCAGGTAAAGATTAAATGATTTGCCCAAGGTCAAATAGCTAGTAAAGCCTGAGGCTCAATTCCAACTCAGATCTTCCTGATTTCATGCCTAAATTCATAATTACTCTTTCCTACTTTGTCTTCATAATGTCCATGTTGCTTTTTATAGAAAAAATTATGCCATTCTTTGGATTCTGCATCCAGGGCACAAAGAAAACCCTGTAGAAAACACACATACACACACAGGCAGGAAACGCTATGCAAAGTTTTGGGGAAAAGTTCAACTTATTTGGAACATAGAACACATGAGAGGTAAAGTAATGTGAAATAAATCTGGTAGGTATAAAATGGTTTAATGCATTTAATGCCAAACCATTGACTTTATCTCTTATCTTAGAGATGTTAGAGAGTGAATGGAGGTTCTTGGACAGTGATTTTACATGGTCAGACCTGTGCTTTTGAAGGACTATCTAGATCCATACAAAATAAAGTGAACTGGCCCACCCTACAGATATAACATGCAAACAGCCACTTTTTCTCATTAGCAATGAGATTTACACAGATGAATCAATTAATTTCAATATTCTATTCTATTCTCATAGACCTTTCTAAATAATTGAAGGTCTGAATACATTGAATTCCAAAATGATCTTGCTATTTATAGATGAAATGCATATTTTCACAATATTATCTAAATCTGGGCAATATAAATTATCCAGGCACTCATCATACCACTACCATATCTTTGAATTGCTAGGATGATCCCTTCTGAATGATTGTAAGAAAGCTATATATAATTCTAAGCATAGTAAAATAAGCTCAAAATTACCTATAAACATGAGCATCTGGAGAGCTTCAAAATCTATGAGGAAATCCTTTTCCATTTCATTTGAATTTCTTTCTCCCCTTTTGGTTACCAAATGCATGGGAGGTTTTTCAACACAACTATCTCTTGATTGTGTCTATTATAGACTTGTGTACAATATCAACACCTTCACACTGTAATGTAAACATTCATAGGAGCATAGATTTAAAGTTACATGGTATCTCAGAAGTCAGATGATCAAATTCTTATTTTACAAAAGAGGAAACTGAGGTTCTGAAACATTAAGTGGCTTGCCCAAGGTCATACAGGAAATGGATGATAGAGATGGATTATAAAAGCAGTTACACATTTTCTATATCCAGCATCTTTTTCTTTACATGTCTATTATTATTAGCATTATTTGTTTCGTGTGTGTATCCTATGTTTCCAAACATATTTGAAGTTCTTTGGGACAGCTTTTCCTAATGCCATATCCAAAATAAGTTCTTGATCAATCCTCATTAAGTTAAAATGAAAGTAAAGTTTAAAAATGTTTACTACATGACCACCATTCCTGGGAATAAAAATTTAGTTCATATTTCATAATTTGTTTCAGATAATAAGTATGTGCTTTACCTTGAGTCAGTTGTGAATGTCCCTCTGTCTATGCTTCACATTTTTTCCAGTAAATGTTAGTTAGCTTTAATCCCTACCTGTTTTAGCCAATCTTGGGTGTGCCAAGGAACTAGATTCAAAAATGATTTGCATAATAAGGCAGAAAGGACACATTTTTTTCCTCATTAATTTTATTTGTTGTGTTTAGTAGTGTTTGAATGGAATGACAAATGTTCACCCCTATCCCAACTCCCAACAGGTTCTGTTATATATTGAAAGAGCATCACAATTTTATTTCATTCAAATTCTGAACAAAACAATTCTTCTATGATTACAGAGGGACTTTAAGAACCTGGATTTCCAGTTTACACATGTTTAGTAAAGATTCAATTCACAAAGACATTTCTGTGTGATCAGTGCAAATTTTTATCCTGGCATTTGTTGTTTGTGACTATAAATTTCTTATTATCTGAATATAAGACATAATGGTAAATATTTAACATAAATATTGCTGAGGAAAAGACTGAGGGAAACTAAATGAAATATGCTAACTTTTTCTGGCTATGCAAGAAGGTAAGAAAATGGAATACTTCTGAACTTTTAAACTAGCCAATTAATAAACATATCTATCAGTTAAAATACAAAAAATGCATTAGATTCTACAGATTTTTAATTTTAAGTTACATATAAGATATGCTCCGGTAACAAACAGAATTTGTTTTCTAAAACAAACAATAAAAATGCAAACACAGAATTGCTCTTTAAGATTCTATTCAAATCTAAAGTTCTCAAGTTAAAACAGGGTTTAAGATACATAAATAAAAATTTCACAATATAGCTCTTCACTGTGATATGTCATCATTTCACTCAAGAACTAATTCTTTAAGCTGCATATATGCTCAATAGGTTTGCAAAAATTGCTTATTTGAATAAAGTGCTCCTTGAATTTTGTATTTTCAATCTACTTATTGCCTTTATCTAGAACCACATTACAGGCAATAAAGCAAGTGTTCATTTTTCTACAAAGAGCTCTTATACCTGACATTTCCAAGTGCGGTGTCCAGTTAAGTACAAAGTTTTTCCATTGTGCTTGCATTTTTCATTATTCTCAATCCATACTGAAAAATCACAAAAATACACAATGAGATTCGTTCTTCTTTGTTTTTCTAGAATAGTGCTTATGTGGAAGAAGGAAAAACATAGACAAGATATATTGTAAGTAAATCTGAATTTTGGGGTTGGAAGGGATCTGAGAACTCTTTTTGAGAATATCTCAAAAAAACCTCAAATCCTAACTCATTTAATTTTTCATGAAGACTCTTTAGCAATAACGACACTCACTAACTACTAAAGTAGCCCATTCCACCATTAGAAAGTTCTAATGTTAGAAAGTTCTTTTCTCCCCTCTTTGACTGAATCATAAATTTCTGAACTTTCCACTATTTGGTCTTAGTTTTGTATCTCAGGCTAAGTAGAATAAGGGTACTCCCCCTTTCAAATTATTATTTTATGACATTTCAAGGGGAAAAGGAGTTTAAACGAGATCAACAATTCAAATTTCAAAACTTTTATTGTGTAGTTTATAACACATTATATTTTTTAAAAAGCAAATTGGGAGTAATACCAAGAGGATCAATTATATCAAACTGATCAGAGAAATTGCCTCATTAGCTTGATAAGCTTATAATCAATGAAATCAATCAAGCAAAGTCACTTATTATGAGCCAGACACTGTGCTATGAAGTTAATGATGAATTTTTTGATGGGACTCTGATTTCATTCCTTATGAAGTATGTGAAGAATATCAATTAAAAACTTTTGTCGAAAAAATTGAATATATGTACTGAGACATATCTTTTCGCAACCCATTGAGGATGAGGACATTTTAAGACCTTTATAAATTGATGGGGAATTAAATGAATTGCTTGAGGTGTTGTGAATTTCAGCCTGAACTTTGAGCTTCATTATGGATTTCCTGCACTCTGTTTCCTCATTTGTTTTTTTTTTCTGAGTAATTTTTTTGTCTTTATTAACAAATTTTGTTTTAATAATAAATATCCATATAAGGTTTCCAAAGTTATATGATTCGTGTTTGTCTCCCTCCACTCTCTTGGAGTTGACAAGTAATTCAATATGGGTTATACATATATCATCACACAAACCACATTTCCATATTATTCATTTTTGTTAGTGAATAATCTTATAAAACCAAAACCCCAAATCATATACCCAAATAAACAAATGATAAATCATGTTTCCATCTGCATTTCTATTTCAACAGTTATTTCTCTGAATGTGGGTAGCATTCTTTTTCATAGGTCCCTCAGAATTGTCCTGGATCATTATATTGCTGTTAGTAGCAAAGTCTATCACATTTGATCATTCCACAGTTCATTTACTATCAAATTTTCTTCTGCTTCTTCTTATTTCACTCTGCATCAGTTCATGTAGATCTTTCCAGGTCTTTCTTATATTATTCTGTTCATTATTCCTTATGGCACAATAGTATTCCATCACCATGATATACCACAATTTCTTTCTCCTTTCCCTGATTGAGGGACATTCCTTTAATTTTCAATTCTTTGCCACCATAAAAAGGGCAGCTATAAATATTTCTATACAAGCAAGTCCTTTCCCAATGTTTAAAAATTTCTTTGGGATACAGAACTAGTAGTGGTATTGCTGGATCAACATATATACATTCTTTCATAGACTTTTGGGCTTGATTCCAAATTGACCTCCAAAATGATTAAATTAATTCACAGCTCCACCAGCAATTCTTTAGTGTCCTAATTTTGTGACATTCCCTCCAATTTTTATTATTTTCCTTTACTGTCATATTGGCCAGTCTGATAGGGGTGACTGTACCTCAGAGTTGCTCTCATTTGCATTTCTCTAATCAAAAGGGATTTAGAGCATGTTTTCATATGATTATTGATAGCTTTGCTTTCTTCATCTGAAAACTGTCTATTCATATCCTTTGATCATTTATCAATTGGGGAATGGTTTGGATTCTTACAAATTTGACTTAGTTGTTTATATATTTAAGAAATACAACCCTTATCAGGAAAATTTGTTATAATTTCCCCCCAGTTTGTTGTTTCCCTTCTAATCTTGGTTGCATTGGTTTTATTTGCACAAAATCCTTTTAATTTAATATAATTAAAATTAATTTTATATCTTCTAATGTTCTCTATCTCTTTCTCAGTCTTAAATTCTTCCCTTTCCCATAGATCTGAGAGGTTAACTATCCTATGTTCTCCTAATTTGCTCATAATATCACTCTTTATGTTTAGATCATATATATTTATTTTGACCTTATCTTGGTATAGGTTTTAAAATATTGATCTAAACCTAATTTTTGCCATCCTGTTTTCCAATTTTCTCAACAGTTTTTATCAAATACTTAGTGCTTATCCCCAAAGCTAGGATCTTTGTGTTTATCAAACACTAGATTGCTGAGGTCATTTATCCTTAGTCTATGATATTGATCCACCCTTCTGTTTCTTGGTTAGTACCAGATTGTTTTGCTGATTAATGACTTATAGTACAATTTGAGATCTGGTTCTGCTTGGCCATCATCCTTTATTTTTTTTCATAAGTTCCCTTGGGTTCTTGACATTTTGTTCAACCAAATGAATTATATTATTTTTTTCTAGTTCTATAAAAGTTTTTGGTGGTTTGATAGGTATGATATTGAATAAGTAAATTAATTTATGAAGGATTGTCATTTTTATTATATTAGCTTGGCTTACCCATAAGTAATTAACATTTTTCCAATTGTTTAGATCTAACTTTATTTTTGTGAAAAGTGTTTTGTAATTGTTTTTGTATAATTTCCTTCCTTGGCAATTAGATTCCCAAATATTTCATGTTGTCTATACTGATTTTAAATGGAGTTTCTCTTTCTAACTCTTACTATTCAGTTTTATTGGATATATACATACATACATACATACATACATATATATATATATATCCTGATAAACTATATGGGTTTATTTTGTATCCTGAACCTTTGCTAAAATTGTTCATTATTTCAACTGTGTTTTTAGTTAATTTTCTAGGAATCTCTAAGTATACCATTATATCACCCACAAATAATGATAATTTAGTTTTCTCATTGTGTACTTTAACTATTTTGATTTCTTTTTCTTCTCTAATTGCTACCACTAGCATTTCTAGTACAATATTAAAAAATAGTAGTGATAATGGATATCCTTGTTTTACTCCTGATCTTACTGGGAAGGCTTCTAACGTATCCCCATTGCAGATGATACTTACTGATGGTTTTAAATAAATTCAACCCTAATAATATATACAGGTCTTGATCAATGAAACATGTAAAACCCAGTGGAATTGCTTGTTGGCTATAGGATGGGGGGGTGGGAGGATGGGAGGAAAAGAACATGATTCATGTAACTACAGATAAATATTCTTAGTTAATTAATTAAGTAGTTAATTAATTAAAATAAATTCCACTTACCATTTTAAGGAAAGACCCTCTTATTACTATGCTATCTAGTATTTTCAATAGGAATGGGTGTTGTATTTTGTCAAAGGATTTTTCAGCATCTATTGAGATAAATTGTGATTTCTATTAGTTTGGTTGATGATATGCTGATGGTTTTACCAATATGAAACCAACCTTATGTAGCTAGTATAAGTCCCGTCTGGTTAGAATTAATAATCCTTGTGATACATCGCTGCAGTCTCTTTGGTAGTACATTATTTAAGATTTTTCTATCAATGTTCATTAAAGAAATTGTTCTGTAATTTTCTATCAATGTTTTTATTCTTCCCAGCTTAGGTATAATCACTTTATTTCCATAATAGAAAGAATTAGGTAGGACTCCTTCTTTGCTTATTTTGACAAATAGTTTTATATAGTATTGGGATAAATTGTGTATCCATCAAGCCTTGGAGATTTTTTCTTGGAGAGTTCATTGATCTCTTGCTCAATTTCTTTTTCTGAGATGGGATTCTTGAAGTATTCTTTGAAAATAATAGCTTAAAAAACAAAATTGGTCAAGTGGGAAAAGAGGCATAAAAGTCCAATGAAGAAAGAAGTTCTGTAAAAAACAGAATTGACCTACTGGAAAAGAAGCAAAAAAAATCTAATGAAGAAAATAATGCTATGAAAAGTAGGATAGACTAAGTGGAAACCGAAGATCAAAAGGTCATGTAAGAAATTCAGGCTTTAAAAATTAGAATTGGTCAAGTTGAAGCTAATGATTTCATGAGATATCAAGAAACAATAAAACAAAATCAAAATAATCAAAAAACAGAAGAAAATATGAAATGTCTTATTGAAAAAACAAATGATCTAGAAAATAGATCCAGAAGAGACAATTTGAAAATCACTGGACTACCTGAAAGTCATGAGGAAAAGAAAAAAAAAATAGACATCATATTATAAGCAATTATCCTAGAAAATGACCCTAATATTCTTGAAAAAGAATATAAAATAGAAATTGAAGGAATCTACATTTGGTCCATTCTGCTTTCCATAACATTATTTTCTTCATTAGATTTTGATTTTTTTTCCAGTAGGTCAATTCAATTTTTTACAGAACTTCTTTCTTCATTGGAATTTTTGCCTCTTTTTCCAGTTGGCCAATTTTGCTTTTTAAGTTATTTTCTTTTTGTCTTACTTTTACTTCTTTTTCTCATTTTTCTTCAGTTTTTTCTTTAGCCTTTCTTATTTGATTTTTGAATTCATTTCTGAGTTCTTCCAGAGTATGAGTCCAATTCCTGTTTTTTTTTGATGTTTTGCATGTGATTGCTTGGATCTGATCATCTCCTGTTGGCACTGTTTTTCACTCTTTTCCCCTATAGATATTTCTGAGAGTCAAATGTTTCTTTTGATATTTGCTCATCTTCTCATTCTTTTTTTGCCTGTGGACTGGGAACTCTAAAAGCTTTTGCTCTGAGGGTAAGTCTTCAAGGCAGCTGGCCAGCAAGGCTTGAAAGGTCTAACCAGATGTATTTCTGAATTTCACTGTGGGCTGGTGCCAGGATCCCATGACCTCAAGGGGTGGGTCTGAGGTGCTCCCTTGCTGGTACAGTCTGTGTCCTGGATTCCCAAAGTCAGCCCATGCTCAGATTCTTAATCTGGCATAGTGGCTGGAGGGATGGGCAATTGGCAGCACTCTTCTGTTTGCAGTTTTACTTCCTATTCCCCCTTATACCATGAAAATCAACTCAATGACTACCTTTCATGTTGTATTCAGGGGGAGAGCCTCCTCACTTATCCTGTTTTGACTCCTGTCATTTTGAGGTGACATCTAAAGATCAATTTGGAAGGATAATCAGAGTGGTTTCTGCTTTTGCTGTTACAAAGTTGTCATCTTGGCTCTTTCTGCCATTTTTAATTTTTAAAGACTGAATTTCTTCCATGACCTTTTGATCCTCTTTTTTCCATTTGGTCAATTTTACTTTTCATGACACTTTTTTCTTCTTTGGATTTTCCCCCTCTTTTTCCAGTCTGCCAATTCTGTTGTTTTTTTTTTTTTATGAAACTTTCTTCTTCATTAGGTTTTTGTGAATTTTTTCTAATTGACCAATTTTGTTTTTTAAGCTATTTTCTTTTTGCATTACTTTCATCCCTTTTATTCATTTTTCTTCAACCTGTCTTATTTGATTTTTGAATTGCTTTTTGAGTTCTTCCAAACCTTAAGATCACTTCCAATTTTTTTTGAAATTTTGCATGTGGTTGCCTGGATCTCACAATCTCCTGTTGTTTCTGTGGTTGGTTTTTTATTACCAAAGAAATTTTCAAGGGAAATGTTTCTTTGGTGTTTGCTCATTTTACCAGCAATTTTCCCCCTCTGTATTGGGAATTCTGAATGCTAGTTGCTGATTCTATCTCCCCTGCTGCCTTACAGGGCTCTGTACTGTGAGCTATTTTGCCTTGAGTCTAGGTCTTCACCACAGCAGTGGGGAAGAATGGGCTTGAAAGGGTCCTACACTATGGACTTCTGGGCCTAACTGCATGCTGGTGTTAGAGTCTGAGACTTCAAGGGGTGGATTTGAGGTGCTTTTTTGTTGGTTTAGCCCACATTCTGAGATTCTGAAGTTGGCTTATGATCAGGTAAGGAATCTGGCACAGTAGTTGGGGATGGAGGGTAATCAGTCAGCACTCCTTTGTGTGCAGTTTTGCTTCCAGTCCCCCCAATCCCATAAAAATCAGTTCTGTCTGCCTATCTTTCAAGTTGCACTCAGAGGCAGAGCCCTCTCACTCCTTCTTGCTGTTGGTTTTTGACCTCTGTCCTTCTGAGGTGCTTTTTAAAGATTGGTTTGGAAGGGCTGTCAGAGTGGTTCCAGTTTTCACAGCTACTAAGCTGCCTTCTGGAGTCAGCCCTTCCTCATTTTCTATTTCTGCAGACAGATCAGAAGGCAGGACACCTAAAAGTAAAAATATAAAACAATGAAGAAAAAAAAACATGAATTCACACACCTGTCCAAAAGGTGTTCAGGTCAATAGTGGGGAAGAAGTACACTGCAGCTTTATTTATTCTGACCTATACAGTCAGGAGGAGAGGTCCTGAATCCAGAGTTCCAGGATGAATCCTCCTAGAGAGAGAAGGGGGAGTTCCTGGAAGAGTTAGTCATAAAATTGCTATCATGGTAACTGTAAGTTCAAGAGTTAGGAGATCTAGTCTTATATGGGGAAAATGGTGAACCTTTGTAGTTCTAAATTTATGATCCTATGATCTTCATTTAATGCTTTGTATAAAAACCTTATACTTTATATGCTTTCTTCATAGTCTTTCCTCTTTGAAGATAGAGAAAGGCAACCTAAATACTTCAATAATCATGATATCATGATCATAGGGAATTTCTAAGACCAGAACTCTTTCTCCTAACATAGATTGGCAAGCCTCAATGACTTAAAAGGTAAGCCCTAGGAATTTTCCTGCAGAACAAAGATGAAGTGATTTGCCCAGAGTTACATAGCTAATAAATGTTACAAGTAGCATTTGAACCCAGATATTTCTGATTCTAGATTCAATTTATCCATTATGCTGTACCTACCTCTACACATATATAAACTCTATGTTATAATTTTCAATATAATTGAAGGTTACATCTTCCAACAAGTCAGTCAAGGATAGTCTATCTAGGTTCTGGTATTTCCCTATAAGGTGTTTTGTAGAAAGATGGGGGGGGGATGGGTTGTTTGTCATGATTACCTTATGATCTATTAGATTATGGTTTTTAATGGGAAATGTATTACTATTATTCATTCATTCATTATTATTCATTCAATGTATTACTATTATTCATTTGTTATCACTTTTAAGCGTTATCAAAATGTTTACTTGTTTTCTGTTCAGACCTAAATAAAGGAGACTACCTTGTTGAGTATGATTAGAACAAGTGTTTCTCAAAAGATGTCCTGAGACGTACCATTGTGCTGGAGTTATGTGTCCAGAAAGTTGCAAATAAACACTAGCTACTGCAAATGCAGGTATGTGTTTCCTATAAAGTATATTGAATTTATACTTGCAATCATGTGCGTATATCCAAACTTTCCTACATTTCTGTAGCACGCAGTGATTTCTCACAAAAAGAATAATATATACCATAACCCCCCAAAAATGTTCAGGAACACCCTTTCTTAAAAGTTAAAGGAAGAACTTTCACAAAAAAAAACAACATTTTTTCTAGTCTACTTTTTAAATCAAACTGAAGGAAACTTAGGACCTTTAAAAAAATAGATGGGATACTTGGAACTCCTAGGGATAACATGACTGAGGAATAGTGAACCCTACTTCTGGTTTCCAAAAGCCAGTTTGTTATACTTTCTAGGGCTCTCGGGTTTTTGTAGACTATTTACCTTTTACCTTCTCTCTTTCAAAGTTCAGTAAACAGGATGGAGGGGTTTTTTTTCTTCCTTGCCTTCCTATCAAAAGAAGAAATAACTACTTAGACCAAAAGTACTTGGTTAAGATCAATATTTTATGGAGAAATTTGAGGACTTTGTCCATAAACTTCAACTTCCAATATACAAGAAGTAAGATTTTAAGTTATTTGGGCAATCTCATGTCCAGATAATTGGGATTTCTAGAACAAAAGAGAAATTCCCAGGGAGTAACATCAACTTTGAGAGTTGCCTGATGGCAAAATTCAAGAGTTCTTGAGTTTGAGAGTTAGGATATTGAGTCTTATTAAGAGAAATTTCTTGGAAAAAAAGCAGAAGATAGCTTATGGTTCTACCTGGAGAACAAAGCCAATAAGTAACATAGACAATGCATATCTAATGAGGATCAGTTTTTTGTTTGTTTATTTGTTTTGGGGGGAGGGTGTCCTACACCACAGAATCACACTAAAAATGTAAGTAGACCATTTATAATTCTGCACAGAAGTCTCACCAGAAATAGCAGGATATTGTCTCAATTTGCAACCCCAAATTTATTTCCCTTTCAGGGAAAGAAGAGTTGATGGACTATTTGACATCTTTTATGTTACTCTATTTGTAAAAAACCCTATAATGAGTAATTGATGCTTAAAATCTTATGTATTTTTTTGTGCAGTAAAATAAAGGCTTTATCATGCCCATTAACTATACTGCACCTTGAGAACCTATCTGGGACTTGGGGAAACTGCCACAGATAACTAGGATACTAGAGGTAAGTCATAACCAAGTTTTACGTTGAAGATTTCTCCTGATTAATCCAAGTGAGGACACTAAGTCAAAGGGTACAAATTCTTTGACAAAGAAGACATTTAGTAGATCTGAACTACTTTAGTTTGTACTTTAGAAGTCATTTATATTCTAGAGCTTGGTAAAAATGGCATGCTGTCCTTCTTTTCAAGTCTTTGCTTAGTACATCAGCCCAGAGCATGATGATATGTTGAGAATATATACTGGGAACAAGGCACTCCTCAGGTATAAGTACTGATGAGTTTGAGACAGTGTGTTCTCCATTTTTTGTTTTTAATTTAATTTTTTATTCCAAATTTTACAAAACCAAACAAAATAAGCATTTCCATATAAAAGAGAAAGAAGATAGCATGCAGATGAAATCATAAATCTCCTATATATTTAGCATACTGTTCTTCCTATCTACATAATAATTCCTATTCACTAGTGTCCTAGCCCCTCCCCAACCTCCCTGCATCACAAAACATAATCAAGGTGTCTTTCATATTTTACATTTCTGTTCACTTTCTGAAGGTAAACATTGACAGTTTATTTTTTTCAGGATTAATTCTATGGCTGATCATTTATTATTTACACTGACATTTTTTCCATCATCTTAGTAGTTGTTCTCTCTCCCTCCCACCCTTCCTATTTCTCTGTCTCTGTCTTTCTCTTTGTCTATCTCTGTACATTTTTTTCTTTATCTCTGTTTCTGTCTCTTTCTCCCTTTGTCTCTATCCCTCTTAATTCCTCTCTCAGGCTTTATCTCTCTGGCTCTGGCTATCTCTGTGTTGGTCTGTCTTTTTATCTTTCTCTGCCTTTATCTCCATCTCTGAGTTTCAAACTCTCTGTCCCTCTCTGTCTCTGTATCCTCCCACCCCCACCATTTAGGACTACTACCAACTGCTGCTACCAACTCAGCTCTAGCAATTTATTAATGACTTGGACCAGGTGCCAATTTGCAATACTAGATTACAGTCTATATATAGGCCATCCAATTATGCCAAGATAGCTCCTGAGAAATATATTACTTTTCATCCTACTATATCCATGATGCTAGCTTTTCTCTCAACCAAAACTGTAAGGACTTCCAGCTGGCCCATGTTTTTATTAAATGATCAGTGAAATGCAAATAGGATTAAATGAAGGGGGGCAGAGAGGTGAAATCGACATGGTATGACCTAAAAATTCAGTAATTTCAGATTGGATTTGGAAAATTGGAAGCTTTTCAAAATTCAGATTCTGCCTAGTATGGTCCAAATATCCCAACATTGCTAACCTGTTTAAAAGAAGGTTATAAATGCTTATTCTTGCTCTGTCTCCTAAGAGCAAATAGAAATATGAACAACTTCTATGTTATGATTTGCATCTTCATTACAAACATAATCTATGGAAGAGCTTCAAATCAACAGGCAGGATGATTTATGCCCTCTCTTCATAATGTTAATTGCACATACTTCTAGAACCTTTAATTCACTGCAATCCATTTTAGCAGTTGAGACTCCTAGGACAAATCATAAGCCTAAAAATTCAGTGCTAGTCCTTTTAACTTTCCAAAGGCACTGCTAACATTTTAATGGCTATCAACAGCTGCTCCAAATCGATCCTTCCCTAGATGTGAGCAGCTACTTTAAATTCTTTCTTTCTTTTTTAATTCAGAGCATTGGCATTAGAGCTTCAGTGTCTCAGATATCTTTTATTTGGCCATACAATAGGTAAGAGCACGTGATGCCAATCCCTTATAAGAGAAAATAACAGCATTAGTAATGAAAAGAAAGCAATCAATGGCAGTATTAGATTTGTCCAATTTTGAGGACCAGTAGAGACCATTCTCTAACTCAATAACATTTTATTTAGTTGCATGAAAAAGATGTGATCTGCACTCTGCAAGCTCTATTTTCTAAAAGAATATGTAATTTTGAACACCTTGCAGAGATGAATCAAGATATGTAATTACAAGTTAATATGCTGATCACCCTCATTTAAATAAGTAAATATGCTCTCTCTGACAGCTTTGAATATAGGCTTTATGAATATCACTTAGTCTCAAAATTCTATTGGGATGCATTGGCCATCAAGGGAATGAAAGGGTTGCAATATTCTACTAGCGCAAAATAGCATTTCAATGTTCTCTTTACTTTTAACTTATGAATCAATTAATCATTCAAATAATCACTCATTATGTGCCAACAATATACTAGGAAATAATAGAGGTGATGGAGATAAAAATACAAAAATGAAATAATAGCACCTACTTTAGGTTAAAATGAGATAATATTGATTAAGTGCTTAGTACAGTGCCTGGCACATAGAGGGTACTTACTATGCATGCATTCCTTTCCTAAGGAGAGCTAGGTGGCACAGATTATAGAGTCCCAGACCTGAAGTAAGGAAGATCTGGGTCCAATTTGGCCTGAAATACTTTTTTAGAAATATGACTGGTTATGTTGCTTAACCCTTTTTGTCTCAGTTTCCTCATCTGTAAAATTTGCAGGAGGAGGAAATGGTAAACCACTGCAATGTCTTTACCAAGAAAAAAACTCAAAGTGGGTCACAAATAGTCAGATATGGGAAGCAGCTGGGTGGCTCAGTGGATTTAGAGCCAAGCCTAGAGACGGGAGTCCTAGATTCAAATCTGGCCTCAGATCCTTTCTAGTTGTGTGACCCTGGGCAAGTCACTTAACCCCCATTGCCTAGCCCTGTAAGAAATTAAATTTAGGGTTTTGACTAAATATGAGAATTCTAAAATAATATGGTGGTCACTGATATAAAGATATTATAATTTAAGTCAAAAATGACTTTAGTAGCTTTATTCACAAGGAGTGAAAATAGGAACGGGTAGCTAAAGAGACAGATTTTAACAAGCATATCATTAGCCCTTCTCTAATGAAGTGAGGTTGTAGGGGCTTCTCCACATCCGATGGTGGTAATAATCACTTACCCAAGACAAACTTCAAAGGAGAAGACCGAAGGCCAAGTCCCAAGGCAAAGTCCTCCAACACCAAAGTCCAAAGGAGAAAATCCAGGAGCAGTCCTCCAAGAAGCAAGGTCCCAAGTCAAAGCTAAAGTCCCAGTCCAAAGCCACTTCCAAGAGGCAAGTCACCAGCCCAAGACCCCTGGACAGGAATTTCAGGACTTTTTATAGTCCTTTCTCCACATCCCTTCCTGTCCCTTCCTCCCCTTTACAGGAATCAATTGCAGTCTTTCAATTTGCTTAGCACTGGCAAAGGGGTGGTCATTCACCTCTGGAGTTGTCACCTACTTTAGCAAGTGATTTGTAAACACTCTTACTTAGTGTTAAGTAGAGGTGCTTAAGTTTTTGACTGATTAACTTAAAAATTGCTGATTGATAGTCAAAGAAAGTTTGATTCACTCTTCATAGTCCTTATCAGTCTTCTGCCTTGAAACCAACATATAGTATTGATTCTAAGCCAGAAAATAAGAGTTTTAAGAAAAAAGAAACAGAATTGAATACAAATATTGTTTGTTACTATTGTTCATGAAAACATAAAGTATGGACAATCAGACATCAAGGAGGCACTGCAGATGCTATGCCAGGCCTGAAGCCAGAAAAACTCATCTTCCTGAGAACAAATTTGGTCTAAGGCAGTGATGGGCAAACTTTTTAAAGAGGGGGCCAAAGGAAAGGAAATGCTCATCTGTCAGTCTGTTTCTAAGGCAACTCTTTAGAAGTTTCATTGTACTGTATCCTACTCATTGTATTCATCAGATTAGGAATGATGTCAGCAGCAAGATAGAACATTTCAGGGGGCTGCATCTGGCCCACGGGCCATAGTTTGCCCATCACTGCGACATTTATTAGCTGTGTGACTCTAAGGAAGTCACTAATCTCTGTTTACCTCAGTTTTCTCACCTGTAAAATAAGCTGGAGAAGGAAATGTCAAACCATACCAATTTTCTTTGCCAAGAAAACCTCAAATGGGGTCAAGAACGGTCTTACACAACTGAAAAATGACTGAACAACAAAACACCAAGACACTTAAAAACCCCTTTGAATAATGCCAATGCCCTCAGGTGTCTATTTGAACATCAATTATCTTTTGAAGAGTTCCACAACAGATTCTCCTAATGAATCTCAATACATTGGAAACAATTCTTTTTAAGTAGCATCATGGTTCAGAGAATTTCATTCTTTGTAAATTCTTTCTCTGTGCTTTCCTCTCTTTTGCTTTGTTCTGAATCAATTCACATGTTATTTTGCTTTCATTTAGTTCCTTTGAAAATATCCTTAATTTTGTTCATGTTTATAAGAATAGAAGAGATAGAGTGAAAGAAACGTTAGATATAATTTAGTTTAACTACTTCCTTTCAAAGATGAGGTACTGTGGGCAAAATAGATTAAGTGATTTATTGAAAATCACAGAAATCACATACCAAGTAGTAGGGTTGGGTTTGGACTAAATGGCCTGTAACTTAACTGCCAGGTGTGACATTCCAGTATTTTTAGGTATTGACTAAAAACTGGAATAAGGGAGGAAATATGTTAAATTTGGTGTCTCTTTTACCTCCTACTCACCACCTACCTCTCAATAATCTTGCTTTTACTTATTGCATATTATAGCATGAGAAGTTATAGTGGGATTGCTAATAAGTATTTAGAAAGCACCTTCTACATAAACCAGGTATTGTATTGTTATTTTAAATAAATACAAAAATTATTGGAATAAGTGAAATGGGAGAAGGAGGAGGAGAAGAAGGAAGAGTAGAAAAAGAAAAAGCAAAGATTTTAATGGTTTTAGAATTATAAAAAAAACAAAACCTAAGAGATTAAATTTCAAGAAGGGTACTTTGGGATGACTTGAACAGAAAGAGGAGAAGAAATAAGAATAACAAATGCCTAGAAGTGAAAGGGTCAAACTCAAGTTTGAATGAAGGCTTGAGTAGAAAAACTTAAGGAAAAGAAAGAATTGTAGGAGAATCACCTGAGGAAAAGGAGGAACTGAGGGGTAGGAATATAAAAACTCAAAGAGAAAGTTAAGGCAAACAAGTGTATAATTAGAATCTGTTACCCTAAAAACTATGATCCCCAGCAAAATACAATCCCCAGCAAAACTACAATTCCCTGTACTCCACTCACTTCCTGTCATTATGTGCTGAAGTAGACAGGATATAAATTTGGTGGAGTTCCATCTCTCATTCCTTCCTGTTGTGGTTTTGGTAGAGTTGGGGTTTTTGAGCAGGTAGGAAAAACTTAAACACATTGTTCTGTTTTGTCAGATAATAAACTTTATAAAAATAATAATTGAAGCATTGGACATTAATTTAACTCTTACACAAGAGAAAGGGATGGAAATTAGGTCATGGGTATGAAAGTGTTAACTAGATGATTTCTTAGTTGACAAATGGCCACAGGATATGAACAGGCAATTCTCAGTGAAGAAATTAAAACTGTCCATAGTCATATGAAAAATGCTCAAAATCAGTATTAATTAAAGAAATGTAAATTAAAACAATTCTGAAGAATCACCCTATACTTATCAGATCGACTCATATGACAAAAAATGAAAATAATAAATGCTGGATGGAATGTGGGAAAATTGAGTTACTAAGACACTGTTATTGGAGCTGTGAACTAATAATACAACCATTCTGGTGAGCAATTTGGAACCATGCCCAAAGTGATATGAAACTATGAATACCCTTTGATCCAGCAATACCACTGCTAGGTCTATAACCCAAAGAGATCAAAGATAGGGGAAAGGACCTATGTATACAAAAATATTGATAGTAGCTTTTTTGTGTGGTGGCAAAGAACTGAAAACTGAAAGGATGTCCATCAATTGGGGAAATGCCTGAACCAGTTGTGGTATGTGATTGTAATGGAATACTACTGTGCCATAAGACATAATGAACAAGATGATCATGAAAAAACAAATACAACAACTGGAAAGACATATCTGAAATTATACAGTGGAATGAGTAGAATCAGGAAAAATGCTACTCATTTTTCACTTTATTTCCATGAATTTTTCTCTAATGTAAACAATATTTATCTTCTTTTACAACATAATAAATCTGTAAATATATATTGTATGATAGCACAGTGTACAACCTATATCATATTACATGCCAACTTCAAGAGGTATAGGGTTGGGAGGAAGAGAACGTGGATCACAAAATGTCAGAAAAATATTATTAAAAATTGAATTGGTTGGAGCTGTGAACTGATCCAACCATTCTGCAAGGCAATTTGAAAATGTGCCCAAGGAGCTTTAACAGACTGCCTGCCCTTTGATCACAGTCATACCACTGCTGGATTTATACCCCAAAAAGAAAATTAGGAAAAATATGTGCAAAATATTTATAGCTGCACTCTTTGTTGTGGCAAAATATTGGAAAATGATGGAATGTCCATTGATTGGGGAATGGCTGAAAAAGCTGTGGTATTTGTTGATGATAGAATGTTATTGTGCTGAAAGAAATGATAAATTGGAGGAATTCCATGTGAACTTGAAAGATCTCCAGGAATTGATGTAGAGTAAAAGGAGCAGAACCAGGAGAATATCATACACAGAGACATATATTATGGCACAATTCAATGTAAAATACTTTTCTACTAGCAGCAATGCATTGCCCAGGACAATTCTGAGGGACTTATGAAAAAGAACGCTAGCCACATCCAGAGAAAGAACTGTGGGAGTAGAAACACAGAAGAAAGCCATATAATTGATCACATGATTTGATGGGGATATGATTGGGGAGACTGACTTTTAATGATCACTCTGTTGCAAATAATAATATGGAAATAGGTTTTGAACAATGCTTGTATAACCCAGTGGAATTGTTTGTCATCTCTGGGAGGAGGGAGGAAGAAGGGGAGGGAAAGAGCATGAATCATGTAGCCATGGAAAAACATTCTTAATTAATTAATTAATCAATCAATCAATCAATTAATTAATTTGGAAAATTGAATTGACATGAAATATGGAAAAAAGTTTTAAGTAGATGAGATGATATTAAGAATGTGAGAAATAGGGGGCAGCTGGGTAGCTCAGTGGATTGAGAGCCAGACTTAGAGACGAGAGATCCTAGGTTCAAATCTAGCCTCAGACACTTCCTAGCTGTGGGACCCTCGGCAAGTCTCTTAACCCTCATTGCCTAGCCCTTACACTGTTCTGCCTTAGAACCAAAACATAGTATTGATTCTAAGTTGGAAGGTAAGGGTTTGAAAAAAAAAAGAATGTGAGAAATAAAATGTTAAAGGGAGTTCAAGATCTTCATAAGCTGTTTGCCACTCTAATACTCCAAATAAGCTATTAACAAGAAGCATTGGCCTAAAGATCTTATTTCCAAAAAGTATGAAAATAAGAGAGATTAAAGTGTTCTGCAGGAAGTATACAAACATTATATTTCTGTCATATTCAATTACCCTATTTATGTTTAAAGTGCTGACTGATCTCCTTCCAAGAAGAGGATAAAAAGATTTGAGCAATAACTCTACATTCCAGATTATCAGGGAGAATAAAATTTTCCTCTATAAAAATCACATATATACTTAGGATACAAATCACAAATAGGGGGTTTGATATAGATTAATATCCAGAAAAGAAAGTTGAGAAATGGTGAAGGGAGAAGGGGCAGGGAGAGGGAGGGAGACAGAGAATGAGAGAATTGTGAAAACAACTCATAGAGGAGAAAATTTGTAAGTAATGAGTCATAAAGTCTATTGCTATGAGACTCTTGATTGGTGGTCAATACCACATGCATTCCTGCTGTGTAAAGCAGTTAGCAAAAAGAGAAGAAAGATCTCTTCAAGTCCCTGGTGTCTTTTTGAGCTCTACAGTTACTTTGGATATTTCTGACTTCTAGTCTTCAAAAGAGATGAATGGATAATGCCAAACCCACTTCCGTTTGCTAAAGAGAGAATACAACTCTAGGAAAAAGCTGACATAAGCAGGTTGCTGTCTTGCATCATGGACTCATCCCCAACTTACCACAGTAAACACCAGGAAATTTCCTCTTGAGTGAAATCTAGCACTCTCTTGGTTGAGTTGAGTTGTCCTTTGACCATATATCAATTGGTGAATAACTCTTATTCTTTTGAAATTTAGCTCAGTTTCCCTAACACATTTTAGAAATGAGGTTTTTATCAGAGAAACCTGATGTAAATATTTCTCATTTTCCTGATTTTCTTGTAATTTTAGCTACATTGATCTTGTTAGTAGAAATCCTTTTCAATTCTTGGTAATCAAAATTATCCTTTTAAACCTCTATAAATTTCTATGTATCTTATATGATCAGGAACTATTCCATTTCTGTCATGGATGTGACAGAAAAATATCTTCCCTGCTCTTCTGATTTGCTTATATAACTCCTTTCTTCTAAATCTTGTACCCATTTTGACCTTATTTTGGTATATAGTGTACACTAAATTTTACCAAACTAATAGGTTTATGTAGGTTGTATCCCTAATCTATATAAGCTGCAACTCTTTTTCTAATATAGTCCTAAATTACTTTTATGATTATTACTTTATAATATGTAGTCTGAAATCTGGTACTATAACATATTGAGTGTGCCTGCAATCTTATGGAAGTTGTTAATTATCTTGAATAAATGTTTTTGTTAGAACTTAAGTAAACCATCATGTCATATGCGAAACTTGATGGGGTTTTTCCTCATGCCTATGCTTATTTTTAAATTGTGTTTTTAATCTTATTCCAATAGCTCACATTTCAATTATACTATTGGATAGTAGTGGTGCTAATGAACATCTTGGCTACACCCTTGATCTTATTGGAAAGGTTTCTATCTTATCTCATTACAGATAATATTTGCTCTTAGTTTTAGATAGAAACAACTTATTGTTTTGAGGAAAGCTTATTTTAGTCTTGTACTTTTGCATGATTTTACCAGAAACATGTGATATTTTTTGAAAGCATTTTTATGCATCTGCTTAAATATTTGCAGTATTTTTGTTGTTTTTATTATTAATATGATCAATTTTGTTTATAGTTTTCTTTTTTAAAACCCATACCTTTTGTCTTTTGTGCAATTCTAAGAGAGAAGAGCAGCAAAGCATAGGCAATCAGGGTTCAGTGATTTATCCAGGGTCATTCAGCTAGGAAGTATCTTGGGCTAAATGGGAACCCAAATTCTTCCAACTTTAAGACTGGCATTCTATCTACTTAGAGTTTTCTTAAAATAGAATATACTCCTATTAAAATTCAGCTAAATATAGGATAGGAGCTTTTGATTTATTTGTTATTTCATTACTAATAATTTATTTAAAATTTTCCAAATATATTCAGGAGTGATATTGTTTTATAGATTTCTTTCTCTATAAAATTATTTAAATAAAGACAAAAAATTGGAAAGATATTAATTACTCATTATTGATCCATCCCAGTAAAATAAAAAAGAGACAATAAGTTTAGTCAGTTTTTATTAGGTGCCTTGTAGTTGCCAAAAATATACTAAAAATGTTGGGAAAAAAAGAAAGTGAAAAATAACCCCTGGCCTCCAAGAATTCAAAATCTCAGAGTGTTGTTTTTCAGTCATATCCAACTCCTCATGACTCTATTTGGGATTTTCTTAGCAAAGGTATGGAAGTAGTTTGCCATTTCCTTTAGCAATCCCTCTTTACAAATGAGGGACTTAGACAAAGAAGGTTAAGTGACTTGTTCAGTCACACAGCTAATAAATGTCTGAGGTCAGATTTGAACTCATAAAAATTAGTCATTCTGATTCCTCATCCAGTGGGCCACCTACCTACCCACAATACTGTCTAAATTAACTTATTTCATGTCAGAGGAATCTAACAACTAAATGATTATTTTATGGAAGTAAAAAAAATTCTTCTGGAGGTCAATATTGTCAAGAGAAATAAATAGAAAAAGTGGGAAGAAAGGAAGGTTAAAAGTGACATTTCAAATTGTGATTAAAAAGCAATAATAATCAAAACTTGTTAAATAACTTCAGTTGTGCATGACTCTTCATGAGCCCATTTGGAGTTTTCTTGGCAAAGGTCCTGGAATGACTTGCCATTTCCTTCTCTAACTCATTTTACAAATGAGGAAACTGAGAAAAATAAGATTAAGTAGCATGTCCAGGGTCACATAACTAAGTAAAATATCTCATATCAGACTGATTCCAAGGCTGCTCTTTGCTCCCTTTTATCATTTGACTGCCCAATAATCAATTTTTGGTAGTAATTAAAAACAAATGGAATGTAATTTTAAAATACTGTTTTTTAATTTATTCCCAGATTACATCAGCACAATTTTAAATAATTGTTTTCTGACCTTTTACAATCCAAGTTCTCTCCCTTCCTCTCAACCTTCACCAAGATAGCAGGTAATATAAATTGTATATGTGCTATCATGTAATACATATCTCCATGTTCATCATGTTATAAAAGAAAATGAATATTTTTAATTAGAGAAAAATTCATGGAGGAAATAAAGTAAAGAATTACATGTATCATTCTGCAGTCAGCCTTTTTCAGTTCCTTATATAGTACTAGAGAGGTTTTTTTGTCATGAGTCTCTTGGAGTTATCCTGGATCCTTGCATTGCTGACAGTAGTAAAGTTATTCATAGTCGATCATTTTACTTTATTGATATTACTATATATAACTTCCAGTTCTATTCACTTCACTTTGTATCACTTCATATAAGCCTTTCTGTGTGTGGTGGTGATCATCTTGTTTGTCATTTCTTATGTTTTATCTCAACGTGTTCAATCTTACTCCAATTTATGGACGTCCCTTCAGTTCCTAAATCTTTGCTACCATACAAGAGCAGCTCTAAATATTTCTGAGAATTAGGTCCTTTTCCCCTACCTTTGTTCTCTTTGGAATAATGATCTATTAATAGTTTTGTTGGGTCAAAAGGCATATAGTTTGATGGCTTTTTGGGCCTGGTTCCAAATTGCACAATTGTATCCGTTCACAGCTCCAACAACAGTGTATTACTGTCACAATTTTTCCACAGCCCCTCCAAAGTTTATCATTTTCCTTTTTCTCATATTAGTCAGTCTAATAGATGTGAGGTGGTACTTAAGTTATTTTAATTTATACTTCACTAATTGTGATTTGGAGCATTTTTCATTTGACTAAAGATAGTTTTAATTTATTTATCTCTGAATTGCCTGATCATATCCTTTGATCACTTGCCAATTGGCAAATGCTTTATATTCTTACAAATTTGACTTACTTTCAATATATTTGTCTTTGTCAGAGTCCTTTGCTATAAATTTCCCCATAGTTTGTTTTTTCCGTTCTAATATTGATTGCATTGGTTTTGTTTGTACAATAGCTTTCTAAACTTAATGTAGCCAAAGTTATCTATTTTACAGCTCATAATATTCTCTGTGTCTTGTTTCAAAATACATTATTCACTTATCCATAAATCTGATAAGTAAACAATTCTATGGTCGTCTAATTTTATGTATGATTTCACCTTTTATTTCTAAATCATGTGTCATCTTGACTTTACTTTGGTATTTGGTATAAGGTGTTGATCTGTGTCTAGTTTCTGCCATACTGTTTTCCAGTTTTTCCAGAAGTTTTTATTGAATAGTTAATTCTTCCAAAAGCTTCCGCATTTGGATTTTTCCAATGCTACATCATTGTGATTGTTTTCTACTGCATGTTAAATGTCAATTCCTATTCCTAGTCAACTCTATTTCATTGGCAGTATTAGATTGTATTGATATGGTGTCTTTAAAATAGAGTTTGAGATCCAGTACATCTAAGCAACTTTCTTTCATTTTTTGTAAACATATATTAATATTTATTTTTAGAAAAGTTAACATGGTTACATAATTCATGCTCTTACTTTCCCCTTCACCCCCCCCCCCAGTCCTCCTGCCCCATGGCTGATGCATATTTCCACTGGTTTTAACATGTGTCCTTAATCAAGACCTATTTCCAAATCGTTGATAGTTGCATTGGTGTGGTAGTTTCGAGTCTACATCCCCATCATGTCTGCCTCAACACAACCCATGTGTTCAAACAGTTGTTTTTCTTCTGTTTCCACTCCTATAGTTCTTCCTCTGAATGTGGGTGGCATTCTTTACCATAAATCCCTCAGAATTGTCCTGGGTCATTGCATTGTTGCTAGTACAGAAGTCCATTACATTCTATATTACCATAGTGTATTGGTCTCTGTGTACAATGTTCTTCTGGTTCTGCTCCTTTCACTCTGCATCAATTCCTGGAGGTCTTTCCAGTTCACATGGAATTCCTCCAGTTTATTATTCCTTTCAGCACAATAGTATTCCATCACCAGCATATACCACAATTTGTTCAGCCATTCCCCAACTGAAGGGTGTACCCTCATTTTCCAGTTTTTTGCCACCACAAAAAGCCCAGCTATAAATATTTTCATACAAGTCTGTTTATCTATGATCTCTTTGGGGTACGAACACAACAATGGTATGGCTGGATCAAAGGGCAGGCATTCTTTTATAGCCCTTTGAACATAGTTTCAAATAGCCAGCCAGAATGTTTGGATCAGTTCACAACTCCACCAGCAATGCATTAATGTCCCAGTTTCGCCACATCCCCTCCAGCATCCATTACTCTCCCCTTTCATTTTAGCCAATCTGCTAGGTGTGAGGTGATACCTCAGAGTTGTTTTGATTTGCATTTCTCTAATTATTAGAAATTTAGAACACTTTCTCATGTGCTTATTGATACTTTTGATATCCTTATGTGAAAATTGTCTATTCATGTCTCTTGCCCATTTATCAATTGGGGAATGGCTTGATTTTTTAAACAATTGGTTTAATTCCTTGTATATTTGAGTAATTAGACCCCTGTCAGAGTTTTTTTGTTATAAAGATTTTTTCCCAATTTGTTGTTTCCCTTCTGATTTTGGCTACATTTTTTTGTTTGTACAAAAGATTTTTAGTTTGATATAATCAAAATCATTAATTTTACATTTTGTAATTTTCTCTAACTCTAGCTTGGTTTTAAAATCTTTCCTTACCCAGAGATCTGACAAGTAAACTATTCTATGTTCACTTAACTTATTTATAGTTTTCCTCTTTATATTCAAGTCATTCACCCATTCTGATTTTATCTTGGTGTGGGGTGTGAGATGTTGATCTAAACCTAATCTCTCCCATATTGTTTTTCAAATTTCCCAACAGTTTTTGTCAAATAGTGGATTTTTGTCCCAAAAGTTGGGCCCTGTGTTTATCATACACTGTCTTGCGGATGTCACTTACCCAAAGTCTATTCCACTGATCCTCCCTTGTGTCTCTTAGCCAGTACCATATTGTTTTGATGACTGCTGCTTTATAGTACAGTTTAATATCTGGTACTGCTAGGCCCCCTTCCTTCACATTTTTTTCATTATTTCCCTTGATATTCTTGATCTTTTGTTATTCGAGATGAACTTTGTTATAGTTTTTCCTAATTCAGTAAAAAAAGTTTTTTGATAGTTTGATATGTATGGTGCTAAATAGGTAAATTAATTTAGGTAGAATGGTCATTTTTATTATGTTAGCTCATCCTACCCATGAACAATCAATGGTTTTCCAATTGTTTAGATCTAATTTTAATTGTTTGGAAAGTGTTTTGTAGTTGTTTTTGTATAATTCCTATGTTTGTTTTGATAGATAGATTCCTAAGTATTTTACATTGTCTAGGGTGATTTTAAATGGTGTTTCTCTTTCTACCTCTTGCAGCTGTGATGTGTTGGAAATATATAGAAATGCTGATGATTTATGTGCATTTATTTTGTATCCTGCAACTTTGCTAAAGTTGTTGATTATATCTACAAGCTTCTTAATTCCCTAATTTGTTAATATATGCACTCAAGGATATAAATTTCCCCCTGAGTACTACCTTGGCTGCATCCCACAGACTTTGGTAGAATGTCTCATCATTGTCATTCTCTTTGATGAAATTATTGATTGTTTCTATGATTTCTTCTTTGACTAGCTGGTTTTGGACAATGATATTATTTAATTTCCAATTCATTTTTGATTTGCCTGTCCAGGTGCCCTTACTAATTATTATTTTATAGCATTATTATCTGAGAAGGTTACATTTATTATTTCTGCTCTTTTGCATTTGTTTGCCACGTTTCTATGCCCTATTACATGTTCAATCTTTGTGAATGTACCATATGCAGCTGAAAAGAAGGTGTATTCCTTTTTGTCCCTATTTATTTTTCTCCACATATCTATTAAATCTAATTTTTCTAGGACTTCATTTATCTCTCTTACCTCTTTCTTATTTATTTTTTTGTTTTGACTTATCTAGATCTGAAAGAGAAATATTTAGATCTCCCACTAGTATGGTTTTCCTATCTATTTCCTTCTTGAGATCTGCCAGTTTCTCCTTTATGAATCTTGTTGCTATGCCATTTGGTGCATACATATTGAGCAATGTTATTTCCTCATTGTCTATACTGCCTTTAATCAGGATGTAATGACCTTCCCTGTCTTTTTTAATCATATCTATTTTTACTTTGGCTTTGTCAGAAATTGTAATAGCCACTCCTGCCTTCTTTTTCTCATTTGAGGCCCAAAGGATTTTGCTCAAGCCCTTTACCTTAAAACTGTGTATGTCCACCCTCCTCATATGTGTTTCTTGTAGTCAACATATGGTAGGATTTTGGTATCTAATCCACTCTGCTATTTCCTTCGTTTTTATGAGCGAGTTCATCTCATTCATATTCAGAGTTATAATTATCAGTTGTGTATTTGCTGCCATTTTGGCGTCCTCTCCTAGTTCTACCTTTCTTCTTACACTATTTCCTTTTAAACCAGTGGTTTGCTTTATGCCAGTAACCCTTGTTCCTTCCCTTGATTTACTTCCCTTTCTCCCCCTCCCTTATTATTCCCCTCTTTTTATTTTTAAGGCCTAATGAATTTCCTCTGCCCTCTCCTGCCCTCCCTTTTTTGACCTCCTTATTCCCCTGCTCTCCTTGGTTTGTCCCTTATGACTTTCTCAGTAGGGTTAGATAGAGTTTTATATCCCAATGGATAAAGCTACTCTTCCCTCTCATGGTTAATTACACTGAGCGTAAGGTTTAAATATTATCTCTTAATGCTCTCTTCCTCTCCTTCTTATAATAGTATTCATCCCTTCCCCTTCCCATGCCCTCTTTATGTGTAATAGAATATCCTATTTTTCTTATTCATTCAAGTTTCTCTTGGTGTCCTCTACTATTCACCCCCCTTGTTCCCGCCCGCATATCATCTTAGACCATTTAGTATTCCAACCTCTCCCTATGAATAATTCTTCTAATTACTATAATAGTGAATACTATAATAGTGAATAGAGTTCCTTAAAGAGAATTATACATAACATTTCTCCACATAGAAATATAAATAATTAGATCATATTGAAGCCCTTAAAGAGGCAAATTTTAAAAATATGATTTTTCTTTCTTTCCCCTCTGTTTCTTATTTACCTTTTCATATTTCTCTTGATTTTTGTGGTTGGATATCAAACTTTCCATTTAGTCCTGGTCTTTTCTTTGCAAATACTTGGAAATCTTCTATCTTGTTGAATGCCCAAACTTTCCCCTGGAAGTATATATTTAATTTTGATTGGTTGGTGATCCTTGGTTGTAGACCAAGTTTTCTTACCTTTCTGAATATCATATTCCAAGCCTTGAGGTCTTTTAGTGTGGAGGCTGCCAGATCTTTTGTGATCCTGATTGGTGCTCCTTGATATCTGAATTGTCTCTTTCTGGCTTCTTGTAAATTTTTTTTCTTTTACTTGGAAGCTCTTGAATTTGGCCATTATATTCCTGGGGGTTGTCTTTTCTGGGTCTACTGTAGAGGGTGATCTATGGATCCTTTCAATGTCTATATAGCCCTCTTGTAGAACTTCAGGGCAATTTTGCTGAAAAATTTCTTTTATTATGGAGTCCAAATTTCCATTAATTTCTGCTTTTTCAGGAAGACCAATGATTGTCAGATTGTCTCTTCTAGACCTGTTGTCTTGGTCTGTCACTTTCTCATTGAGATATTTCATGTTTCCTTCTATTTTATCAGTCTTTTGACTTTCTTTTATTTGTTCTTCCTGACTTGAGAGATCATTAGCTTCTAATTGCTCAATTCTAGCCTTTAGGGACTGGTTTTTGGCTATCATATTTTGGTTTTCCTTTTCAATCTGGTCATTTCTGGTCTTCAATTTACTTGCCTCACTTTCCAAATGTGAAATTCTGTCTTTTCAACTGTTATTTTCTTGCCAGATTTTGGTTTCCAATTCGTTTACCATTTCGTTTGATTTTTGGGCATCTTTCTCCAATTGTGAGTTTCTGTCTTCTAACCTGTTAATTTCCTTTTGAGCTATTTCCAATTTCTCTAGCCAAATCTCTTAAATCTTTCTCATCATCTCAGACTTGAACTCTTCAATAGCTTGGGTCCAGTTTTCATTATTTTGGGAAGGTTTGGATATAATTACTTGTTTGTTTTCCTCTGCTGTTTGCTCTTTTGTCTGGATTTTATCTGTGTTAAAGTTGTTGAGTGTTACAGATTTCTTATTGATAATCTTTCTCTTTTGGGTTTCTTGTCTCTGTCTTGCCATTGTTAGCTCTGCACCCTCTCAGGTTTATCCTCACACTCAGGGTCTGTCTGTGCTCTTTAGGCTCCTGAGGTCTCATGTCTAGTTGTTCTCAGGATCAAACCTCCTGGTGGTCCCCTTGCTTGTTCCTCTTCCTGAGGCTCCTTTAACAGTCTTAGGGCTCTGCCTCCACAGTTGTGCACCCCTCTAGACTGGATCCCCACTCAAGGTCCTCTCCTGTGCTTAAGATCCAAGTCCTCCCTTGCGCTCAGGATCTTTGTCTGCTTTTGTGTCCACGCCTGTACTCGTGTCTGTGGTCAGGGTCTGTGTTTAAAGTCCGTGTGTTCTTTAGCCTCTTGGGGTCTTAAGTCTTACTATTCTCAGGAGCAGGCCCTGTTGACCCCAGGTAGCTGCCAAGGACTTAATGTATGCCCCAAACTTGCTCTAACTCTTGTGCGCTGGCTTTGGCACTGTAGGTGGTGAGGGTTGGGGGAGGGCGTTACTCAGCTCACGTTTTAGTGAGAGTTGTTTCACCCCTTTATAGCATAGAAATGCCCCAATTTCATGTACCTCCAATGCTGTGCCCTGTTGTGGAGTCCCTTCATTCCTCTGGATTTGTTTCTATGTCTTCTTGAGGAGTTCTATATGTTTTGGTTAGGAAAGGTTAAGGAGCTGCTTTTTACTCTACAACCATCTTAACCAGGAAGCTTCTTTCATTTTATTAAAATTAATTCCCTTGATATCCTTGGCATTTGTTCTTCTGGATGAATTTTATTATTATTCTTTCTCCCTCTATGAAATAATTTTGGAGTAGTTTGGCATGACAATAGTTAAATAAATTTAGGGAGAATTATCATTTTTGTTATATTTGCTTTGCCTATCCATGAGCAATTAATTTCTATTTGTTAAGATCTAATCCTAATATAAAGGGGTAGGGGATTTGGGTAGAATTCCTTGCTCAGCTATTTTCCCAAATTGTTTATATAGTATTGGAATTTTAATTGTACTTTAAATGATTGGTTAAAAAAATGAAAGAAAAATTTTTGTAGAATTTACTTGTAATTCCATCTGGCCCTGGGCCTTTTTTCCTTAGTGAATTCAATGGTGATTTCAATTTCTTTTTTCTGAGGTTGAGTTGATTAAATATTCTGTTTCCTCTTCTGTTAATGTAGGATATATATATATATGTATATATGTATATATGTATGTATGTATGTATATATGTATGTATATATATGTGTGTATATATATGCATGTGTATATATATATATGTATGTGTATATATACATGTATATAATATCCATTTATTTCATTTAGATTATCAGATTTGTTGGCATATAATTGTGCAAAATTGTTCCTAATAATTGATTTAATTTCCTCTCTAGTTATTGAGAATTTGCCCTTTTCATTTTTGAGAGTGGTAATTTGGTTTTCTTCTTTCATTTTTTGGATCAAATCAGAAAATGGTTTATCAATTTTATTGATTTTCTTATGAAACCATCTCCTTATCTTATTTATTAACTCAATCGTTTTATTATTTTCAGTTGTATTAATCTCTTCTTTGATTTTCAGGATTTCCAATTGGGTGTTTAATTGAGGATTTTGAATCTGTTCTTTTTCTAGTTTGTTTTTTTCATTTGCATACTCAATTCATTCATCTACTCTTTCTTTTATTTGAAAGGTACATTTTTGAAGAAGATTATGTGTACAATATATAGATGCAACACAACAAAGTAACACGTTTTGATAAATCCAAATGCCAGAAACCTGGTTCAAGATAAAATGATCATGAAAAAACACGAGGAAGACTAAAGAGTATTCTCTCATTACTTAGTTGGATGCCATGATCTCATTCAATAAACCAAGATTAGTTTTAAATAGATACATGGCCTACATATAAAATCATATCATAAATAGCAGAAAATAAAAGAAAATACCTCTTGCAACTATGTGTGAGTGAAGAATTCATAATCTGATATGGAAAAGATAAAGTACAATTTTGATTACATAAAGGTAAAATAAAATTTGGTATAAGCAAAATGAAGGGAAATGGTTGGCATAAGGTAAATCTTCACATTAAGTCCCTCTGTTACCTGTCTCATTTTAAATGCTTCCCATGAATTGAGAGAAACTTAAAGGAAATTCATTATCTAATTGACAAAATGTTCAAAGATATGAACAAGTAATTCTGAAACATGTTCTAATAATCATCCAAATCACAAATAATTAGACAAATGTCACTTAAATCAGGTAGGTGGAATAGCAGATAGAGAACTGGGCTAGGAAGACAGGAAAACCCAAGTTCAAATACCATCTTAGACACTTATTAGCTATATGATCTTAGGTAAGTCACTTAACAATATTTGCTTTCATTTCCTCATCTATAAAAATGAACTGGAGGAGGAAATGGCAAACCATTCCAATATATTTGTAAAGAAAATCCCAGATGGCATCATGAATTGGGCACAACTGAAGATCAACATTCAAATCAACTCTGAAGTTCCACCTTATACCCATTAGAAGGATTCAGAAAAAACGTAAATGACTTATTAGAGGGCTTTGAGAAAATAAACACACTGATGCATTGCTAGTAGATTTGTGAATTGTACTAGTCATTTTTGTAAAGCAAATTTTTAATATTTTTCAATATGTCATTAAATTACTCCTTTAGCTAGTTTGTCTTCTTGGGGAATATATTGTGAGTACCTTTAATGGCTCTTTTAACCTTTTGTGGAACACAAGGTCATAACCTGGCCAATTTGATCTCTGGATACTTATCTTAGATCAGAATAAAAAACACAAAAAGGACAAAAGGAAAACAGACTCTATCCATTCACACACTCATTGCAGTCAGCCAAGTGGGGAGATAAGAGATATTGATCCTTGTGTCTCATAGCAGTTTTCTACTCTTTAAATCCACTTAATAAAGGAGAGCAAAAATTGTGAGCCTAAAACCTTTGTATGTATGCTTAATTATGTCTCAGAAGTCAATTAAAAGTGTTTTGGTTAACACATTATGCCTAAATAAAGCATGCTAAGGATAGCCAAGAGTGTTGCTTAAGTAGAGATAGGGAAAGATGTCTCCATTATATATAAGACACACACACACACACACACACA